>NC_073639.1:38513257-38816287 GCF_029407905.1 Bubalus kerabau | reverse complement strand
ACAGTTGGTGGTAGAACTGAAACTTTTAACCCTTGAGCTCTGTTCTTTTCAGTGAGGAATGCTGGAGTGTTAGTTTAGGTGTGCCATTTTAGGTTAGTTCATTGCTGAACATGGAATGCCTGGCCATATGGGGATATAGTTGATAGAATCATACATGTATTGAGTGTAGAGGATTTCAGAGAATCATCTTTTCCTTCTGTCTCCAAATAGTGCTGTAATCTTAGGGGAGTAATTTTAGGTCCTCTGTTTTTCATCTTTGATTTAGTCTTTTCAGGCATAATTATGTTAGTAGATTAAATTGCTATTTAAACTTGAAATGAATGAAAAATTGTGCTGACATATATATTTAATAAATTGTTTTCCAGATGGCAAGGTTGTTTTACCGGGCAACTTTCTGTATTGTACATTCTATGGACGACCGTGCAAGCTGCAGGTGTTGCGAGTGAAAGGGGCAGATGGCACAATGTTGAGAAGGGCTCAGAATGACTCTGACACTGCTGCCCGGGGAATGGCCTCTGAGCTGTCCAGCAGAGAGCCCAGCACCCTGGATATATCCTTACAGCTAAGCCAGTTAGATCTGGAAGTGCCCCAACAGCCGGCATCAAGTAGCACTCCTTACAAACCAGATGACAGAATGATGAATAAAGCTGGTGGCATTTCGTCAGATGGTACACAGAGTCCTGGGACTGGCAGTGGACGTGGACTAGAGGAAGTCACAGGGCTCACATGTAGTTTTGAGTCTGCCAGGGAAGGAAGTGAGCAACCTGTCAACGAAGAAAGATTGCTAAAGTCACCCAGCGTGGGAGCACAGAGCAACACTGATACCTTTTATTTTATTTCTTCAAAAACAAGAGTCAGTTTTACGAAGAACCGTACAAATTCGAAAGACCAAGCCAACCAATTAAAAGTAACTTATGACATGATAGGTGGCTTAAATAGTCAGCTGAAAGAAATTAGAGAAATTATTGAATTACCTCTCAAACAGCCTGAGCTTTTCAAGAGTTATGGTATGATTTTTTTCAATGTATTATGCCCAGAAATGTTAAACTAGAAAGCAGTTGGCTCATTGCACTTACCTAATGATTGTTCACCTTCTCTTCCTGTTTTTTTTTTTTTTTCCCCTGAGTGGGAGGTGTGGTAGGAGTTGCGAGTTGTTTTGGGAAATGCCTTTTAATTGAGCCTTTTTCTATGCTCCGGATCTAATGCCTAATGCTCTTATGTGGAGCTGATGTAATAATCATAGAAATAAAGTACACGATAAATGTAAAACACTTGAATCATCCCTAAACCATCCCAATCTTCCCCCCTACCTCTGCACCCCTGGTCAGTGGAGAAATTATTTTCCACAAAACTAGTCCCTGGTTCCAAAAAAGATTGGGGACTGCTGCTTTAGGGTATAATGTGAGTCAGTCATAGTCTTGTCTGTTTTAACTGCATACTTCCACAGTTGTTTGTATTGGATCTGGAATAAGATGCTAGATTAACTGTAATGACTAAAAAAATAAACCAAACATTAAATAGTTTGGGTTTCTTTGTTAGGCAATGTAGCTGAATGCAGATGTCTTTGTATTGAAACAAGTGCAGGGAGTGACTTGACTTTTAGAAAACTCAGGGCTTCTGAAAGATTACTGCCCAGATCCTCTGCATATATGTGGTGCATACCATGTCTTACTCCACTTTTTTGCTTTTTCCTTTTTCATGAATCTTTATATGTATCAAGTGAACCCTTGAATTGACATTTTGCTGGTAATGCTTATATTCTCTGACATGACTAGTTGGATGAAAACTGGGATTGGTGGCTTCTTTTGGATGTCCTTGTTTGGGTTTTGTTTTCTGGTCATTGGACAATGCTGTGTGGATTGGGGCATGACAATCGTGTGGGTATCCAACCAGTTTTTTACTAACCAGCCTGGCCTGGTTGGGTCTACACAGAGAGAAAAAGTCGGAGATGAGTGTTTAGGCTAGTTGGCATGTCGGGGGTTGGGTGGGGGGAAGTTCTGACTCTTTAGTTTTGATGCACATAAATTTATTTTATAACTCATGTTTGAAGTCCTGTGACAATGCTTACCATAAACCTACTAATGCTGAATCCAGTGTTCTCTACTACTTCTTCTAGGAATTCCTCCCCCTAGAGGAGTGTTACTCTATGGCCCTCCGGGTACTGGAAAGACAATGATTGCCAGGGCTGTTGCTAATGAAGTTGGTGCCTATGTTTCTGTAATTAATGGCCCTGAAATTATAAGCAAGTAGGTGCATAGTTTAAGAGTAAACAATATTATTAGATATACTTCTTAAATGTAGTTTTTAAAAAATGGCTAGATAATATTCTGTCTGGATGTTTCACATACTGAAATGTTAAATTTGCTTTTAATGTGTATAAAATTTAAGTTTAGAAAATAACTTTTTAAAGTCGTTTTAAGTATTCTGAAAATATTTGAAGTCAGATGAACTTTTATAGGCTGAGCTTTAAAAATGATAAGAGTTGGCCCTTAAACGTAATTTATTTCTTACAGATTCTACGGGGAGACAGAAGCAAGATTACGTCAGATATTTGCTGAAGCCACTCTGCGGTATTCTTTATTTTTGGATATTTGGAATTTTTTGGATATAGTCAAGGCTATATTAATGAAAGTAGAGATGGTAGCACTTTAAATGAAACATGAAAGAATAGAACAAAAATATAGTTAGCACTGGAAGTAGATTGTAAATTTAATGAGGTTCTAATCCAGTTCTATCTAATTTTATTTTAGAAACAATCTTTAGAAATATTGTTTTAGATAAATAAGTTACTAAATTACATAATATAATACCAAAAGGTACAAACTTTCAGTTATAAATCATAGAAATGTAATCTATAGCATGGTGACTATAGTTATATAAAGAATATATATAAACTATCTAAAGAAAATTTAAACAAATAAAGGACAAATAATAAAGAGCATTTCTTACTTTCTATCCCTCGAACTTTAAACCACAAGGAATAGCTTCACTGGCCTCAGTTTCTGAATTGATCAAGGGATAGCAATTTAGGGGGCCTTAGTGGGCAAGCTCTATCTGAGCATTCACTCTCATCTCATGAGCTATACAAGCTCTCAGTATTCTGCTCTTTATTGAGGGCAGATCTACTAGCATGTGATATTGGTGACTTAGTAATTGAGGTGAGAATTAATCTAAGATTTTTCAGCTTCATATTCTGTTGCTTTTGTCTTTGATACTAATTCTAAATTTGATGCATTGTGTTTCAATCAAAAAAACAATGTCAATGTTTTAATTGAAATGCAACATATCAAATTTGAAAGCTAAATGTGTACTAGAGAATTCATTTTGCTTGTTTACTTTTAGGCACCCATCGATTATTTTTATTGATGAACTGGATGCACTTTGCCCTAAAAGAGAAGGAGCTCAGAATGAAGTGGAAAAAAGAGTTGTAGCTTCACTCTTAACACTGATGGATGGTATTGGTTCAGTAAGTATAGCACCAGTATTGATTTCTTCAGTAGGGCATATTTTCTTAATAATATGTAGGAGCAAAAACTATCAAGTATGTCTGAGTTTTTTGGGAACTCTAGGGCTGCAGTCCATGGGGTTGCTAAGAGTCGGACACGACTGAGCGACTTCACTTTCACTTTCCACTTTCATGCACTGGAGGAGGAAATGGCAACCCACTCCAGTGTTCTTGCCTGGAGAATCCCAGGGACGGGGGAGCCTGGTGGGCTGCACAGAGTCGGACACAACTGAAGTGACACGGCAGCAGCAGCAGCAGCAGCAGGGTAAAGGAAAAAATATTAGCTCCAAGAATTAGAGGACCAAGACCCATAAAATAATTTTCTCCAGTAATTTCTTAGTAACAGCAAGGACAGTATAACCTGGCAGTGTTTTTCTAGCATATAAAATTATTTACATTGATAAATTTATTTTTTTTAATAAATGGCATTAACCTAAAAACCTGAAGTAAAAATCAGTAAGGAAAATTTAGCAGTTAAACTTAAGGGGAATTTACTAAGAAATTTCATGAGTAAATCTCATATAACTCTTGCAAAAATTAGTTTGGTGGGAGAGCTTTAAGTTTTGCAAGTGAAAGGACAAAGTAAGAATCATGGGAAAGGTATAACATTTAAAAAAAAAGTTTACTCATGTTACCAAATTCTTTGTATATAGTGCATGCAATCTTATATTAATAAGAACTATGTGCTGATTATGAAAGGAAGATCAGTAGAACTAATAGGGAAGAGGAATGAAGAAAAAATTCGGACTCCTGGCAGGCATTTATCAGAAGAATACACTTCTTACACAAGATTGTAAAGAACTCAGTTTTTAGAATCTTAATATGTTAGAGCCTAAAGAAATTTTAGAAATCATGGAGTCCCATGTCCTTCTTTTGCACATTAAAAAACGAGAGAGTTGGAGCCTTTTGGTTTTACTGCCTATTGATAGAAACTGAATATATGAAAAGAACAAACTTTTGGTTATTATTTCTGTTATTTGCTTACCTGTGCTACAGTTTCAAGAATAACCTAAGAGAAGGGTTGTTGCTTATGACAGTCTGGATGACCACCTGGTTCTCAGTCTTAGGGAAGTACCTGGGTGTGATTATAACGTCCCAGGTTTGGACCTCAGCTTACAGAGCTTGGGAGGCTTCCCCAGTGGCTCAGTAGGTAATGAATCTGCCTGCAATGCAAGAGACACAGAAGAAAAATCCTGTGGACAGAGGAGCCTGGCAGGCTGCAGTCCATGAGGTCACAAAGAGTCAGACACAACTGAGCACACAGCACGCACACACTACAGAGCTGGAGGAGTCAGTGTTAGTTTATTGGAGAGTTTATTAGTGGAGCTCTGAGGATAGGTCCATAATAAAAATACTCTCAAGAGACCGATACATAAAGTGGGACACCAGTTTGTCCATTTATAAGAAATACAGTTGTTAAGCTGACCAAATGCTTTGTTTATAAACAACTCTCTTTTCATCCTTAAAAATACACGTGGCGAGCTATGTTATAATTAGTAGTTTTTTGGTGAGTAGAAATCTGATAGAAGGCTCTGTGTTGGAGGATCTTAATTACTATGTCATTGCTATCTCTTTATCTGCCACTGGGATAGGCCTGCTGTGAACTGATGTTCTTGCCTTTGGGCAGGACTGGGAGCAAGCATGTGACACTAATGTTTTGGCCTGGAAATGTTTAAGGGCCTGTATTTTTGTCTTCTAAAGTCATAATTCATAGATTCATTGTAGTCCATGCATTTTCTGTTGGCACATTCAGTTTAATTGATTAGGTTTAAGTTTTCTTACTTCAAATTACATTTCAGTTAAACTTGTCTCTGTGAGATTGCACTTAGGTCAGGTCATCTGAATAGAATGTTGGATAATTTCTACAGATGGCTTATTGTGATCATATTGTTCCAAGTTTTATCCTCAGGGTAAAAATCCATATGTATTCAAGGGTATCTGATACTTGGGTGTTGGTTATATTGTGTGTGTTTCAGGAATTTGAAGATTTATCAAAACAAGAAACAGTCCATATGTATGAAGATTTCTTAGACAGCTGTGTAATAGAGCCTTGTTCTGTTTGAAGCACATGTAGATCATAATTTTAATGACTGGGAATCATAATCTTAATTTCAGGTGGGGGAAAAGAACAACTTAAAACAGTTAAAACTATATGGTATAGGGTATAAATGTTATATACATTGTTAGTCCTGAGAATTGTGTAGTTAAGATGCCAGAAGTGGGAGAGACGTCACTTACAATAGTTGGAGAGTTAAGTATTGGAAACTTTCTAAGTGAAGGGGTATTTAGACTGAGCTTTGGGAAATGTAAGATGAATGATGAAATTTGAGAAAAAAGGGATGTGACTTAGCAGCATGAACAGTTAGATCTATCCTTGTCTATATAACAAGTGCATTTTTTTTTAATTTCAGAAGAATATGTAATATATTTTTATTTTATTTTGTTAGGAAGGAAGCGAAGGACAAGTGTTGGTCCTTGGGGCCACAAATCGCCCTCATGCTTTGGATGCTGCTCTCCGAAGACCCGGACGGTTTGATAAAGAGATTGAGATTGGAGTTCCAAATGCTCAAGACAGGCTGGATATCCTCCAGAAACTGCTTCGAAGGGTACCCCATTTACTCACAGAAGCTGAACTGCTACAGCTGGCAAATAGTGTTCATGGATATGTTGGAGCAGACTTGAAAGCCTTGTGTAATGAAGCAGGTGAGAGTGATTGCTATAGTGAGTCTGTACTGATGGATTTAATAACTCTGGTTTATTTACAAGCTGATTATTTATATCTAATTACTTTCCTATTGGAGGCAGCTAATATTTTTCTTTTTTTTTTCTTTTTTTTTTATGTTTTGTTTTATTTTATTTTTTTTTTTAATTTTATTTTATTTTTAAACTTTACATAATTGTATTAGTTTTGCCAAATATCAAAATGAATCCGCCACAGGTATACATGTGTTCCCCATCCTGAACCCTCCTCCCTCCTCCCTCCCCATTCCATCCCTCTGGGTCGTCCCAGTGCACCAGTCCCAAGCATCTAGTATCGTGCATCGAACCTGGACTGGCAACTCGTTTCATACATGATATTTTACATGTTTCAATGCCATTCTCCCAAATCTTCCCACCCTCTCCCTCTCTCACGGAGTCCATAAGACTGTTCTATACATCAGTGTCTCTTTTGCTGTCTCGTACACAGGGTTATCGTTACCATCTTTCTAAATTCCATATATATATTCGTTAGTATACTGTATTGGTGTTTTTCTTTCTGGCTTACTTCACTCTGTATAATAGGCTCCAGTTTCATCCACCTCATTAGAACTGATTCAAATGTATTCTTTTTAATGGCTGAGTAATACTCCATTGTGTTTATGTACCACCGCTTTCTTATCCATTCATCTGCTGATGGACATCTAGGTTGCTTCCATGTCCTGGCTATTATAAACAGTGCTGCGATGAACATTGGGGTACACGTGTCTCTTTCCCTTCTGGTTTCCTCAGTGTGTATGCCCAGCAGTGGGATTGCTGGATCATAAGGCAGTTCTATTTCCACTTCTTTAAGGAATCTCCACACCGTTCTCCATAGTGGCTGTACTAGTTTGCATTCCCACCAACAGTGTAAGAGGGTTCCCTTTTCTCCACACCCTCTCCAGCATTTATTACTTGTAGACTTTTGGATCGCAGCCATTCTGACTGGTGTGAAATGGTACCTCATAGTGGTTTTGATTTGCATTTCTCTGTAATTTTTTTCTAATCATAAAAATATACATGTTTTAAAAAATTCAGGTAATTCAGAAAACTGTAAACAAAACAAAACAAAACACTCTTAATCCTTCTTCCTAAAAATAACCACTGTTACATATCTTTCTTCCTAAGTACATAGATACACACAGACACACACACACACACATAACTCGATGCATTAATGGCAATATTGATGGTGAAAGTGTTATTGATATTGTTCTATTAGAAAATAGGGCGAAGTGCTTGCTGGAGAATGAAAATTTTTCTTACAGGGCAGCTTTGTATTTGTTGAAGTGCTAAAAAAGTACTTAGTGAAACCTAAGAATTCTATGCCTCAAAATAATGTAACAGTGATGTTTCAGTTTGAACATGTATAAAGGCTCTTATTAATCAGTTGACTCTGACTTTAACCACGGCATAACTGTAGTTGCTTTGGAAGCTCTTAAGACCTTTTTTTTCAGGGTAATTTTAGCCATGGAAAATGTAATCAGATCAGAGCAGTTTTTATAGCCTATTAAAGTATTTGATGGGCTTCCCTGGTGGCTCAGACGGTAAAGCGTCTGCCTGCAGTGCGGGAGACCTGGGTTCGATTCCTGGGTCAGGAAGATCCCTCGGAGAAGGAAATGGCAATCCACTCCAGCACTCTTGCCTGGAAAATTCTATGGATGGAGGAACCTTATAGGCTACAGTCCATGGGGTCGCAAAGATCAGGCAGGTAAGACTTTATTGAAAATGTCGAATAATCTTTTGTTGTTGTTGTTCTGAGAGTATTTATTTCTAGAAAAGGCATCTTTCCTAGAAAAGATATCTTTCTTCTAAGACTGGGCGTATACCTCATAGCATTTCTAGTTTGCCAGTAATTTTAGGTTCCTTAAATTTATTTTTTCCTCTAGTATGGACATATGTTTCTAAGTCCTTTTATATTTTGGAGGAATCTTTTTTCATTTGTGGCATTCTGTTCCAGTGTGTGACCTATCCAGTATCTTCATAAGGTGGTTTAAATAAAGTTTAACCCTTGTAGGTCATGAAAGAAATTGAATTCTTGAATTGGGAATTTAGTTTTGTTTGTTTTTTTTTTTTTACAGTTTTGGTACAGAAATATGGTAACTTTTATTTGCAAAGCTTTGATTCATAGTTAATCAAATTTACTAGGTTCTGGACTCTTATTAGTCATTTGATCTTTATAATCTGACGTAGGTGTGCAGGGAAACAGTTTTGAGAAGGAAGAATAGAAAAGATATTTGGAAGAGATAATTTGGATATATTATTCTTTGTAGAAAAAATAAGTTTAATTCATTCTATTTGGTCACTTTCACAATTTCCATTTTAGAGGATACACAACTAGGGAGGACTATAGGTTATGCAGACGACAAGGTAAATATGAACATTCTTCTGGTACTTTATGGTCTTGGACAGAGTCCCTTTCTGCCTAGTTTCTTGTTCTTCATAACATTGGTGAGTTTGATCATGAAAATGAATTCCCTGCTGATCAAGAAACAGAAATATTAGTGGTTTACTTTGCTTCCTTCATTCCATTAGGTGACAATGAAGAGTCTGGATTACCCTTTAAGCATTACTTTGTACTTGCTTATCTAGGCAAGGATTCATTCTTCAGCATCCTTTTTCAACTTTCTAATAGATTTCATGCATTCTAGAAGGTTCTGGGATTCATGCTGTCTAGAGACATACAATCTGATGAAGGAAAAAGATCTGTAAAGAACTATACAGTGAGATAGAGCTTCCCTGATGGCTCAGCGGTAAAGAATCCTCCTGCCAATGCTAGAGATGTGGGTTGAATCCCTGGGTCTAGTAGGTCCCCTGGAGAAGGAAATGGCAACCCACTCCACTATTCTTGCCATGGACAGAGGAGCCTGGTGGGTTGCAGTCCAGGGGGTTGCAGAGTCAGACATGACTTAGTGACTAAACAACAACAACAATACAGTGAGATACATACTCAAAACTAGGGAAAAGTGATATTGTAACTCACATACCAGATGTAAATAGGATCATCTACTTTCTAGTCACATACTAGATATAAATAGAACCCCCCTCCCAAGAACTTTAGGAAGATGGCAAGAAAACTTAATTTCTACTGTTGTGTTACATTTAATTGAAAAAGTTGTGAAAGGGTTAGAAAGTAGGGTAGGGAGAGAACGCCTATTTGAAGATATGTACCATAAAAAGGATGTATGTACATGGCATATACAAGCAGTAAATAAATATTAACTGCTGTTAATATGACTTAATGATTTCAAATCATCAGGTATTTAAACTTATCTTCTGTTTCCCCTAATCTAGCAATGCATCAGATTTTGAGAATGTAATTTTAAAAATGATTTAGTCGCAGAGCTAAAGTGTCCAGTAGGGAAAATAATGTGGTTTCTGTATACTGTCTTAAATACTAGCCTGTGTTGTATTACATAGTGTTGTTCTCTAATTTTGTGTAGAGAATAAAGCTTAAGAACAGTGTCCTAGAAGTTTTTGCAAGGGATATTCCTAAAGAGGCAGTGGGGTGGGGAGTTATAGTAGAAAATGGATTTTTAGTAGAAAATACCGTTAGGATCAGACTTGGGGTCTTGGGCAAGTTCTTTACCTTATCTGAACCTTAGTTTTTTCCATTTGTAAATTAATGGAGTTATGGTAGATGATATCTAAGTACCCTTGTAAATATGACATTCCCCAGATATAAGAGAGAACAAGAAAGAAATGGAAAAAGAGGGAGGGAGGAAAGATAGGAAGGGTAGAATGAACTTAAATAAGTTCGGGTAATAAATGGGTAATAACATGGAAATACCCAAGTTACACAGTAAACCTGGCCTGACCTCATGAGCTACTTGCATATACCTGGCCTTTCCATGCTTCATTGTCATCTCTTTTATACTTGTTTGCCTGAATTTAACTGCTTAGTCAGGAATTTCTCCTGCACTGTCCTTAGAAATAATGCTACAAAGCAGACTAATACAGATTGTGAAGTCAACTGCCTTTTTTCATTGAAACAGTTTTAGAGTTTCTGACTAAAGATTTGAGTAAATTATACATTTGGTTAATAGTATGACTCAGAAGGAAAGATAAAACAACTCAAACTCTGTATGCATTAAAAATAGTAGAATTATGCTCCAAATGCTATAGAATGGGCATATCTTACTTATCAAGGGCATCCCTAATATGTTCATTGAGCATAGGAAGAAAAAACTTAGCCATATAGTAAATTTGATTATGTATTCTTCTGTGAAGAAGGCTGAGCGCCGAAGAATTGATGCTTTTGAACTGTGGTATTGGAGAAAACTCTTGAAAGTCCCTTGGACTGCAAGGAGATCCAACCTGTCCATTCTGAAGGAGATCAGCCCTGGGATTTCTTTGGAAGGAATGATGCTAAAGCTGAAACTCCAGTACTTTGGCCACCTCATGCGAAGAGTTGACTCATTGGAAAAGACTCTGATGCTGGGAGGGATTGGGGGCAGGAGGAGAAGGGGACGGCAGAGGATGAGATGGCTGGATGGTATCACTGACTCGATGGACGTGAGTCTGAGTGAACTCTGGGAGTTGATGTTGGACAGGGAGGCCTGGCATGCTGCGATTCATGGGGTCGCAAAGAGTCAGACACGACTGAGCGACTGATCTGATCTGATCTGATTCTCCTAGTTCTAAGTAAAAAGAATTGAACATTTAATGTTTCCTCCTAAGTAAATGCAAATTTAGAGAAGTTATTAGGGTAAAAATTGAATGGCTCTTAGTCTTTTTAAATGACTGCCTAGAAAAGTTTGAACTGGTGGCCCTCTCTTATTTTACTATAGTAAGTGTCCTTGGACAGGTAGAAGCGGTCACAGTTATTACATTGAGCTTAGAATTACAAAGTTAGAATCATGATTTTTTACAAAAAGAATCATGGTAAAATCTTAATATTTAGAGGCAATATTAATGATTTCTAGTACAAAATAGATGCCCAATAAGTATTTGGGAAGTGTATGTGAAAACCAGGAGACATAATGAGACATAGTTACCGCTCTACACCTCTTGTGGAAGTCGCTCAGTCATGTCTGACTCTTTGCGACCCCATGGACTGTACAGTCTGTGAAATTCTCCAGGCCAGAATACTGGAGTGGGTAGCTGTTCCCTTCTCCAGGGGATCTTCCCAACCCAGGGATGAAATCTAGGTCTCCCGCATTGCAGGCAGAGTCTTTGCCAGCTGAACCACCAGGGAAGCCCATGGATACTGGAGTGTGGGTAACCTATCCCTTCTCCAGGGGATCTTTCCAACCCAGAAATCAAATTGAGGTCTCCTACATTGCAGGTGGATTCTTTACCAGCTGAGCCATCAGGGAAGCCCATAATTACTGGAGTGGCTAGCCTACCCCTTCTCCAGGGGATCTTCTCTAAGTTGGGAAGATCAAATTGGGGTCTCCTGCATTGCAGGTGGATTCTTTATCAGACGAGCTACGAGGGAAGCCCCTACTCCTCTTGGTAGAGTAATAAAATTTATTAATCTCAGAATTGAGTTCAGTTTTGTCTTTAAACTCCTGGTGAGTTTCGTCTCTTCTTGACCTCTGGTGCCTTCAAAAATCCCTGCTCTATGCTAAAGGAACAACTCCAGGTGATTATTGCTACCATCATAGGTAGCAGTAGACAGACAAGGAAGTGTCTTGTGGTGCCTTAAATGTGTGCTCAGTCGTGTCTGACTCTTGTAGCCCTGTGGACTGTAGTTCTCCAGGCTCCTTTGTCCATGGGATTTTCCAGGCAAGGATACTGGAGTGGGTTGCCATTTCCTCCTCTAGGGGATCTTCCTGACCCAAGAATCAAACCCCTGTCTCTGGTGTCTCCAGAATTGGCAGATGGATTCTTTACCATTGCGCCACCAGGGAAGCCCCCTTAAATAACTACTGCTGTTTTTTGTATAGTTACATTCAATTTTGGGTTTCCCACTGACAAGATTTCTCAGGTATAGTTCTGACTGTGGATTTAACTACATCTTGGTTAAAACCAGTGCTTTTTAGGAGGCATTTTCATTGTTCACCAGTTGGGTTGTGTTTAAGTGGACAGCTTCAGAATTCCCACTGGCATGTGTAGGAAGTAAGACACCTTAACCTCCAAATTCGTGAGGACGGAAAATCCAGATCCAGGAGATGTATTCATCAGTAAACAAGTTAATTCTTCCTCTTATATATTCTCTTTTGCAGAATTCATTCATTTCACATGTTCTCAATTCCAGACAGATCACTTGGAGTTGAAGTTCTCAAACTTTATCATGCATCAGAATCACTTGGAGAACTTAATAAACTACAGTTTACTAAGATGGCTGGCTGTGCAGTTTTCCCAGAATTTCAGTTTCAGTAGGTCTGGGCTGGTGCCTGTGAATTCCTAACGTGTTTCAACTGCTGCTGATGCTGTTGGTCTGGGGAGCACACTTTGAGAGCCACTGACATAGGTCATTGTTGCTTAAACCTTATCATGCCTTAGGTTGACATACATGCTCCCTTTCCATACTTGATTGAATAAAGGAAGTGGGGAACTGGAATCAGTGTTTGTAATGTTTCCCAAGTGATTTGAAGTAGCCAGTCTTGTACTTGCTTGTGAACAAGAATTTGTATTATTAGGCCAGTGTTTCTCCTGTGTTAAACTTGTATATGAGAATTAGTTGAAGAGCTTATTAGGGCACTAACCTGGGCTGCATCCTACTGGTTTAACAGGTCCAGGTCAGGTACAAGAATTTGCATTTCTCTCAGGTTACAGCTGATACCAGTGCTGCTATCCCAAGGGCTATACTTTGAGAACCACTGATTAAGGCCCACCCATCTCTCTGATTTTTGGAGTTCCTCTGTAACTGATTTAAATAACTGCATTAAGTTTAGGTTATATAATTTTGACTCTTTGACTGATAGTGTTGAGTTTCTTCCTAGAGTTTTTTTGTGATAGTGATCTACTGTCCTGAACCACTTTGTCATTTCTTCTAGAAGATGAGTGTTCAGGTTTGTTTTGCAGTGTGTATAATGGTTTTGAATAAAACTTTAAAGTGCAAAATAATTCTATTCATAGATTTTTTTATGATGGCCACTCTGACCACTGTGAGGTGATCCCTCATTGTAGTTTTGATGTGCATTTCTCTAATAATTAGTGGTGTTGAGCTGTCTCTGTGTCTTTGGAGAAATGTCTATTTCGGTCTTTGACCAATTTTTTGATTGGGTTTTTGGTTTTTGATACTGAACTGCATGAGCTATTCATATATTTTGGAGATTAATCTTTTGTCAGTTGCTTCATTTGCAAATATTTTCTCTCATTTGAGAGTTGTTTTTGTCTTGTTTATGGTTTCCTTTGCTTTTAATTAGGTTCTGTTTATTTTTGTTTTTATTTATTGTTTTACTCTAGGAGGTGAGTCAAAAAAGATCTTGCTGCTATTTATGTCACAGGGTGTTCTACTTGTTTTCCTCTAAGAAGTTTGTAGTGTCTGGCCTTACATTTTAGGTTTTAATCTGTTTTGACTTTATTTTTGTGTATGGTGTTTGAGAATGTTCTAATTTCATTCTTTTACATGTAGCTGTTCAGCTTTTCCAGCACCACTTGTAGAGGTGTCTTTTTCTTCATTGTGTATTCTTGCCTTCTTTATCACAGATTAGGTGACCGTAGGTGCGTCTGTTTATCTCTGGGCTTTCTATCCTCTTCCATTGATCTATATTCCTGGGTATATACCCAGAGAAAACCATAATTCAAAAGATACATGCATCCTAATGTTCATTGCAGCACTATTTACGATAGCCAGGACATGGAAACAGCCAGAAGTCCATCAAAAGAGAATGGATAAAAAGATACAGTACATATATACAATGGATAAAAAGATACAGTACATATATACAATGGAATATTACTCAGCCATAAAAAGGAATGAAACTGTGCCTTCTGCGGAGACATGGATGGACCTAGAGCCTGTCATATAGAATGAAGTCAATCAGAAAGAGAAAGACAAATATCCTGTAATATCACTTACATGTGGAGTCTAGAACAGTAATACAGATGAACTTATCTGCAAAGCAGAAAAAGAGACAAAGTTGTAGAGAAACAAATGTGTGGATACCAAGAGGGGAGAGGGGGTGGAATAAATCAGAAAATTGAGATTGACATATATAGACTACTATGTATAAAGCAGATAACTAATGAGAACCTGCTGTATATCACAGGGAACTCGACTGAATTCTCTTCAGTGATCTAAATGGGAAGGAAATAATAAAAAAGAGGGGATATATGTATATATATAGCTGATTCACTTTGTTCTACGGCAGAAACTAAAACAACATTGTAAAGCGGCTGTACTCCAATACAAATTAATTTAAAGTAACAGGTAAAATGAAAATAATTCTGAAAGCTAGAAAGCCACAATTAAGGAAATAATTGAGGGTTAACAATGAAGAATACAAAGAAGAATATAGACGTGTTTTTCCTAGAACATCTGCTTGTTTATGCCTTGTGGACATATATGTTCTTTGAGTTTTTTGTGTGTTGGCTGCCTGATGGTTTTCCTTTTTTCTGAGCTGGCCTCTTAGTTGGGGAAGCTCTGCCCTTTTTAACAAAAGTGGTGCATGGGTATCTAGTCATTGCATACATTGAAGTGATTCAGAATTAATAAAACTGAAGTGAACTATATTCCTGATTGCTTTGGTAATCATAAGGTTATTATTTGTGGTTTATTAATACAAAAGGTCAAAATCCTTGTAGTATATATGTTTGTGCATGGTTTTCCAGAGGACAGAAGATTTGCAGTCTGTTCCAGAGTTTGTGAGAGTGATACTGCATCTTTTGCAGTGTGTATACTCTCAGCTTTTCTGCTCTTCTATTCTAGTGTTACTGAATATTATCCATATTTTTAAACTTTGTGTCTGTAATGAATAAGAAAGTTGGAAATACTACTGTAGTGTTGCTTTCAACACTTGTATCTTGTTTTATCTGAGCAGATACAATGTTTGATGTTGAATGCTGGGTGTGAAACTGATTTTCAAATGTTATATTTTCCGTATAATTAGTTTTTGAGCTAGAGTGTGGTTTGATAAGTGGTGACTTGTCCAAAAGCCTAATGTTTTGTAGTTCACCTTTTTAAGCAAAGAGCAGCTGCATTTTGAAATGTTTTATCTCAAGCAGACAAGCTGTTTTAAAAGCTCAACTCTGACAACATCTTGACATTTAATGTCTATGTTTGTATCTGTCCTGGGATTAGGCTGCCTTTCTAATTAATTAGTTGCATAGCCTTTTATTAATTCCCTCAAAATTTATAATATTTTAAATTAACAGCATAGATAAGCATACCATGCTTTTTTAGAAAACATGAGATGTTAATTATGCAGCAGAGACATGAATTATATAAACTCTGCTGAATGTTAGAGGATGCTTAGCAACAATGTTTTCCAAATGCAGGGATTTATTATAAACTTATCCTTCTAAGGCTGCCTGTGCCATTTCAGGAGAGTGAATATAAATAGAGCTTGATTTCTTCAAGAAATGGACTCAGTCATTTTGTTTACAGTGGAAGGAAGCATTCGCTTCACATCTCTAAGAATTTATCTTTAGCATCCTTGTTGATTACACATCATTTCAACATATTCATACCAAATGCTTGGGCCTTGATAAGATACCATCACAGAACAGGAAGAGCTAAAACTCTTATTTAAACAATGGTTTTGTCATTATTACACTTACGTAGGTCTAGTAAAAATACTGAATCTAATTACTATAACATAACTTTTTTTGAAATGGAAAATTTTATCTGTCTTGTGGTGGAGTTCTGAGATATTTATAGCTGTTAGTCCTCCCACCCTTCACTAGCTTGTTTTAATAGGAATTTATGGAGGATCTACTCCATCCAGTCCAGCTCTTAAGAAAGGTTCTTTTTCTAACATTTTCCACCATTTCTTTGAATTCTGCTAATGTCATTTTCTAAGTTAGAATTAAAATATTGATACTGTAAAAATTCTGTATTTTTAAATAAATTGCAGGGAAATAGTGGGCTTCAAGGAAAGCCATGGTAAGCTCTAGTTTCAAATACTAACACTACCTCTATCAGCTGAGTCATTGGGCAAGCCATTAACCTCTTGAACTGTTCTCTCACCTGCTAAATAGGGATAACATTTTTCTAAAGAGTTCTTACAAGGTTTAGAAGTATAGCCTGACAGCAGTGTTCGTGGTTTATAGAGGCTCTTGGTAGGTGTCACTTTTTCTCTGCTTTTGGAAAAAAATTGTTTTGTGTGTATTTATGCATTTCTTTGGTAGGTGTTTATTTGAATTTTGACAGTATTCTTGATTTTATGAAGTATTTGTTACTCTAGTACAAGAAATCTCAGGGAAATATAGCACATTCCATTCTCTTCTCGAGTACTGATTTTTACTGAATCTGGATCAGTTAAAGTCTTGCCCATCAATAGAAATATGCAGACTAGACTTAGATATGGCTTTTGGGGGCGGGGAGGGGTGCCTCCCTGACAGATGTTCTTGCTGAATGTGAGAGCTCTCCTGTCAAACAAATCAGAGTCACAATCTCTTCCCTCCCATCCCCACTTCGTCTCACAAGTGAGTCCACTGTAGGCCTGCGGTAGAGCAACAAAATAAAATTGATGTATGAATCACGATTGTCACTCTAATTAAAGCATTTTATAAGGGAGCCTATCTTTACTTATTACTGTAACTGGATAAATAGGCAGTAATTATGCAGTATAATATTTCATATTGCATTGAATTTTCCCCTCTGGTTTATAACTCTGAAATATAGTGATAGTTATATTTGTGATGTTGGAATTTTTCCTACTGCATAAATATTATGGATATTATATAAGAAGTGGAATTTTTTTTGGTCAGTGATTTGGGTATCTTAGTATTACGTTTGCTGTTCATTTGAAATGACTGGAGTTGAATGGTTTGTTTTAGGAAAACAGGTGGTAGTTTAAATTCTGGTTAAGCTCTAAGTGATATATACCATTTACTTCACTAATGGAAAATTTTCTGAGTTGCCTTGCCAAGGCTATAAAAGTAGAAAACTTGAGGAAAGGTTTTCTTTCTAATTAAAACAATTGCAAAAATAAAATCAGTCTTTCTAAATGGAAGTTATTTCTAAGAGTTATTCTTGACTGCTTTTTTTGTTACTCTTTATCAAATCCTGTCAGCTCTTTTTCAAGATTTATTCAGAGTTTCAACTTTAAAAGATTTTTTTAAACATCGTAACTGTTTTGATTACTCTTGTCTGGACTGTAGAGATTTTTCTTCCTGCCCACTCTGTCCTCCATACTCTGTCCTCCACCTTCTATCACTTTTTATTCTTCACATTGTCTTAGCTTCAGGACTTGAAATTGCAGGTTTTGGAGATGAGAGTTTTGGTTGGATACGTGGGTCAGCAAGTTCTCAACAGTTAGATGATGACTGAAGCCATTGAAATGAATGAAATCACTTAGAATGAGCAAAGTTTATTCATTCATTCATTTCTTGAGTCAGGCACTGCACTGGGTGCCGAGGCTACCTCAGCAAGTAAGAGAGAATTGGACTCTCCTCATAGAGCTCACCGGAGAAGGCAATGGCACCCCACTCCAGTACTCTTGCTTGGAAAATCCCATGGGCGGAAGAGCCTGGTGGGCTGCAGTCCATGGGGTGGCTAAGAGTCAGGCACGACTGAGTGACTTCACTTTCACTTTTCACTTTCATGCATTGGAGAAGGAAATGGCAACCCACTCCAGTGTTCTTGCCTGGAGAATCCCAGGGACGGGGAAGCCTGGTGGGCTGCCATCTATGGGGTCACACAGAGTCGGATGGACACGACTGAAGCGACTTAGCAGCAGCAGCAGCATAGAGCTCAGGGTGCACAGGGAAGTGCAGCAGTGTAACAGGTAAGATTATAATACATTTGTGTTGTATTTGTGAATGATCAGGGAGGTTTTAACATGCTAATGAGGAAAGAAGGGATCCTGGGGACAAATCACCATTCAGAGGTTGAATTGTTGAGAAAAGTGGTAGGAGACTGAAGAATGGCAAGAGAGAGGGGAAGAGAACCCAAAAAAGTGGTGACTAAAATGAGGGTAGATTCCAGGGAGAAAGTAATTAGAAATAATATATTATTAGTTACCACCAGTTGAGTAGTGT
Source organism: Bubalus kerabau (assembly GCF_029407905.1). Classification (NCBI taxonomy): domain Eukaryota; kingdom Metazoa; phylum Chordata; class Mammalia; order Artiodactyla; family Bovidae; genus Bubalus; species Bubalus kerabau. Next base: position 38,797,950 of record NC_073639.1, on the reverse strand, counting down.
GTCAGCCATTGTTTGAAGTGCCTTAACACATGTTAATAATTTCTTACAACATCCTTTATATGGTTATCTGCATTGTATAGGTGAAGAAACTTAGTTCAGAAATTTAGTTATGGAACTTCACCAAGATCACACAGGAAGTAAATAGTGAAGCCAGCAGCAGTATAGAGACCACAGGGATATCAAGTGCTTAGTACCTGGAAGGTCATGAGGTCCTTAGAAGAGAGTGGGGTCCTGTGGCTCGCTAGTAGATTGCAATAAATTGAGGGGTGATTGAAAGTTGAGGGAAAAGAGACAGTGATTGGGAATTTTTTTTCAGTTTTAATGGTGTGTTATTTAGAGTTTTTGTACCTTCCAAAAAAGAGATAAATATAGTTGGGTTGCCCGCCCTTCCTGCCCCCTTTCCTCAAGTCAAAGTCAGACCTGGCTCTATCCCTTCATTATTTTCCTAGTTCTTCTCTTCCATGGGCCTTGCGCTAGTCCACCAAGCCATAGATCTTCAGCTTTTGTTGGCATACAAATTGTGCTCTAATCAATTGTCCTTTTTTAAAAAACTCTACATTTTAATAGGGTTGGTAAGCCAGGTGAGTAAATAATTTGACATCAAGAATTTGAAACTAAAAGCTGTATTTTTGGGAAAGTTTGTTAAAACCTGGGACTGGTGAAGTGAGTTAATTCTGATGTTTTATGTAAAACTAGAAGACTTTACCCAGAATCATTTAGTACATTCCCTAATTTCACAGATGAGGACAGACTGTGTGACCAATCCAAGCTCAAGCAGTTAGTGAAGTCTTGGCCCATAATTTGGGTCTTGAGACCAGGGTGCTTTTCATAGTGCCATTATTTTAAGAGCAACTTTTAAAAGTGATAGGGGATTCAGAATAGACTTGGCTTCTGCAATCAGTTTAAGTTATATCAATCATTTGTAATATAAATAACACAAGAACCACAGTACCCTCTTTGAGAGTATTCTGTTTAACTTCTTTTCTATGAATAAGAAGTGAGAAATGGAACTCTCCCAGTGATATATCGAGTGATACTTACCACCTTGTCTATACTTAATACTGAGTTGAGGGAGAATAAATACTCCAGATAAAACGTTTACTGGAGCTCTACTATTTTGAGGAAAGTTTATTTTAAAAAAAGAGACTTAAGATTTTGTTACAGTTGCTCTCAGACTTCATATTCCTGAGTATACTACTCAGAAGTTTTACGCATGACTTTTAAAATTCAAATCTGAGATCCAGATGCCTGTGTTTCATGTTGCTTCTTTATATAATTAAGTGTCTGTAGGGTAGACAGTAATTCTAAAAAAAATTATTACTCCTGTGATCAATTTAGTTTTCAAGAAGGAACTTAATTGCAGTCTCAAAAATTAACATTATTATTTAGCAAGCATAAATTGTAAAATTGTAGGATGCCATATGCTCAGGACAAGATGTTTGTTGATTGAATATGGAGCATATGGTTTTGAAGAGCATGAATTTAGAGTAATTACTCTTGTCCAGAACTGATTATATCTGGAAAGTGATGTGGGTCTTACAGAGAACATGTCATATTACTGGAAAGAATGTTTTGGCATTAGGCTTGCTTGGGGCATTTTGCCTTTTTTCCTCTTCCTTGCATCTTGTTTTCCATTTCAAAACTTTTGAGATCATTAGAACATAAAATAATGAAAACAAAATGACACATTTAATTATCTACACCTGTTTTTTGTTTCAAAGTTGTGTTTCTTAAGAACATAGAAGTATTGCTTCTGTTTCTGTTTATATTTTTAAAATCAACTAAACTTAGTAAGGAAAGGAATTGTCATAGATTGCTTGCCCTAAGCTATATCCCTTGATGATGTACATGTGTCCATTTGCTCCCGTAATTAATTATTTACTTCCAGTTTATAAAAATATATGTATTTTTCAAATTTTAATTACTTGGCATAGATTCGAGTATGGCTTCCTTAAGAATGGTGATGTCTAATAATTTAAGCTTAGCATCATGGAATTTTAAAGATAAAAAAATAATTTAGAGAAAATATATTTTTTTCTTTCCATGTAATAAATGAGATAACTGATGGCCAGAGGAACAAAGTTTTATATGTAAAGTGACACCTGAGCTGGTGACAGATCTAGGACCATGGAAAACTGGTTGCAATAATATGATAGCTTCAGAAATTTTTAATTTTTCAAGCTCTGATATACACTTAACATATAATTCATATAAATTCTGTTTCAACTTTATGTTGTTTTCAAGAATAGCATTTGTATAAAATACAGCACCTTTATATAGAGTATAGAAACATTGAACTTCATATTGAGAAAGAATCTGAAGGCCTATGGCTGGAATTTCCAGTATCCCCTCTTAGGTTTTGCAAATCTGTAATCCATCTTTCAATTTTCCTTTTCTGACAGTCTGCCCTTTATTTTCTCACATATCTGCAAATGAACAGAGTTGGATTTAGGTTTATTTAGAACATGTTTTTTCTTTCTAAGAATGAACTCTATAAGGACAGAGATTTTGTCTTTTATTGTTCTTCAGGGCCATGTAATCTCTAAAGCGTTATGCTCATTGTTGTCCCTAGGCCTTTATATATGCTATCATCTGAATACTCCACTGCCTCTTTGGCCCCAGTTCCCATATTATCAGTTTTTCATCAATTCATTTTTCAGGTCTAACTACTTGAGCTTGTACACAGTTTTAGTCTGTCTTCATTTGTGAAATTAAAGAATATACTGAATGATTTCTGTGAGAGTTACCTAACTCTAAACTGTCACTAATGCTGCTGAACTGAGTTAGATGTCCCTGACATGTTTTTGTGCTACTTTGTTCTATGTCATTGTACTTGGCACGGCATATAATAATAACAACTTCTTTTAATATGTCTTCTCTATTAGACTGTTAACACTGTGAAAGGTTTATCTGTCTTCTTGCGCTTTTGTATTATTGCATGAAAGAGCTCAGTACATTGCTGGGTAAGTTAAATATGCCTAGGAGTTACTCAGTGAATATTTTGAATATATAAGTAGGGTTAATATTGAAAAAGAACACTGTGAAAGAGTAACTTGTAGTCAATGGCTATATCTTCTCAGTGGCTTCATGACATAATATTTTATGATTTGTTTTGCTTTAATATGAATAGTACTGAATTGGCAAGTAATACAGGTCCAGAATAGACATTCTTTCATTGAGAACTGTTCTTTAAAAATACTTGCAGATTAATTAACATAGGGAATGCCCTTGTCTCTCAAGTCCAGTTCTTTTCTCCCTTTTTTGTAGTGTCTTTCTTTATAATTTTTTTCCCTTTAACTTTACTTTTTTTTATGTATTCTATTTTTTAATAAACTTCTTCCTGAAATATATATAGAAAAATGAATAAAAAGATCTATGCATTTTCCAAAGTGAATGCATTTATGTAATCACATGAGTGTATTTATATAGGTAATAGGATATAAAGCATTATTAGTACCCTAGAACTTATATCAAATTTTCTCCCATTTACTACTCCTCACTTCAATCCAAAAGGCTTCTAACACCATAGATTAGTTCAGCATGATTTGTGCTATCTTCTTTCACTCATATTATGGTTTGAGAGCTTCATTTTATTCTGTGTATCATTAGTTCATTTTTATTGCTATATTTTATTGTATAAATATTGTGAATAATTATGCCATCAATATTCATGCACATAGTTTTTTGGTGCGCAAATGTACAGATTTCTAGTTGCATTATATCTAGGGTGAAATTATTGGGATATGGAACATGTGTATGTTCTTGTTAGTAAATGCTGTCAAAACTTTTCTGTAGTGATTGCATCAATTTACTCTTCCACTAGTAATGTGTGAAAATTCTAGTTTCTTCTCATTCTTGCCAGCATTTGGTGGTTTTTTTTAACAGAATTTCATTGTGGTTTTATTTCTTTGATGCTGTGTTGAACACTTTTTTATATATGTATTGTCCATTTAGATATCCTCTGTTGCGACATGCCTACTGCTATGCTGTGCTTGTGGCTCAGTCATGTCCGACTCTTTGTGACCCCATGGACTGCAGCCCTCCAGGCTCCTCTGTCCATGGGGATTCTCCAGGCTAGAATACTGGAGTAGGTTGCCATGCCCTCTTCTAGGGGATCTTCCCAAGCCAGGGATCAAACCCAGGCCTCACACATTGCAGGTGAATTCTTTACTGACTGAGCCACCAAGGAAACCCAAGAATACTGGAGTGGGTAGCATATCCCTTCTGCAGGGGATCTTCTTGACCCAGAAATCAAGCTGGGGTCTTCGGCATTGCAGGTGGATTCTGTACCAGCTGAGCTACCAGGGAAGCCTGTGACGTGCCTATCAAATATCTATTCAATTTTTCTATTCTGTTGCTTTTAAAGAAATAATTCCTCAGTTTATAGTGTCTTTGAGGAATAGAAGTTTGTAACCATATACATTTATTTTGGATATTATTATTCATTGTGTTCTTTGCCTCTGTACTTTTCATTATATTTTATCTCTGTTAAAATTGTCACTATTCCTCCATCTGTTCCTGAGTTCATTGAGCATCTTTATGATTATTACCTAACTCCCTATTGAGTAGATTGCTTATCTCCCCTTTGTTTAGTCTTGTTTCTTAGGTTTTGTCTTATTCCTTTGTTTGGAACATACTCCTCTGTTTCCTCATTTTGCATATTTTGCTGTTTTTGTTTTGTTTTTCCTGTGTGTCAGTACAGTTGACAATACAGGTCAATTGTATTGAGTGATTTTGGAGAAGTGGCCTTTTGTAGGTGATGTTCTGTGGGGCCCAGCAGCATACTCCCCTCTAGTCACTAGAGCTATTAACACATGCTTTAGGGTGTGACCCCTATGTGGGCTGCACAGGTCCCCCTATTTTGGTGAGGCTGACTGCTCCTGGTACACTAGGAGACAGAGCTGTCCCCAGATCAGTTGCCAGCCAGTCCCTCTCTCATGAGTAGCTGCTGGCCTGCTGGTGTGTGCAGTTGGGTTCTAAGCTGGCTAGCTATGAAGCTCAGGATATTCTGGGACTGGAGATGGTCTGCTCACAGGCAGGGCAGGATCCTGGTGTGACTGGGCGTCCCAGGAGGATAGGGTCTGGTGCTGGCCCACTAGTGGGTCGTAAGTCCCTGGCACTAATATGCTAGAGGAAGGACTCCACAGTAGTGCTGGCAAGCACCACTGTCCTCATGATAACATGAGCTCCTAAAAAATGACTGCTGCCAGCATCTGTGTTTCCAACAGAAATTCCATTTGCCTTCCATCTTTCTAGAAGGTTCTCCAAGATTAGCAAGTAGATCTGACTCAGGCTCATTTGAAATTACTGCCTTTGTACTGGACCCATACCTAACCCTTTTAAGAGCAGAGTCTCTGTTTTGTACAACCCTCTGACTCTACTGTAGAGAAGCCCAGCTGGCCAGATGTTCTGGGGGCTTGTCTTCCCTTCTCAGTTAGTGCAGGATCCCCAGGCTGGGGAGCCTGGTGTGGGGCTTGGGCACCTCACACCTTGGGGAGAATTTTGTAATTGTGATGATTCTTCTGTTTATGGGTCACCCTCCTAGGTGTATGGGTATTAACTATGTTGCATCTCTGTCCCTCCTTACTGCCTCATAGTTCCTTCTTTTTATCTTAAGTTGCAGAAATCTTTTCTGTTAGTCCTCAGGTTGTCCTCATAGATAGTTGCTCTGTAAATAGATGTAATTTGGGTATGCTTGTGAGAGGAGAGGAGTCAGAGTCACCCTATTCTGCCGTCCTTGTGACAACTCTAGGCTGCTTTATTCTTTTGCCTTTTCTGTCTCCTCTGGGAATTACTGCTTTTCCCTTGCTATCCTCGTAGACGTGAAGTTTTTCCCCAGCTCTATGTTCTGTAGTTTGTATTTGAATTTGTAGAGGTTTTGTTGTTTTAAAAGTATACATTTATATTGTAATATTGTGTATGCTTTTAAAAACCATATATTGCTTTGTAATTTGGTGTAGTCACTGGAAAACAGTATAGACATTTCTCAGAAAACTAAAAATAGCTTTATCATATGATCCAGCAATCTTGAACTATATCCAGACAGAACTATAATTCAACAATACCCATGTACCACTAGCTTCATAGCAGCACTATTCACAATTGCCAAGACATGGAAACAGCCTAAATGTCCTTCAACAGATGAATGGATAAAGAAGATGTGATACATATGTAGAGTGGAATACTACTCAGCCATACAAAAGAATGAAATAGTGCAATTTTCAGCAACATGGATGCAACCAGAGATTATTATACTAAGTTAAGTCAGAAAGAGAAAGACAGATTCTATATAATATCACTTAACACGTGGAATCTAAAATGTGACACAGGTGAACCTATCTATGAAACAGAAACAGAATCATGGACATGGAGAACAGATTGGTGGTTGCCACAGAGGAGGGAGTTAGGGGAGGAAAGGAGTGAGGGCTTTGGGTTAGCACATGTAGGCTTTTATATATGGAATAGATAAGCAGCAATGTCCTACTGTATGGCACAGAGAACTGTGTTCAGTATCCTATGATAAATCATAGTGGAAAAGAATATTTAATAAAAGAACATATATATGCATAACTGAATCACTTTGCTGTACAGCAGAAATTAACACAATATTATAAAGCAACTATATTTCAATTAAAAATCCCATATACTTCCTGTCTTTTCCAAATCTCTTTCTCAAATTAAAATTTTTATTTCTTCTATTGTCAAACTTTTTGCTTCATGCCATAAATTTTGGAACATTATTAGACTACTTCCTTTGTTTCAGTTTTTAGTATATCAGTATCAGTAAGGTGTCTGATCTAAATTAGAAATGTTGACAAGTATTACCAAATAGCCATTTGAAACATGAAGTGTTAAATTCTTTTGGTCTTTTGATCACTTCCATTCATATAAGATTTTTTTTTTTTTTTTTTTTTTTTAGCACTGTTTACATTCATTAGGTCACACAGGTGCCTTACAACCAGTGCATTATTACTGAAGTTTTACTTATTTAGTTTATTATGCTATTACACTGTTTAACTAAAAGGTTTGTTGGGCAGTGAAACAACCTAGTTTAAAGTAAACTTTTATTTTCATGTCAAGAGCTGTGAAGGGTTTGAGATTTTATCCTACTTGCAAGCTAACTAGGATCATAAGTTCTTGCAGAGGACACAGTATTCCTGGGTCAGAGTCAAAGGATAGACAGTTACTTATAGCAGCAGAAATAGCCAGAGCAGCAGAATTTGCACCAGCTCCTAGAGCCTCACTTTTCCTAGAGAGACACGAAGACCGGGTGACATCTGAGTCTGTATAAGGTGGCATTACAGGAGTAGAACCCTAAGCTTAGGGAACCTGAATCTTTTGTAATGGGCAGTAAGTATATCTGCCCTTTGCTTTGGAGGGAGGCATTCTATCTTCCTCTGTACAAACATCCTTGAAAAGATAGTCTATAAGAGAGGCAGTTAATGCTGGAAAGATAAGTAGAAATTTGAGAGACATGAAGAAGAATTATCTTTCAGGGACTTCCCTTGTGGTCCAGTGGCTAAGACTCTGCACTCCCAATGCAGGAGACCTGAGTTCAATCCCTGATCAGGGAATTAGATCCCACATGCTAAAGATCCTGCGTGCTGCAGCTAAGACTGATGCAGCAAAATAAATTAATTAAAAAATAATAAATTACCTTTCAGTGTTTTTGGAAGGCAGAAAACCAAATGGGCATTTATAAGATAGACTTAAATAAGCGATTTACAGACTTTAGATTTCAGAGAATGGCCTAAGAAAATTTCCCTAGAAAATAGTGATCTTTTTACATAATATCTTTGATTTCCTCTTTTGTAGCTTTTTTTCTAGTTATTATCTCAAAGATCTCCATGAATATTAGACTCACAATGATAGTTTCCTTGGGAAAGATTATTATGTATCTGTTTTCTGAGTGGTGTCCTAGTATTCACTGTTTTTCTTTAGTAAAAAGGAAAGATACCCAAACTTTTGTTGGAGGGGATTTATGTTTGCCTTCCTTTCACCATTGCTTCTGTTTCAAAGTTCAAATAAATGAAAGCAAGTAAAATGACTATTATGGTATCATTTTAATTTGGCAAAATTCACTGAGGCATAATGTTTTAGACAATAGACATTAAAAATGATAGAGCTAGCTAGTGTCCCAGGGCAAGTTCAGTTATTCAGACTGGATTTCCAAGAGGTCTCTGAGACTTAAATTCTTCAGAGTGGAACTTGATTTGTATTAGAACATAAATATAGCACTTCATTACAAAAGACCCTAAAGCAGAGAGCACAGGGGGACTTTGCTGCCCTCTAGACTAGAGATTCTTATCACAGATCAAAAGGCTTTAAATCTGGCAACTTAGATTTGGGGGGGATGAGCTAGGGCTTTTAGATCTGTCAGTGTTTAAACTCCAAGCAAATAGCAAAAACAAAGAACGTAATATCTTTAACTTTTTAGGTCAGGGTGATCTTTTAAAAATTATTTTGCGTCTCTCTAACTCTGACTTAGTTGATCATTTTTTTAACTTTGTGGCATTTTACTATCTATCTCTGCCTATTCTCTCTCTTGTCTTATACCATCATTTCTTTCTATGCTGCTCAAATGATCAATTTTCCTAAGATTGAAACTTCAGCCACCATTCTTTCATCCTGATCCCTCTCTAGCTTCCCTTTTATAGGTCTCTTTTCCTCCTATAATTTTTCATATATATACATATAACTCTGAAGTTTGATTCTCCCTTGAATTCCAAAACCACATTTCCAACTGCCAGCTGAACATTTCCTTCAAGATGTTCTGCCAATACCTTACAAGACCTGTAACTCTGATTTGTATGTACTAGCAAAAAGGGCAGGACAAAAAGTATGTTACTGTTTTAATATTTTACTCTTTTCAAAGAAATTCTCCAAACAAATTATTTTGACACACTTTATGTTCTTTTTTATGGGTAGTGTTTTGTAAATTTTATTTCACATATGTAAAACATCTATCAAGATCAGTTTGTCATATTTTCACTGCCAAAACTAAGCAGTTAGATTTTTGCCTTCATCCCCCCACGTTATTCCACCTCCCTCTCCACCCTTCCACCGCTATACGCAAGCACACAAAATTTAAATATTATAATATGCATGAGGTTTGGATTTTGTTGTTGTCGTTGTTTCTGTTGATAGTGGTTCAGTATGTATTTATGAGGTAGAAGATAAAGCTTGTGTTACTTTCCTCTTTGCAGGTCTTCATGCCTTGCGAAGAGTCTTGAGGAAACAGCCTAACCTCCCTGACAGCAAGATGGCTGGATTGGTGAAGATTACTCTGAAAGATTTCTTGCAGGGGATGAATGACATCAGACCCAGTGCCATGAGGGAGGTAGCAGTCGATGTCCCAAATGTAAGTCATTTGACTCTCATGCTAGCCACACTGTTTGAATTAAACTGTGAAAGAAACTAAGACCCCAGGGAAACTACCTTCCTAAGCTAACCTTTAAAAAATTATTTTAATCAAAATTTTTATGGAGATAATTGTAGATTCATTACAGTTCTAAAAAATACTTTAGTGAACTCCTGTGTAGCCTTTACCCAGTTTGCCTCAATGGTAGCATCTTGCAAGCTATAGTACAATATCATAAGCAGGATATTAACAGAATCATCGATCTTTTTCAGATTTGCTCAGTGTTTCTTCTACTCATTTATGTGTATGTGTGTGTTTAGTTCTGTGCAGTTTTATTACATGTGAAGGTTTGTGTGTTTATCTCCAGAATCGAGATACTGGGGAGTTCTGCCACCACAAGGATCCCTTGCTTTACCTTTCATAATCATACCCACCTTGTTCCTGCATCCATTTCTAAAATTCTGTCATTTCACAAATCTTATATAAATGGAATTATACAGTATGCAGCTGCTTGGGATCAGTTTTTTTCACTTAGTATAATTCCCTGGAGATTCATTCAAGTTATATATCAATAGTTTGTTCCTTTTTTGTGCTGAGTATTGTTCCATGATAGATGTGTACAGTACTTTGTTTAACCATTCACCAGTTGAAGTATGTCTGGGTTGTTTCCAGTTTGGGGCTAGATGAATAAAGCTGCTGTGAACATTTTTCTGCAGGTATTGTGTAAATATAAGTTTTCATTTTTCTGGAACAAATCCCCAACAGTACAGTTACTGGGTTGTATACTAATTCCATGTTTACTTTTATAAGAAAATGTCAACTAGGCTAATTTTAGAACAACAAAAATGTCTTCTAATTATGATACTTTCTACTAATGATGCTTGATATTTCCTTGGGTTTCTTTACATATGCTTCAGCATTGACCATTTCTGCAAACTTTCAGTCAGATCACCACAAGGGCAATAGAAGTTACCTCTTATTGCATGAACCACCTGTTATGTTATTCATGACACATATGGGCCTGATATTTGAGGGGGAAATGGCCTTATAGTTTTCTCTGAATGTACTAATATTTTAAGAAAATACTGAAACAAGCATTGGCAGTGTCTTCTGTATTATAATATGTCAATGTGTATTTAGTTTGAAGTATCAAAAGCAGGCTATGATTTAAACATTTCACCATGGACCATGTGGAGCAGAGACTTTCTGCATTTTACAGTGTAGATTGCAAAAAATAACCGCACTTGCCATCACTGTGTTTGCCCATTTGTATTGCACCCTGAAGTTTCTGCTGTAAAGACTAGGGAGTCAAGTTTTCTGTCCTTGTATCTGCACTTGGCAGTGTAACTTGCTTTGGCCAGTAGACTATTAGCAGCCATAATACAAGCAGGCTTGGAAGTGCATAGGGCTTGTCTTCACTTGCTGATCTTTGACCTTGCATTAACTTTCTTAAATCTGTAGTAACTTCCTGGAGGATGAGAGACTCTGTGGAGAAAAGACGAAATATCCTCATTCCAGCCGAGATCCTCTCATTTTAGTCATCACCAGTTATCAGACATGTGATGCCATTGCTAGACTATTGTACCCCAGTGGAAGTTTGCCCCAACCGGAAGAAACCACTCAGTTAACACTCAGAATTGTCAAAAGTAATTAATGTTTTGAGCCACTAAATTTTATGGTAGTTAGCAAAGGCTAAGAGAAGCAGGCACTTGTTAGATTTTTATAGAACACACATGTTTTATAAATTCAGGCCGGGAAATGTTACCTTGGAGATAAGAACATTCCCATGGACTAGCTGGTATCAGGTTGATGCAAAAGTAATTGCGGTTTTTGTATTGGTGAACTTTGCTGTTTGATGTTGGAATACATTCTTTAAATGTGATTATGTTATACATCATTTTAATGCACATTTCTTGCTTTATTTTTTTGCTTATGAGTTATTACTTGCTGTTTATTTCATATTTATTTTAGACTATGGAAATGATGTTAGACAGAAAGCAAATTCCCGCAATTCTCTTATTCGAGCTCAACATGGGTCGTAAAATAGCAGAAGCAACTCGCACCTTCAGCAGCGCATTTGGCCCAGGAATTGGTAATGAACGTACAGTGCAGCAGTGATTCAGGAAAATTTGCAAAGGAGACAAGAGCCTTGAAAATGAGGAGCATAGTGGTCAGCCATCAGGAATGACAATGACCAAGTGAGAACCACCATCAAAGCTGATCCTCTTACAGCTATGTAGGAAGTTGCTAAAGAACTCAACAGTCCATTCTACAGCTGTTTGGCATTTCAAGCAAATTGGAAAGGTGAAAAAGTTTGAGAAGTGGTTGCCTCATGAGCTGACTGAAAGTCAAAGAGATTGTTGTTTTGAAGTGTCATCTACTTTTATTCTATGCAGCAACAACAATGAACCATTTCTCAATTGGATTGTGACGTGCAATGAAAAGTAGATTTTATATGACAGCCAGCAATGACCAGGTCAGTGGTTGGACCAAGAAGAAGCTCCAAAGCCAAACTTGCACAGTCATGGTCACTGTTTGGTGGTCTGCTGCCCGTTTGATTGACTACAGCTTTCTGAACCCTAGTGAAACCATTACACTTGAGAAGTATTCTCACCAAATGGATGATATATGCCAAAAGCTGCAACGCCTGCAGCCAGCATTGGTCAACAGAAAGGGTGTAGTTCTTCTCCACTACAACACCTGACTCTGCATGTCAGAGAACCAGTGCTTCAAAAGTTGAATGAATTGTCCTACAAAGTTTTGCCTACTCCACCATATATTCACCTGCTCTCTCGCCAACTGACTTCAAGCATCTCTGCAACTTTTTGCAGGGGAAGTGTTTTCCAGGAGTTCACTGAATCTCAAAGCATGGAGTTTTACACTACAGAAATAAACAAACAATATATTTCTCATTGGCAAAAATGTGTTGATGGTAATGGTTCCCATTTTGATTAATGGAGATGTGTTTGAGCCTAGTTATAAATGATTTTAATATTCATGGTCTGAAACCGCAATTACGTTTGCACCAACTAATAGTTTAGGCTGCCTAATGTGATTGTGAATTCTTTTTGAAACATTTTCAGATTTATTACTGAAAGCTCAACTTCAGGGTTTTTTTCAGAAGCTCCATAGAACATACTAATTGAGTTTGAATAATTTGAGTTATAGAATAAGATTAATGTTGAGTTAGTAGAAGCATTTCATTTCTTTGGAACTTATGGTCTAAAGTTTGGGGACATCGATTGATATGAATGCTTTTGTTTACAGTATTTATATTTTATTGGTTACCATTGCATAATACGTCAGGTAGATGCCTAATCATCAAACGCCACATGTGAAAATTTCAGGAGATATGGTTATAACCAACTATACCATCCCAAGACATTTTAGTGATTTAAAAAGTTTAGAAACTAAAGAAACATGTAGTAGGCTTTTAAACTGAGTTACTGCCAGTGGAGAATGTTTAAACAGTGGCTGTCCACTCTTAGAATTGCTGAACTGATTTATTCATCACAGGAACCAGTACTACTACTGCATTTTTAATTGCTCTAATGTAAGATTTTTTTCCCTTTATTTTCTTTTGATACAGTATTTACAGTCCATGGACTTGTGCCATTTTCCATTTGGCATTTTATTATTTGGCCTAGGGCCATGGTGTACTATGATGTTACTCATGGGCTCCAGAGTGATTAGCCTTGGTCAGAGTACTTTGTTCCATTGCTTTTCATGCTCACTTCAGATTGTATAAGTTTTCCTGAGAAGTCAACATTTCTATAACTGGATTCCTAAACTTCACTCTTCTGATTTCTGACTATTACACCAACAAAAATATCTACAAGTTATTTCTGCAGAACCTGTTTTAAGTAGCTCATTAACTGCAAACTTTTTTAAATAGTAAATTGAGCATTCAGCATCTTTTGAGAAAAGATTTTAGTGTGTGAAATTAAACCTTCTAAATCACACTTGCGAAAGTTTGAAAGAAATGTCTTAAGGTGGGAATGTTGCCAGTTATAATGCATTATTAATTTCAGGAGAGCACAACTGTTAGCCACTTACTTTAATGTTTCCTTTTTTTGGATATTCTGAGTTGGTGACTATAGCAATTGATGTATTAAAAGTCAAATGTATTTTACGTTTAATTGATGATAAATGTCAAGTATATTTCTTTACTGTAGGGATTCTTAGAATCTTTGAATATTGCTAATATCCATTGTGAGATTTCAGTTTTTCACACAGAGATAACTGTTAATATTGTATTATAGTTCTAATAGATTTTTTAGAAATTTATAGATACTTTTCTGTGCATAGATTCTTTACCATCTGAGCCATCAGGGAAGAAGCCCTCTAACATAGTTAATATAAAATATAATATTTATATTCTGCTTTTTTCACCTAAAGTTATATGATCAACATTTTACTCTAAAGTTCTCGACAAACATCTTTTTTGTTGACAGCTTAATAAACTATTATGTTGATAGAAACTGTGATTGTTTTATTTTTCTTTCATTCTCAAATGTTAAGAGTTTTTTCTGTTTTGTTTTTTTTTCCTCTTATAAGCATATTTGTCCATTTTTGAGTCCCAGAAGTGGAATTACCAGACTTAAATATGTGATTTTTAAAGTGTGTGATGAATATCATTCTTTTATTCCCCAGAATGTTCTGATTTTTAATTATGTAATACATATGTAAAATTATGACGTGCTTAAGGAAAATCTCATTTTCACTTTAGTTCTTTTCTTTTTTTACTTTCCACTAGTCTGTTTTTTGACTGAAAAGTTCTTTTGCAAGGAATAATACTGGTTAAGTTTTAGATGAATAGAGATTTTAAGAGAGAGTGAAAAATATCTGTTAGTTGTATATCTTCTCCTTCCTATAAAACTGTTAAAGTTTTAGATACAGGGTGTATGTGGATGGTTTTTTAATGGATTTTAAGTTCCATAAAAGCAGAGGGTCTTACTTTTTACTTTTATCCTTAGTATTAATATTTAGCATCGGACTAGCACATAATAGATGTCCAATCAGTATTTGTTGAATAAATGAGTGAATAATTATAATTTTCATGAAAAAAATATTACATGGTCAATTTCAGATATTTGAAGAATGTTTGCAAAAGAGTATCTAATCCTTCTTCTGTACCAAGGTATAATATAGGCCATTATTACCCTCACGTAGCATTCTTCATATTTTTCGTGTTTTATAAAGCGGCTGATTTCTTTAGTGAATTATAGCCATATTGTTAGTGAATGTAACACTTTTGGAATACAGATGCCTATAATAGTGCTAAGCCTGTCCACTCTGGAAGGATATACAGTAATCCTTTATATTTAATGCAGAGCATGTTGCTTTCTTGATCTATCACTAAAAATTCTTAACTTTATTAAGGTAAACAAAACAGTGCTTTCAAAGAATATTTATATTAATACATTATTGTTTTAGTAAGTCATTGCATATACATCATAGCAGTCATCACTGGTAAATGATATTCTTAATGAAATATATGCAGGTTAGTTCTATCGCTTATGTAATTCATATGTGTATCTTAACACCCTCCCCTTCCCCCTGTTTTATCTTATGTAGTTTAGGTTATCCCTTATTTATAAATAATCTATCTGTATGCTTCTGATATTACCTTTGGATTGCAGCTTTCAGAATTTGGGCCTTTGGTTTAGAATAAACCAAAAGCCCGTTAAAAATAGGACTCTACTCTGGTGTGAACCCACTTTTGTAAAGTGAACTGCAACAGAGCATCAATACTAACTGTATAGCCCCAAACCCATTTGCAATCTTTAATCCAGGTTAAATATAGAGATAGTTGGTGGTCAGATTGAATGTCTGCCAAATGTCATTAAATAAACATTCCTCAGTTATGGGCTTCCCTGATAGTTCAGTTGGTAAAGAATCTGGCTGCAATGCAGGAGACCCTGGTTCAATTCCTGGGTTGGGAAGATCCCCTGGAGAAGGGAAAGGCTACCCACTCAAGTATTCTGGCCTGGAGAATTCCATAGACTATTTAGTCCATGGAGTCACAAAGAGTCAGACACAACTGAGCGACTTTCACAGTTATCCATGTTTTAAAAACTAGCAGACTTCTTTATTATATGAATAATCAAAAGGTTGTTTACTAATTACATATTCAAATGTTGCTGCTGTATTTTTCATTTGATGCTTTTTTCAAGATGAGACTAGAACATGAGAATGTGAATTGATTTCCTAGGATGAGCTCATGAGCATTATTCTTCTGTTGTAGAGATTGAATTAAATAGTTTAATTGACCATATTTACATTTCATTCTTCTTGTATACTCAGGATAATTAGAAGGAATTTGATTTTCTGCTTTTTAAAACAGTACTTTATTCTGTATTTTTTATTTCTTACACAAAGGATTGAGGGTTTCTATGATGCTTTGCACATTGCTTTATTTTGGAATAGATAGTACAACCTGTGGACACTGTATTAACTCCATGTTGGTTCTTGGCAGGGCTTTGGAATTTGGTTTCTTTTGATTTTGCTTCTTGTTGTCTAGACAGAAGAGGGTTTTCTATCACTTCCAAGATCCTAGTCTTCCCTGCCAGCTTCTCTTGTGCATTTTTATAGTTTTAAGTAATAACAATTGAATGGGGAAACACATTTAAGAGAGTCGATTACTTTTAACTAGGAAATACTCTGTGCCAAAATCACAATTATAGCTTTAACATTATTAGCTATTGTAGAAGTTCAGCTCTTTCATTCCACTTTTCTTTTTCTACTGTACTTTTCTCAGGGTTCTATAGGGGAAGAAATGAGTGGAAGGATCAATAATTTCCATTTTCAGCTCTGATCCCAGTTAACATTGATGAAATTGAACATTTTTCTGTTCAGTTTGTAGAGAACTCTTAATTTGCAATTTCTGATAGGTGTCTTCTTATAAATAATGTTAAGGTTGTCCTAGAAGGATATGCCACACTTGTATATATAGTTGATCAGTACTCAGTATAATAAGTACAGCTCATTTTGTTGCGTTTCACTTTATTGCAATTCACGGATACTGTATTTTTTCAAATTGAAGGTTTGTGGCATGACCAGCAAGTCTACTGGAGCCATTTTTCTAACAGCATTTTGTCTTACTTTATGTCACTATTACATTTTGGTACTTATTGCTGCATTTCAGACTTTTTCATCATTATTATATTTTTAGGGTGAGCTTTGATCAATGACATTTGATGCTACTATTGTATCAAATAATTATTTTAGGGTCCACAAAATGCCCCCATATAAGATGATGAACTTAGCTGATAATTGTTATGTGTGTTCTGACTACTTTAATGGACTAGCCGTTCCCCTGTCTGCTTCCCCTCCTTTGGCTTCTTTATTCTCTGAGACACAACAGTATTAAATTTATGCCAGTTAATAACCTACAGTGGCCTCTGAGTGTTTAAGTGAAAGGAAGAGTCACATCTCTCACTTTCAGTCAAAAGCTAGAAATGATTAAGAGTGAGGACGGCATGTCAAAACCCAAGATAAGCCACTAAAAAAGCTAGGGCCCATTTGCTGTATGATGCAGGGAGCTCAACCCAGTGCTCTGTGACAACCTACGGGGTGGGATGGGGTGGGAGGTGGGAAGGAGGTTCAAGAGGTAGGGGACATGTATACCTGTGGCTGATTTGTATACATGTATGGCAGAAACCAATAGAACATTGTAAAGCAATTATCCTCCAATTAAAAATAATTTTGTTTTTAAAGCTAAAGCTCTTGTGCTAGACAGTTAGCCAAGTTGTGAATGCAAAGGAAAAGTTCTTGAGGTGGGGGTTAAGTGCTACTCCAAGGAACACATGAATGATACAGAAAGTTTGCATGATCTGGATAGACAAACCAGCTATAGGATTCCCTTAAGCCAAAGCTTAATCGAGAGCAAGGCCCTAATTCTCTTCAGTTCTGTTAAGGGTGGGATAGGTGAGGATGCTGCAGAAGAAAAGTTTGAAGCTAGCAGTTGATTCATGATGTTTAAGGGAAGAAACCATCTCAACATAAAAGTATAAGATGAAACAGCAAATGCTGATGTAGATGATGCAACAAGTTATCCAAAAGATCTCGCTAAGAAAATTTAATGAAGGTGGCTACCTAAACAATGAAACAGGTTTTTCTTTGTAGACAAAACAGCCTTATGTTGGAAGATGTCATCTAAGACTAATAGCTGGAGAGGAAATGTCAGTGCCTGGTTTTAAAGTTTTAAAGGACAGGCTGACTCTCTTGTTAGTGGCTAATGCAGCTAGTGACTTTAAGTTGAAGCCAGTGCTCATTTACTATTCTAAAAATCCTAGGACCCTTAACAATGATGCTAAATCTTCTCTGCCTGTGCTCTATAAATGAACAGCAAAGCCCGGATGACAATACATCTGTTTACAACATGGATTTCTCAATATTTTAAGCCCACTATTGAGAACTAAAACTCAGGGGAAAAAAAGATTCCTTTCAAAATGTTACTGCTCATTGACAATGCACCTGTTCATCCAAGAGCTGTGATGGAGATAAACAACAAGATCTATATTGTTTCCATGCCTGCTAACAACATCCATTCTGCAACCCAAGATTCAAGGTGTTATTTTGACTTTCAAGTGTTATTATTTAAAAAATTCATTTTGTAAGGGTATAGCTTTTATAGATAGTGATCCCTTTGATGAATCTGGGCAAAGTTAATTGAAACTCGTGTAAAAAAGATTCACCATTCTAGATGTGGGTATGCCATTAAAAACATTCATGATTCACAGAAAGAGGTCAAAATACCACCGTTCCCATCATCAAAATACCACAGGAGTTTGGAAGAAGTTGATTCCAACCCTGTGGATGACTTTGAGCTTTTCAAGACTTCAGTGGAGGAAGTAACTGCAGATATGGCAGAAATAGCAAGAAAACTGGAATTCTAAATGGAGCCTTAAGATGTGACTGAATTGCTGCAATCTCATGATAAAACTTGAATGAATGAGGAATTGCTTCTTCTGAATGAGCAAAAAAAAATGGTTCCTTAAGAGGGAATTGACCCCTAGTGAAGATGCTCTGAAGATTGTTGAAATGACAACAAAGAATTTAGAACATTACCTAAATTTAGTTGATAAAGCAGTGGCAGGGTTTGAGAAGATTGACTGCAGTTTTGAAATTCTACTGTAGTTAAAAATGTAAACAAACATTGCATACTACAGAGAATTTGTTTATGAAAGGAAGAGTCGATTGATGTGACACACTTCACTGTTGTCTTAAGAAATTGCCATAGCAACCCCAGCCTTCAGCAACCACCACCCTGGTCAGTCAGCAGTCATCAGCATCAAGGCAGGACTCTCCCAACAGTAAAAGATTTTGACTCATGGAGTGCTCAGATGATGATTAACCTTTTTTAGCAATAAAGTATTTTGTAGTTAAGGTATGTACATTTTTTAAGGCATAATACTATTGCACTCTCAATGGACTACAGTATAGTGTACACATAACTTTCATATGCACTGGGAAACAAAAAAATCTGTGTAACTCACTGTATTGCTATGTTCACTTTATTGAGGTGGTCTTGAACCAAACCTATGTTATCTCTGAAGAATGCCTATAAATACTTCATGTGTTGTGCTTAGTCGCTCAGTTGTGGCCGACTCTTTGCAACCCCATAAACTGTAGCCCACCAGGCTCCTCTGTCTATAGCAATTCTCCAGGCAATAATTCTGGAGTGGGTTGCCATGCCTCCTCCAGGTGAAGTGAAGTGAAAGTCACTCAGTCATGTCAGACTTTGCAACCCCATGGACTATATGTATATATATACTTCTGCTGCTGCTAAGTCGCTTCAGTCGTGTCTGACTCTGTGCAACCCCATAGACTGCAGCCCACCAGGCTCCCCCGTCACTGGGATTCTCCAGGCAAGAACGCTGGAGTGGGTTGCCATTTCCTTCTCCAATGCATGAAAGTCAAAAGTGAAAGTGAAGTCTCTCAGTCGTGCCTGACTCTTAGCGACCCCATGGACTGCAGCCTACCAGGCTCCTCCTTCCATGGGATTTTCCAGGCAAGTGTACTGGAGTGGGTTGCCATTGCCTTCTCCATGATATATATATAGTCCCTGAAATTCTCCAGGCCAGAATATTGGAGTGGGTAGCCTTTCTCTTCTCCAGAGGATCTTCCCAACCCAGGGATCAAACCCAGGTCTCCTGCATTGTGAACTGATTCTTTACCAGCTGAGCCACCAGGGAAGCCCAAGAATACTGGAGTGGGTAGCCTATCCCTTCTCCAGTGAATCTTCCCATCCCAGGAATTGAACCGGGGATCTTCCCAATCCAGGGATCAAACCCAGGTCTCCCTTATTGCATGTGGATTCTTTACCAGCTGAGCCCCCAGGGAAGACCAAATACTTGGTGAGTGTTTGCTAAAAACAGTTTTTCATTTACTGTAAAGCAAATCATTGGTAGGGTTAATGTGGTTCTTTTGTGGTACCACTTTTTCACTTCACCCTATACAGATATGGAGCAATTACACACTCATCTGATCTTGGCCTTTTAGTTCATCGCTCCCAACTGTCTTAAAAGCCATTAGCACAACGACTTATTGATAATCTCTAAAATGAAGTCTTAAGCTCTTTAGCTTATTCGTAACCTGACTTGTGCCTTCTTCACTTTCATCTTACATTATTCTATTCAACCATTTTGTATTTTTGCACACTGTCCTTTACCTGAAAAATTTCTGACCTCTGTTACTAAAGATCTTGTAATTTGATTCCTAATACACACATGCAAATCTTACACATATATGCCTGTGGTTCTTTTGTCTTATTCACCTTTATATCCGCTCTGTTTGGCAAATAGTACCAACTAAATTTTATTGAATAACTGAATATTTTGTGAAGCGTTTTGGCTCATAGTGTTTCTTATTTTTCAGAAATATTTATTTTGCCTTTTTATATAAAAATACATGTAAATATATTTGGTAACAGCTTTATTGAGATATACTTCATGTATGAATCATTTGCTTATTTAAAGGGTACAGTTAGTGTGGTGTGCTCAGAGCAGGGAGCCTGAAGAAATGGCTCACTGTTTACAACACACCCAACAGGAATCTGGGTTCATTGTGACAGGAGACACAAAATGTGTGGCCTTTCCATGAACAAGTACCCAACACATGTTCCCCTGCACCTCCATGTGGCTTTGGGGCAGGACCAGTGAGACAGGGCTCAACTTTGGAAGAAAAAGTACAGTATTTAGTGGGGAAGCTTGCTACCTAGAGTTTGTCCAGTCCACACGTGGGTGGGCCATGATTAATCTTATAAAGTCTTTGAACCTCTCTTTTCAAGGAGAAATAAAGAAAAAGAGATTCCAACTATATGCCATTCTGGAAAAGGCAAAACTGTGGAGACAATAAAAAGATCAGTGGTTGTCAGGAGTTTGTGGAGAGATGAATATACACGGTACAGAAGTTTTTATGAGCAGTGAAAATACTTTGAATGGCTTTATAACGGTGGATACATGTCATTATGTGTGTGTGCTAAATTGCTTCAGTTGTCCGACTCTTTGCGACCCCATGGACTATAGCCCACCAGGCTCCTCTGTCCATGAATTCTTCAGGTAGAATACTGGAGTGGGTTGTCATGGTCTTCTCCAGGGGATCTTCCTGACCCAGGGATCAAACCCATGTCTCTTCAGTCTCCTGCCTTGGCAGCTGGGTCCTTTACCACTAGCACAACCTAGGAAGCCCATATGTCATTATGCTTTTGTCTAAATACATAGAATGTGCAATGCTGTTCTCCTCATAAAAGTGAACTCTGAACGGAGGACCTTGGTGATTATGAAGTGTCAATGCTGTTTATCCTTGGTTTAAAAAGAAAGAAAAAAAAAAAAGTACCATTTTTGATAATGGTTATGCCTGTGAGGGAGGGGGTATATGGGGAATTTCTGTACCTTGTCAATTTTGTTGTAAACCTAAAATTGCTTAAAAAAAAAAAAGTATCCCCCACCCAAATTACACTCACTGTAGACATTTTTGGCAGAACTTTCATTTTACTTTAATATATGTATAGGTATTATATATGTGTATGTGTTTGTTTGATTGTGGTGTAAAATGTATATTTTAGATCTGAAAAGTTTGCAGGCCACTGTAGTTATTTATTTTGGCAAATAAAAACAAATTAACCTCAAAAAAAGGGTCTAGTATATGCAAAGAGTTGTACAGCCATAATTACATTAATTTTAGAACATTTTCATCATCCCAGAAGGAAACTGTACACTTTTCCCATCATCTCCCAACCTGTCCATTCCCTCAGCCTTAGGCAAGCACTTACCAATTTTATGTCTCTAGATTTGCTGTTTCTAGACATTTCATGTAAATTAGATCATAAAATATGTGGTTCTTTGTGGCTGACTTCTTTCATTTAACATAAAATTTTCAAGGTTCATCCGTGTTGTGTCATATATCACTGCTTCATTCCTTCTTACTGCCAAATAACATTCTATTGCATGAATATAACACATTTGATTATCCATTCCTTAGTTGATAGACATTAGGATTCTGTTTACATTTTGGCTCTCATGAATAAAGCTGCTAATTACATTCAAACATTCATGAACAAATTTTTGTTTGAATACCTGTTTCCTTTTTTTTTTTTACTTAATTTAATTGGTGGATGATTAGTTTATAATATGATTGTTTTTGCCATACATCAACATGTATATATGTGTCCTCCCCATCCTAAATCCCCCACCCACCTCTCTCTCCACCCTATCCCTCTGGGTTGTCCCAGAGCACTGGCTTTGGGTGCCTTGCTTCATGAATTGAGCTCTCACTGGTCATCTGTTTTGCATATTGTAGCGTACATGTTTGTTTCAATGCTATTCTCTCAAATCACCCCACCCTCACCTTCTCCCGCTGAGTCCAAAAGTCTGTTCTTAAACATCTGTGTCTTTTTTGCTGCCCTGCATGTAAGATCGTTGGTACCATCTTTATAAATTCCATATGTATGTGTTAATATACAGTATTTATATTTCTCTGTTTGACTTACTTCACTGTATAATAGGCTTCAGGTTCATCACCTCATTAGAACTCACTCAAGGGAGAAGGCCATGGCACCCCACTCCAGTACTCTTGCCTGGAAAATCCAATGGACGGAGGAGCCTGGTAGGCTGCAGTCCATGGGGTCCCTAAGAGTCAGACACGACTGAGCGACTTCACTTTCACTGTTCACAATGAGTGATAGAAGCATCAAGGGGTGGAGGGGGCGATGAAGAGGAAAAGTTAAAATTTTACCTCCTTCTCCTGCCTCTGTAACTCAGCTTGCTCCTTGCAAAGTCTAGTTCACATAGGTCTCAGAAAGTGGGAACTCTCAATAGTAGGAACTGGAGCTTATCCTGCTGCAGTTCTTTGCAACTGTCCCAGCCCCTGCAAACCCACAAACCCACTTAATCATGCCTGTCCATGTATAAAGACTCTGTAACCCCTTTGTTCGGGGCTCAGAGCTTGGAGTGTTAACGCCTCTGTGCCTGCTGGCATAATAAACCTGAGTTCTTCAAAAAAAAAAAAAAAAAAAAGAACTCACTCAAACGTGTTCCTTTTCATAGCTGAGTAATATTCCATTGTTTATATATATCACAACTTCCTTATGCATTCATCTACTGATGGACATCTAGGTTGCTTCCCTGTTCTAGCTATTGTAAATAGTGCTGCAGTGAACATTGGGGTACATTCGTCTCTTTCAATTCTGGTTTCCTTGGGGTGTATGCCCAGCAGTGGGATTGCTGGATCTTGGTTTCAGTTCTTTGGGGTATATATCAAGTAGTGTTGTTGCTAGGTCCTTGGTAACCACTTGTTTAACCTTTTGAAGAGCTGCCAAGCAGTTTTCTGAAGTGGTTGCACCATTTTACATCCTCAACAGCAGTGTATGTTCCTACATTTGTATCTTTTTGAGTGTAGCTATCCTAGTGGGTGTGAAATGGTATCTCATTGTAGTTTTGATTCATATTTTCTTTGTGGCTAGTGATGTTGCAAAGCTTTTCATTTGTATATTGACCATTTGTATGTGTTTTCTTTAGCAAAATGTCTACTCAGGTTTTTTGCCCTTTTTAAAATGTTTTTATTATTGATTTTTTTAATATATGCAGTTGATTTTATTGATTTTGATATTGATCAATTGATATTGATTTTATTAATATATACAATTG
This sequence comes from Bubalus kerabau, assembly GCF_029407905.1. Classification (NCBI taxonomy): domain Eukaryota; kingdom Metazoa; phylum Chordata; class Mammalia; order Artiodactyla; family Bovidae; genus Bubalus; species Bubalus kerabau. The sequence continues at coordinate 38,774,439 of NC_073639.1, read as the reverse complement.
AGTTGTATATATACTAGATACAAGCCCTTTATTAGATATCTGCTATCAGGTGGCACAGTGGTAAAGAATCCACCTGCCAATGCAGGTGATACAAGTTTGATCCCTGGTCCAGAAGATCGAGAAGAAATGGCAACCCATTTCTGTCTTCTTGACTGAAAAACTCCGTGGATAAAGGAGCCTGGTGGGCTACAGTTCATAGGGTCTCAGAGAGTCAGACACAAGTGAGCACTCACACGTCAGATATATGTGATTTGCAAATATTTTCTCCCATTCAGTGAGATACCTCTTCTTGATAATGTTCTTTGCAGCATAAAAGTTTTTAATTTTGAGAAAATCCATCTCTCTCTTTTTTCTTTTGTTGTGTGTAGTTTTGATACCACGTTTGAGAAAGTATTGCCAAATTGAAGGTCAGGAGGATTTACCATATATTCTATTTTGAGAGTTTATACTTTTAGCATGCACATTTAGGTCTTTGGTTAATTTTTTTTTCCCTCCTGAGTATGTTTAACTCTGCTCCTTTACATGTAACCATGCTGCTGCTGCTAAGTCACTTCAGTCGTGTCCAACTCGGTGTGACCCCATAGACGGCAGCCCACCAGGCTCCCCCGTCCCTGGAATTCTCCAGGCAAGAACACTGCAGTGGGTTGCCATTTCCTTCTCCAGTGCATTAAAGTGAAAAGTGAAAGTGAAGTCACTCAGTTGTGTCTGACTCTTAGGGACCCCATGGACTGCAGCCTACCAGGCTCCTCCGTCCATGGGATATTCCAGGCAAGAGTACTGGAGTGGGGTACCATTGCCTTCTCCGACATGTAACCCATGGGACTATAGAAACTCTAACTGTAGCTTGGAGTTATAACCCTATGTGGAAAAAGATTTGTTGTGGTTTTTTTTAAACTATGGTAAAATGTGCAAAACATGAATTTTACCGTTTTCACCAGTCTAAAGTGTATAATTTGTGGCATTAGGCATATTCCCATTGCTGTGCATCCATCACCACCATTAGTCTTTAGAACTCTCCCTCTTCCTGCACAGAAGCTCTGTACCCATTAGAGAGAGACTCTGTTTCCTCCCTCACTATTAAGTATGATGTTGGACTTGTTTGTTTGTTTGTTTGTTTTCTTTTAAAGATGTCCTTTACTAAGTTCCTTTCTATTTCTAGTTTGCTGAGAGGTTTTTTCTTTTTGTTAAATCATGAATGGATGTTGAATACTCTTGAATGCTTTCTCTGCTTCTATGGAAAAGCTCATATGGTTTTTCTTAGTCTGTCAATACAACAGATTACATTGAGGTTTTTTTTCACATTGAATTGTTCCTATATTCCTGGATGAATTCCACTCTGCTGTGATATAGTATCCTTTTTATATATTACTGGATTCTATTTGCTAACATTTTGTTGAGAACTTTTGCATATATCTTCATGGGAGATATTGGTGTGTAATTTTCTTATAATGTTTTTGCCTGGTTTTGGTATTAGGATAATGCTGGTATTATAGTGAGTTGGAAATGTTCTCTACTCACTTATTTGTTGGAAGAAATTATGTAGAATTAGTATTGTTTCTCCCTTGAATGGTCTCTATTGAAACCATTTGGTCCTATTATTTTCTTTATTTGGAAGGATTAGGTTTTATTTAATTTTTCAGTAAGCCTAAGATTATTCAGGTTATCTGTTTTTTATCTTGAGTGAGTTTTGATAGTTTGTGTCTTTTAAAAAATTGGTTGATTTTGCCTTAATTTTCTGATTTAGGGGCATATAGTTGTTTATAGTCTTCCTTATTATCTCTTAACTGTCTGTGGGATCAGTAGTGATATTTTGTCTTTCATTTCTGATACTGGTAATTTATGTCTTCTCTTTTTATCACAATCAGTCTGCCTGGGGGTCTAGCGATTTTATTGAATTTTTTTCCCAGTTACCAGCTTTTTATTTTATTTTTCTGGTTTTGATTTCATTTATTTCTGTACTCATTATTTTCTTTTCCATCTGCATTAGGCTTAATTTGCTCTTCTTCCTTTAGTTTAAGGTGGGAGCTGTGGTTAATGAATTTCTGTCTCTTCTAGTCAGTGTTCAGTGCTGTAAATGATCATTAGGCATTGTTTTAGCTGCATCCCTCATATTTGATGTGTTGTACTTTCATTTCCATTAGTTTAAAATTTTTTTTATTTCCCTTGAAACATCTTTAACTTAATATGGTCTACTTTTAAGTGAAAATGTATCACATGCAAGAATCTTTAAACAGTCTACTTGTGTTGCTCCCCTCCTGGCCTTTGTGCTGTTGTCATATATTTTACTTTGAGTTCAGTTCAGTCGCTCAGCCAAGTCTGACTCTTTGCAACCTCATGGACTGCAGCATGCCAGGCCTACCCCTGTCCATCACCAACTCCTGGAGTTTACTTAAACTCATGTCCGTTGAGTCAGTGATGCCATCCAACCATCTCATCCTCTGTCGTCCTCTTCTCCTCCCGACTTCACTCTTTCCCAGCATCAGGGTCTTTTTAAGTGAGTTCTTCACATTAGGTGGCCAAAGGATTGGAGTTTCAGCTTCAGCATCAGTCCTTCCAGTGAATATTCAGGACTGATTTCCTTTAGGATTGACTGGTTGGATCTCCTTCTCTTCAAGGGACTCTCAAGAGTCTTCTCCAAAACCACAGTTCAAAAGCGTCAATTCTTCAGCACTCAGCTTTCTTTATAGTCCAACATCCATATATGACTACTGGAAAAACCATGGCTTTGACTGGATGGACTTTTGTTGGCAAAGTAATGTCTCTGCTTTTTAATATGCTGTCTAGGTTGGTCATAGCTTTTCTTCTAAGAAGCGAGCGTCATTTAATTTCATTGTGGCAGTCACCATCTGCAGTGATTTTGGAGCCCCCAAAAATAAAGTCTCTCACTGTTTCCCCATCTATTTGCCATGCAGTAATAGGACCAGATGCCATGATCTTCGTTTTCTGAATGTTGAGTTTTAAGCCAACTTTTTCACTCTCCTCTTTCACTTTCATCAAGAGGCTCTTTAGTTCTTTACTTTCTGCCATAAGGGTGGTGTCATCTGCATATCTGAGGTTATTGATATATCTCCTGGCAGTCTTGGTTCCAGCTTGTGCTTCATCCAGTCCAGCATTTCTCATGATGTACTCTGCATATAAGTTAAATAAGCAGGGTGACAATATACAGTCTTAATGTACTCCTTTCCCAATTTGGAACCAGTCTGTTGTTCCATGTCCAGTTCTAACTGTTGCTTCTTGAGCTGCGTACAGTTTTCTCTAGAGGCAGGTCAGGTGGTCTGGTATTCCCATCTCTTTCAGAATTTTCCACAGTTTATTGTGATGCACACAGTCAAAGGCTTTGGCGTAGTCAATAAAGCAGAAGTAGATGTTTTTCTGGAACTCTCATGCGTTTTTGATGATCCAGAAGATGTTGGCAATTTGATCTCTGGTTCCTCTGCCTTTTCTAAAACCAGCTTGAACATCTGGAAGTTCACGGTTCATATACTGTTGAAGCCTGGCTTGGAGAATTTTGAGCATTACTTTGCTAGTGTGTGAGATGAGTGCAATTGTGCGGTGGTTTGAGCATTCTTTGGCATTACCTTTCTTTGGTATTGGAATGAAAATTGACCTTTTCCGGTCTTGTAGCTACTGCTGAGTTTTCCAAATTTGCTGGCATATTGAGTGCAGCACTTTCACAGCATCATCGTTTAGGATTTGAAATAGCTCAACTGGAATTCCATCACCTCCACTAGCTTTGTTTGTAGTGATGCTTCCTAAGGCCCACTTGACTTTGCATTCCAGGATGTTTGGCTCTAGGTGAATGATCACACCATTGTGATTATCTGGGTCATGAAGATCTTTTTGGTATTGTTCTTGTGTGTATTCTTGCCACCTCTTCTTAATCTCTTCTTCTGTTAGGTCCATAGCATTTCCTTGTGCTCAGCTGGTAAAGAATCTGCCTGCAATCGGGGAGACCTGTGTTTGATCCCTCGGTTTTGAAGATTCCCTGGAGAAGGGAAAGGGTACCCACTCCAGTATTTTGGCCTAGAGAATTCCATCGACTCTATAGTCCATGGGGTCACAAAGATTCGGACATGACTAAGCGACTTTCACTTCGTTTTGCTTTTCATGGTGTAAACCTATATTACATTGTCATCATTTTTGCTCTAAACAGAATATCCTTTTGAAGAGATTGAAATAGTAGTAATAAAAAATCTCTGTGTTTACACAATGTAGTTACCACTTCAACTCTCTCTAGTCTTTTGTGTAGATTCAGGTTTCTATCTGGTAGCATTTTCTTTCTTCCTGTAGAGCTTACTTTAATATTTACTGTAATGTAGGTGTGCTGGTCAAGAATTCTTTCAGTTTTTGCATTCTCAATTTTTTTTTTTTGCCGTCCCAAAAAAGTCATTATTTTGTTTTTGTTTTAGAAAGATATTTTTATTGGATAAAGAACTTAGATTGACATTGATACCCTTCCTCTACCCCACATACCCCTAGTTCTTTAGTGCTTTGCTCTACTCTCTTCTTTTTCACATTATCTTTGAAAATAAATCTTCTGTTTCTGTTTTCTTTTTCTGTGCATAGTCTTTTTTCCTCTGGTTGCTTTTTAAGATTTTCTTTTTAACTCTGATTTTAAGCAATTTGATTATCTTGTGCCTTGTTAGTTTTCTTCATGTTTTTTTTATTGCTGATTCTTTGATCTTCTTGTGTATGTGATATCTGTTGCTGCTGCTGCTGCTAAGTCGCTTCAGTCGTGTCCGACTCTGTAGTTTTAATCAAATTTGAAAAAATTTTGGCCATTATTTCTTTAAGGATTTAGTCTGTTTCTTTCCTCCTTCACAGGGAAATAAAAATACACATGTACATTTGTCTGCTTGAGATTCTCCCAAAAGTCAGTGATGCTGTGTTTGGTTTTTATATTCTGTTTTCTTTTACCCTTTGCTTTGTTTTAGAGAGTCTCTATTTCTGTGCCAGTCAGTTCACTAACCTTTTTCCCCATTGAAGTGTCTAATCAGCTATTAATTCCATCCAATTCATTTTTAAAACTATGAACACTGTAGTTTTCTTCTCTAGAAATTTGATTTTTATCCTTTTTTATATTTTTTTTTCCTCTACTTAATGTTTTCAATGTTTTCTTCATTTGAACATATGCAATAGACTTAATGTTATAATGTCCTTGTCTACTAATTCTATCTATGTTATTTCTGAATCAGCTTCAATTTGTTGATGTTTCTCCTTATTATAGATTATAGATTTCCCTGCTTCTTTGCATGCATGATACATTTTGGTTAGTTTCCAGAAATTTTGACTTTTGTTGCAAGCTGAGTATTTTTTATATTCGTGAACATTCTTGAGGTTTATTCTGGGGTGTGATGGTTATTTGGAAGCAGTTTCATCCTTTTGGGGTTTGCCTTTAAATTATCTTAGGTGAGACCAGGCAGTGTTTTGTCTGGGGTTGATTTTTGCCTACTAGTGAGCTCAGATCCTTATCAATAGCCTACCTGATGCTCTGTAAATTATGAGGGTCCACTCTGGTTCTTGGAAGTAATCAGACTTCCTTCTGTTCTCGTTTTTGTGTTTTTCCCTGGCTTCATTGTTTTTTCTCCCAGCATGTATTAATAACTGAATATTTATGGAGACCTTTAGATTTCAGACATTTTCTCTTTATCTACCTCTTTTGTCTCTAGTACCCTGCTATACTTACTTCTTTGGCTTCCTCATACTCCTGGTTTCATCATTTCATCTCAGGGAGACTGTGGACTCTGCCTAGGTTTCCTCTGTACTGCTGCAATCTGTGGGCTTTCTCAAGGCAATTAGTTGGGCACGATCATAGGGTTCACTTCATTGTTTCCCTTCTCTCAAGAATCATCTTCCTTCATTGCCTGGTGGCCAGTGTCTTAAGTGTTTGTCAGCTTTTGAAGCTTTTTTCTTTTTCAGACAGAAAGCTGAAGCTTATCTCTTCCTCCTTGGCTGGAAACAAAGAGCCCTGATTTGGCAGTTTTCAAAAGTCCTGTGTTTAATGGTTTATATCTAATCAGGGTGGGGCATAGAATCACTACTTCAGAATCTCATGTCCTCTTTAGAAAGGAATCTCATGTCTTCTTTGCAGTTTTTTATGTAAGTTTTTTCCCCTTTTTTTATGTAGTAAGAGTGAACGTCCTTCTGGTTTTGACTCAATAGAAAGATCAAAGCTTTGAGGTGGAATGGAATATGATGCCAAAGATGAAAAAGGTAGAAAATTGAGAAAATGTAACTGAAAATTAGCGGATGTCTGAGAACTCCAGTATAAACCTGAGATAAATTTAAAGATGAATTTAATTGCCTGAGATAGTTTCCCTAGTGTTCAGGCCTGTAGATGGGCAGTAGGGGAGTAGGTAGGAATGTGAAAGTGAAGTCGCTCAGTCGTGTCCGACTCTTTGCGACCCCATGGACTGTAGCCTATCAGGCTCCTCCGTCCATGGGATTTTCCAGGCAAGAGTGCTGGAGTGGATTGCCATTTCCTTCTCCAGGGGATCGTCCCGACCCAGGAATCACACCCTGGTCTCCCGCATTGCAGGCAGATGCTTTACCGTCTGAGCCACCAGGGATGTGAGTTTTAGGGAATTTCAAGTTGTTTGTAATTTTATCATCTATCTGTCTTTGTGGGGGTCCTCAAGACTACCCCAGGCATGATGATTCACTGGAAGGATTCACTGAACTCAGAAGCTATTATATTCTTGCTGTGTCTTGCTAAGTTGCTTCAGTCATGTCCAATCCTTTGCTACCCTGTGGACTGTAGCCCACTGGACTCCTCTGTCCATAGGATTCTCTAAGAAAGAATACTGAAGTGGGTTGCCATGTCCTCCTCCAGGGGATCTTTCCATCCAAGGGATAGAACCCATCTCTTAACGTCTCCTGCAATGGCAAATATGTTCTTTACCAGTAGCGCCACCTGGGAAGCCCCATTATAATCATGGTGATGATTTATTACAGTGAAAAGATACAGATCAAAATGCTCAAGGGTAAAAGTCACTTGAGATGAATTCCAGGATCAACCAGACACAGGCTTCTAGGTGTACTTTCCCAATGGTGTCCACTGGGAGTATACTTACTTCTCCCAGAAACAGTGTGTAACAATATGCATGGAGTGTAATTGACCAGGGAGGCTCAAATGAACCTTAGAATCCAGGGTTTTATTGCAGGTCATCATGTAGGTATACAGCACCTGCATGTCTGACTTTCACTACTTAGATTCTAGCCCTTCCCAGAACAAAAACAAGTGTCCATAAATCATATTGTCAGGGTAAACTTAGCCTAGTCAAACTGGTAGAGCATATCACAGGTTTCAGGCATAAAAAACACTCTTAGAGGCACATATTTAAAAAGCTCAGAGAGTATCACCTAGTAGACTGGCCTTTCTTTAAAATGGGCATGGATTGAACACCCGGATTTTCTGAGTAAGCCTCTACTTTGTTTGTATTTCATTAGTTTCTTGTACTATCCTTTGTCTGTTTCAGGATCCCATCTAAGTTACCTCATTGCATTTAGTTATTGTGTCTTTTTTGGCTTCTCTGGGCTATAACAGTGTTTCTGTTCTTTTCTTGACAGTTTTGAGGTATACTGCTTAGGTCTTTTGTAGAATGCCCCTCACCTTGAGTTTGACTGTTTTTTTCATTATGGTTAGGGTTTTGGGAGGAAGACGACAGAAGTGAAGTGCCATATTCATCACAAATTAACAAAAGTATATTAGTTATCTAATATAAAAATCCTGTAGCCCCTCATGAGTACTTGCCCAGAATTTAGGCTGATGGGCTGTCTACATAAAGAATTTATTCTCAGTGACTCTTCTTACTAGTATACAACAATCTTCTTCCCAATAGTTCGCAATCTCTAATGTTGTCTCTAATTTGCACAAACTCAGGTTTTTCCAGAGACAGCATGGAAAGGAAACCAGAAAGTATGACAGTAACTGGTCAAGTCATAAATGAGGGACGAAAATGGATCTGTTTTACTAAATTGAGTCTGGTATGATAACCAGTCAAGTAATCTCAGTATGACTCTGGCATTATGCTCAAATGTTTCTTTTCCTTCTTCAAGATGACTAAAAGCCAGTATTAGGGCCTATAGATGGTTCAGTGTCATTCATTCTCTTCAGTTGCTTGATTCCTACTCATCTTTCCTGCTTGTTTAAAGGTCAGCTCTTCTAGAAAGCCATACTTGACATTCCTGGACCCTCCAGTCCTATTATATGCTCTTTGTGGCATCCCATACAATTTTTTGTATAGTTTTTAAATTAAATACTTCAGTTCAGTGGGCTTCCCTGGTGGCTCAGAGGTTAAAGCGTCTGCCTCCAATGCGGTAGACCCGGGTTCGATCCCTGGGTTGGGAAGATCCCCTGGAGAAGGAAATGGTAACCCACTCCAGTATTCTTGCCTAGAGAATCCCATGGACGGAGGAGCCTGGTGGGCTACAGTCCATGGGGTCGCAAAGAGTCGGACACGACTGAGCGACTTTGCCTTTGTAGCTCAGTTGTGTCTGACTCTTTGTGACCCCATGGACTGCAGCATGCCAGGCCTCCCTCTCCATCACCAACTTGCAGAGTTTACTCAAACTCATGTCCATTGAGTCGGTGATGCCATCCAGTCATCTCATCCTCTGTCATCCCCTTCTTCCACCTTCAATCTTTCCCAGCATCAAGGTCTTTTCAAATGAGTCAGTATGAATATTTATTAATTAAATACTTATTTGTTTAATCTACTTCTCCTTTAAGCCTGTAAGCTCCACCCTGGTGGCTCAGATGGTAGAGAATATGCATGCATACAGGAGACCAGGTTTAATCTCAGGTTTGGGAAGATGCCCTGGGGAAGGGAATGGCTACCCACTCCAATATTCTTGCCTGGAGAATTCCATGGACAAAGGAGCCTGGGGGACTACAGTCCCAAAGAATCAGATATGACTGAGTGACTTTCACTTTCTTATAATGTCTGCTGCTCCTTTCGCCTGTAAGCTCCACAGTCATGGGCCACATCAATCCTGTTCATTTTTTGTATCTCACTCTGTATACTGTACCGGTATTCCTAGAGCCTGGCTAAGCACTCAAAACCTAACAGCCTTTTGCACTAAGATGAATGTATCTGTATGAATGAGTAAATAAATGAATATTTGATATTAAAACCTCAGCTAGGATATCTGTAGGAGTCTGACTTTCTTGTTGACACCTGCAGTACAGGAGACCCCCATCCCTACCAGAAGTTACAAAAGATAGCACCATTAGACAACTTTTACTGTAGGATGGTTAATTATTGCGCAACAGTCTTCCACTTACACATGGTCAGTTCTCTGATACTTGTTTGATCTGTCTCAGTGAATTCAGTATATACCTAGGATAAATGTCTTAATTTCTCTAGGCAGCTTCTTTCTCCAGGATTTTCTTGTGGCATCTTTCAGCTTCATTCTCAAGTTGATCCTGTCCCACTAATATTCATATCCCTGGCTATTACATGTAGCACATTTAGCAGCCAGGGACCAGCTTTGAGTATGAAGGTAAAATCTTTTATTCTTTTTCTAAATATTGCCTATTAAGACTGTGCTGTAAGGATTGTTCCCTAGTATCTCTTTCACTCTTTTTAGGGGTTTTCTCCTTACATCTATTCTCCTCAAACGAAAATATTGGCAGTAATCCTGTTTCCCTAATATCTTGGCTGTCTGGCCAGCATTGGTTATTCTCTGCCATGTAGGAACTTCCTTTCTGGTCTGTGTCTCAGGACAAAGTCAGGATGGCTTGGGAAATTTGCTGACAAGAGTTTGCTCAGCTTTCTGACAGAGAAGGGCCTCTTCCCTCTGGCTTCTATTTAACAAAACTTGGAGCCTTCCTCAGTGATCAGTGCAAAGAAATAGAGAAAAACAATAGAATGGGAAAGACTAGCGATCTCTTCAAGAAAATTAGAGATACCAAGGGAATATTTCAGGCAAAGATGGGCTCAATAAAGGACAGAAATGGTATGGACCTAACAGAAGCAGAAGATATTAAGAAGAGGTGGCAAGAATACGCAGAAAAACTACCTAGGTAATCACGATGGTGTGATCACTCACCTAGAGCCAGACATTCTGGAATGTGAAGTCAAATGGGCCTTAGGAAGCATCACTATGAACAAAGCTAGTGGAGGTGATGAAATTCCGGTTGAACTATTTCAAATTCTAAAAGACGATGCTATGAAAGTACTTCACTCAATATGCCAGCAAATTTGGAAAACTCAGCAGTGGCCACAGGACTGGAAAAGGTCAGTTTTCATTCCAGTCCTAAAGAAAAGCAATGCCAAAAAATGCTCAAACTATTGCACACATCTCACATGCTAGTAAAGTAATGTTCAATTTTCTCTGAGCCAGGCTTCAGTAGTATGTGAACTGTGATCTTCCAGATGTTCAAGCTGGTTTTAGAAAAGGCAGAGGAACCAGAGATCAAATTGCCAGCATTCGCTGGATCATGGAAGAAGCAAGAGAGTTCCAGAAAAACATCTACTTCTGCTTTATTGACTATGCCAAAGCCTTTGTGTGGATTACAATAACTGTTGAAAATTCTGAAAGAGATGGAAATACCAGACCACCTGACCTGCCTCTTGAGAAACTTGTATGCAGGTCAGGAAGCAACAGTTAGAACTGGACATGGAACAACAGACTGGTTCCAAATAGAAAAAGGAGTACATCAAGGCTGTATATTGTCACCCTGCTTATTTAACTTACATGCAGAGTATATCATGAGAAATGCTGGATTGGATGAAGCACAAGCTGGAACCAAGATTGCCAGGAGAAATATCAATAACCTCAGATATGCAGATGACACCACCCTTATGGCAGAAAGTGAAGAAGAGCTAAAGAGCCTCTTGATGAAAGTGAAAGAGGAGAGTGAAAAAGTTGGCTTAAAGCTCCACATTCAGAAAACTAAGATCATGGCATCTGGTCCTATCACTTCATGGGAAATAGATGGGTAAACAGTAGAAACAGTGTCAGACTTTATTTTGGGGGGCTCCAAAATCACTGCAAATGGTGATTGCAACCATGAAATTAAAAGACGCTTACTCCTTGGAAGGAAAGTTATGACCAACCTAGATAGCACATTGAAAAGCAGAGACATTACTTTGCTAACAAAGGTCGGTCTAGTCAAGGCTACGGTTTTTCCAGTAGTCATGTATGGATGTGAGAGTTGGACTCTAAAGAAAGCTGAGTGCCGAAGAATTGATGCCTTTGAACTGTGGTGTTGGAGAAGACTCTTGAGAGTCCCTTGGACTGCAAGGAGATCCAACCAATCCATCCTAAAGGAGATCAGTCCTGAGTGTTCATTGGAAGGACTGATGTTGAAGCTGAAACTCCAGTACTTTGACAACCTGATGCAAAGAGCTGACTCATTTTAAAAGACTCTGATGGTAGGAAAGATTGAGGACAGGAGGAGAAGGGGCTGACAGAGGATGAGATGGTTAGATGGCATCACCGACTCAATGGACATGGTAAACTCCGGAAGTTTGTGATGGACAGGGAGGCCTGGTGTGCTGCGGTTCATGGGGTCACAAAGGGTTGGACACAACTGAGCATCTGAACTGAACTGAACTGGAGCATCCCTTTAGCCAGTCTTGGCAGGAGAAGATTTTTCTCTACATGTATGCAAACATTTTTATTATCAGGCAACCATCAAAAGAGATCAGAAGAAATGGTCTGAATTTATGACCCAAAAGATCATAAATTTGGACAGATCTGGGCTAGAAAATGTCTTGCAAAACATATGTATGGCCCAACACTTTTACATGTTGGCAACATTTTTGACTACTTCTGACCACATGTGTTGGTTATTTCCTAACTCCCTAAATCTCTCCTATTTTTCCCATCTCACCTCCTACCGTCTATTTCCCTGTTATTTCTACTCCTCTGCCACTTTTTTAAAAAAATATAGCACAAATGAAATGTACATCTGCTCATTTATTTATTCCCATACCAAACATTGAGCATCTATACTGTACAGACACTGTGTTAGGAAGGTCCTAGTGATAGATACATACATAACAAAAGAACCCTTCTGTTTGGTTATTATTCACTCATATCACAGATGCCCAAAGAATAATAATCTCAACAAAACTTTAAAAAAAATCTTTGCTATTTGAAACTTTTCTGGGCCTGTTATATGATTTCTTTTAGTTTGGGGGCATTTGGTCATATATTACATGTGGCTGATTTAAAATTCACTTGAGAAACTTGTGTACATGTGCTTCTTTGGTCCCGGGGCTAGGGGCCCAATCAGTAGAAGTCCCAGTCTTTTCCTACTGTTCCTGTATGTTTCATGTATTTTATCCATATTCTTTTATCTTTTCCCTATTGTGCTATGCCATAGTAAGAATGACAGAGGTTAATAAGTTTCCTTAAATAATCAAAGAATTTTTTTGCTGAATGCAGTTAAATTATTCAAGGAATTTGGTGAATTAGGAAAAATGTAAAATATTTTAATGAGACATGAAGAATTTTCTAAGTGAAACTTTGTCATTTTCATGATGTGAGTTTCATTTTTTTAAAAAAGAATATTGCTGCAATTGGTTTTTTTTTTCTTGTTAAGTTTCCATTTTTTTTTTTTGGTGAGACTTTTCATTGTTTATTAGACAAAAGTAAGTTGTTTTTTAAAAGCTCATTTTGGAAATGGTTAACCATTTTTAAGTTGAACTAGGGCATAAAGTTTTTTGATCTAAGGGGGACTTATTTACATATTATTTTGTAAGTTTGACTTCAGTATAGCCAGCTCTCTGAGCACAGCTCATAGTAGACCCATTAAAGTGTGATTGTAATGTAAATGGTGTTTTAGAAATTGAACTCAAGTTTTAATATAAGCACTTAACTGATCAAGAAATCTATAGTTTGAAATTTGGTTACAGTATTTGCCTTAAAGTTGATCCTTATTGCCATGGTTTTTGGAATATCTTTTTATTTACTGGCATATTTCCTTTCTTCTTTACCTTAATGTTTTCCTTTATTAATTAGAATTAGAGAGCCATCTGGCTCCCATAACTTTTATGTTTCAATGAGATTCTCAAATGTGATTTACTCAACAACAAAATCACTCAGATTAGTAGCAGTTTGCAATTATTAGCAAAGTTCTGGTGTACAGTTCCTTATATTCTTTCTCATCTACTATTTTTTAGCAGTTCTTTCCTGTGAAACTGTTAGGTATTTCAACCTAGCAACCTTATGCAAAATGGAAACAGGAAAAGGGGAAAAGCTGAGTTAAGAGAGAAAAGAGAAGGAAAAAAACACTGCATGCTCAGCCCTTTCCACCACCCTGTGCAAGGCCTTTCTCCATATTTTTATTTGCCTTATGCTCCACTCGCCTTTTACTTTTCAGAGTCCTTCATGTAGTTGGGTCTTGTATTTTGTCTGAAATTCGTATTTTTAATCAGTGGGGTTGGGAGACAGAGAGAGGCTGTATATGGTTTATGGTACTCTAGTGGAACTGGAACTTAGACTTGTCTTTCAAGAAACCTCAAAAGAACATTCATTTATTTGTTTATTTATTTGAATTTTTTTATTGGGGTATAGTTGCTTTACTCAGTCCTGTCCGACTCTTTGTGACCCCATGGACCATACAGTCCATGGAATTCTCTAGGCCAGAATACTGGAGTGGGTAGCCTTTCTCTTCTCCAGGGGATCTTTCCAACTCAGGGATCAAACCCAGGTCTCCTGCATTACACGTGGATTCTTTACCAGATGAGCCACAAGGGAAGCCTCCACAATGTTGGTTAGTTTTTGCTCTACAGCAAAGCAAATCAGTTATACATATATCCAGTCTTTTTTAGATTTTCTTCCCATTTAGGTCACCAGAGATCATTGAGTAGAGTTCCCTGTGATATACAATAGGTTCTCATACACAGTAATGTATATATGTCAATCCCAGACTCCCAGTTTGCACCAGCCCCCTTCTTCCTTTGAAAACCATAGGTTTGTTTTCTACATCTGTGACTCTATTTTTGCTTGTAAATAGGTTCATCTGTACCATTTTTCTAGATTCCATATATGAACGATATTATACAGTATTTGTTTTTCTCTTTCTGACTTACTTCATTCTGTACATCAGCCTCTAGGTCCATCTACATCTCTGCAAATGGCACTATTTCTTTCCTTTTTATGGCTGAGTAATATTTCATTGTACATATGTACCACATCTTTTCTATCCGTCCTTCTTTCAGTGGTCATTTAGGTTCCTTCCATGTCCTGTTCATTGTAATAATGCTGCAATGAACATCAGGGTGCATACATCCTTTCAAATGAACAGTTTTCTCCAAATATATGTCTAGGAATGGGATTGCTGGGTCAGATGGTAGCTCTATGAATATTTTTAGTTTTTTGCTGTTTTCCATAGTGGTTGTACCAATTTACACTTCCACCAACAGTGTAAGATGGTTATCTTTTCTTCACATCCTCTCCAGCATTTATCCTTTGTAGATTTTTTGATGATGGCCATTTTGACTAGTGTGAAGTGATATCTCATTGTAGTTTTGATTTGCATTTCTATAATAATTAGTGATGTTGAACCTCTTTTCATGTGTTTGTTGGCCATCTGTCTTCTTTGGTGAAATGTCTATTTCGGTCTTCCACCCATTTTTGGATTGGGTCTTTGTTTTTTTTTAATACTGAACTGCATGAATTGTGTATTTTGGAGATTAATCCCTTATCAGTTGCTTCGTTTGCAGATATTTTCTCCCGTTCTGACAGTTGTCAGTTGTCTTTTCATTTTATTTTAGAATTACTTTTAAAGCAGGAAGAAAAGTATATTGTCTTTTCACCATATAAAGCTAATGGCTTTCACTTATTTTTACTTTGATGTAAGAATACTTTTTAAACACTGCTTCCTAAATTTGATTTGTCTTCATTAAAGAAGCATCTGGAACTTTTTTTTTTTTTTTAATCTTGGAAGTTGGTTTTCTAAGCTTATCTTTCTGCATTATGTAGTATCCCTAGTTATTTGGTATATTTATGATTTCTTATCAAATTAAATGTATCTTAAATACTTGAATTGTCAAGAAACTGGTGTGTGACCCAGCAGAGAATTTGGAACAGGTGCCAACCCACTTGCTAGTGCCTGGCTTCTTGTCCTTATGTCGGGACTTGTTAGTGTGCAAGAACAAAGTGAAAAGCACTCTTTGTTGCCATATATTCTATAAAAATTAATACTTTCAAAAGAATTTTTGTTCCTGGCAGTGTAATACTTGGCACATAGCAAATAAGAGAATCTTGACTCACAGGTATATAAGGACACTGTCAGCCCCACATAAGGACACTGTCAGCCCCTCTGGAGCTACTGAATTCCTCTTTCGTAGTCATTTTTCTTATTGCTTAATTTTTATTTTGTCCTCTTGGAAGTTGTCTGTAAAAGTTTTTTTGTTTTGTTTTGTTTTAACCTGATCATCAAGTCTTCTGGCTTCTGTAGGTGTGCAGTTTGAACTGAGTTTTTGTTTGTGCAGTTTGAATTGAGTTTTTGTTTTTTGGGTTTTTTTGGCTTTGTGTCATTGTTGGATGCTTGTTCAGAAAGTACTTATTTGTACTTATTTGTGAGGGGCATTTCCCTTTGGGAAATTTATTTCACTGTTCTGTGCTTCTTTGACAGCTTTTCCTTCACTTCTAACTTTATTACTAATTTAAAACGTTATAAAGCCATATGCGAGCAACTGTTCACCATTTTCATCAGAACAAAATAAGAAAGAAAGGATCCAAATATTATCAGGAATGATTTAGGTTAGATTGTAAGAATAATTTTTTTGGTAGTTATGATATAGTGTAACTTATTTAAAAGACAGTTATAGAACTAAAAATGATTTTAAAGAGCTTAAAATAGTATTTGTTGAAAGATGAAATACTGACTGAAGGAATGATAGTGAACCAGCTAGTTTTTGAATTCTTGTTCTGGAATTTTATAATTTCATGGTGTTTATTCTTCTCTTACAGACATTTTTCCATTACTTTCTGTGCTTTAAGATTCTTCTATGCAATAGTATTCTAAAACCAATTTACATTTATTTTTAATAGGTTTCTTAGCTGTACAAAGACATTTATTTGGCATGCATTTGCTAAATAAAAATGCAAAACCTGTTTGCCTGTAGTTTAAGAAATGTGGTAATGTATTTTAAGAAAAATAATAGAAAAGTTATGGTAATTCAGTATTGTTTATGAAACTACAGATGTTATGGCTTGATTGTCCTTAGTCTTCTATCACTAGTCCTTCAAAATATTACTATTCAGACATTTAAAATAAAAATAATACTTATGTAGTGTTTATTAGTTACCATGTGCTAGGCAAAGTTCAGCTAATGAAATATATACTAAACTGTTTGATTCTCACAATAATCCTGAAACCTTAGGTTTTGTTGTCCCCTTATTATAGATGAGAAAGAAATTTACAGAGATTAAGTAAATTGGCCCAAGTGATACAGTAACTAGTGAAAGTGAAAGTCACTCAGTCCTGGCTGACTCCTTGCGACCCCATGGACTATATATATAGTCCATGGAATTCTCCAGGCCAGAATACTGGAGTGGGTAGCCTTTCCCTTTTCCAGGGGATCTTCCCAACCCAGAGATCGAACCCAGGTCTCCCACATTGCAGGCGGATTCTTTACCAGCTGAGCCACGAGGGAAGCCCAAGAATACTGGAGTGGGTAGCCTTTCCCTTCTCCAGCGGATCTTCCCGACCCAGGAATCGAACCGGGGTCTCCTGCATTGCAGGCGGATTCTTTACTGAGCTATGATGGAAGCCAGTAACTTCATACAAAATGAAGTGTATGAAGTTTTTAAAAAGTAGAATGTAAAGTTCTGTTATATTATGCACAGGCACAGCCATTTGAAAGACTAGAAGGTACTACCCCACAATATTAAAAATGGTTCTTTTTAGGTGATGAGGTAACAGGTAATTCTTACATTGTCCTTCATAATTTCTTATAGGTTGTACTAGCTATAATACCTATCCTCATAAACATATGAGGTGGGAATTGGTATTATTACCTTCTTATTCTAACACTTTGACATAAGTCTTTCATATATGCCACCTTTTCCAAATTTCTGTCCTCCTCATCTCACATATTTAAGAACGTTAACCTATTTTATTTTCTCAGTAGTTTTTGTATTATTTTGTGTATAGACAGATGTTTTATGTCTTTAGTCAAAGACTATGTCTTTTAGGATACTTTGCTTATTCCTCTTTCTAGATTAAAAATATTTGACATTATCTCATTTTCTTTTGTGCCCTTACACTAAGACAAGTTGAGCACAAAGAAGACATTAAAGTTTATTGAATTTATTTCCCTTGTAAATTCCCCAGTGCAGCTGGAAACTAATTTCTTAATTTCCAAATGTATTTTTCTCTCTTTTAATGTAACTTTTAATTATACATTTCCCCAAGTCTGAATCCTGACTGTTAAACTTGACTTGGTTTTCTTTTTTACATCTCCTATCAAAATCTAATTAAGACTCATTGATTAGTCTTATTAAATAAAGTTAATATAATTTTAATCCTTTTTCCTCCATAGTAATGCAGATAACTATGGTCTCTTATAAGATTTAGTGTAGAAGCCTCTCCTCCCCATCTTCCCAGTTTTAATCCCCACTCCACTTTATAACCACAGTGCTCTTCTGGAGATCTGATCACGTCATTTTACTTATTAAGTTGCTCTCCATTGCTCTCGGGATAAGGTATAAATTTTTTGATGTTTTATGAATCTTCAGTGTCTGATAGCTTCATATGTTGACTGACTTCTTTTGTTTCTCTTCTCCTGGTCTCAGTTCTAGCCACACTGAATTACCTTTATTTCACCTAATGTTTGATGCTTTTTTTTTTTTTTCTTCACACTTTCTCTTTTCCATGGCATTTGCTGTTATTTTCAGCTGGCTAATTTTCTGTTCATCAGATCCCACTTTATATGTCACTTATGAAAAGCTTTTCTTAACCATCCATTTAAACTCTGTGACTACCCTTTTAGCATATACCAGGCTTTATAGTAATTACATAACTATGGAAGTATGCCTTTTTAAGGACATATTCCCTCAAGTCAGAAACTCAGTATGGACAAGTATTATTTTGTCCCTAGGAACTAGCATAGTGTGAACAGGCATTTAAACAACATTTAATAGATTGATTGATGTTTTGCAGATGACTTTGCCTTCTCTTTTCCTGAAAGGCTGGAGTTTCTGATGTAACTCCCTGCTTTCCTGTCTTAAACTTATCTTTATCTGTTTACTCTCCTTCCCTGTCATTGCTTGGGAGGATAAATACTTAACTGAAATATAAAATGGAAAACATAAGTGCAATAGAAATAGAGGAATATGAACTATCTTTCAAGAAGTTTAGCAATGAGAAAGATGGGGAAAACAGACATTAAGTAGAAATAATATCAAAGTAAGGTTGCTTTGAAGCATAGGGAGAAATGGGAAATATTTGTAGACTGAGGAAAAAATACAGATTCATGTTGATGTATGGCAGAGGCCATCACAGTATTGTAAAGTAATTATGCTCCAATTTAAATAAATAATTTTTTTTTAATAATATAATTAAAGCAGGAATAGAGAGAGACAACTGGTGAAGCAAGAGACCCCAAACATCAGGAGATAGGAAGGGGATGGCTTTGTTTTACCTCAGGGCAATGGACCAGCACTTCAGTATAGACTACTAGGCCATGCAGCGGCCTTGGTGTTTTGGCCTATTGCATTTCCAGTGAACATTCAGTTTTCTGGTAAGAGCATCTTAGTTTTTCTTGAGAAACAAGCCTTCTCCAGCTTTTGGTCCAGCTGACACTGTTTGCTTCTATTCTCTGATCCGTAACTAAAGAGATTATTTTTATGCTATGGATTTCCTTATCTTTTATTTTGGTGATTTCCATGTGTGTTTCATGGAGGTGCTTCAGGGGTTTAATATCTGATACCAACAACTACCCATCAGAGTAACAACTCTGCTGTATTCCTGCCTATAGCAGGCTTTGGCTACACAAATAATAGTTGCCATCTGTGATAAACAGTCACTTGGATCCTAATGATGATAGCTACATGTTTTTAAGGTAGTTAAGATCATGTGCACTAATCTTAGGTTTAATTTTAATTTTATTAATTGGTGAAATCAGAAATCAGTTAGGAAAAACAAGGACAAAGTAAAACCTAAGGCTGATGATGCTTCAGGGAAATATACACATATTCCTCATGCCTTTAAAATGGATGAACTGGTTGCAATAGCAAACTGGCGTTAAGATTGTTTTTCTTGTTCAGTCGTGCAGTCGTGTCCAACTCTTAGAGACCCCATGGACTGCAGCACACCAGGCTTCCCTGTCCTTCACTATCTCCCGGAGTTTGCTTAAACTCATGTCCATTGAATTGTTAATGACATTAGGTATTAAGAGACCTAAAATGTTCATGCCTTTTAATCTAGTAATCTCACTTCTTGAAATAAATCCCAAGAAAGCAATTTAGAAAACAAGTAGTTAAATCTTATCTCAGTGTTATGGTCGATAATACAGAATTATCCTGGTTCTGTGTACAAAAAACAAAAACAACAGAATCCCCCCCCCAAAAAAATGCAAATTTATTTGGAAAAAATAATCTTTACCTGATAGTAACAAACAAAACCTATCTCTTTTTTGTGTTTGTATCAATAGATTACTTGTTTTCTGACTTTTCTTCCTCTTTCTTTTCCTCTTTCCTCTTCAATGTAGGTAGCATCCATCAACCTTCCTTTTACTCACATCTCTCTTCTCATGGTTGGCAATTTTAGTTGATCTCATGGTTGGCAATTTTAGTTGATCTCATGGTTTCTATTGCTTGTATGAGGATAACTCTGAAATCCAACATTTCAACCCTATTATCTTTCCAGAGTTCCATTTGTGACACATATTCGACTCCATGTGTGACGTGTATTCAATTGTTAATATATGCAACTCTGTATATCCCCCCAAAACTCTTACTTTCTCTCCTACCAATCATTTTTACTGTGGTCTATATTCTTACCAATCCATCTTGAAATCTTTAGCTTCACATTCTCCTTCTTTCTTCCACTGCCTTCATAATCCTCAGCTGTAGACCTGCAGTATTTTTCTGGTGTGTCTTCATCATCTCCATGTGATTACTGTAGTTCAGGCTTGCCTTTTTTTGGTGGAGGGTAGGGTGCTTCCCTTTTCATACTGTTCATGGGGTTCTCAAGGCAAGAATACTGAAGTGGTTTGCCATTCCCTTCTCCAGTGGACCACATTCTGTCAGATCTCTCCATCATGACCCGCCCGTCTTGGGTGGCCCCACAGGCATGGCTTAGTTTCATTGAGTTAGACAAGGCTGTGGTCCTAGTGTGATTAGATTGACTAGTTTTGTGAGTATGCTTTCAGTGTGTCTGCCCTCTGATGCCCTCTTGCAACACCTATCATCTTACTTGGGTTTCTCTTACCTTGGGCATGGGGTATCTCTTCACGGCTGCTGCAGAAAAGCGCAGCTGCTCCTTACCTTGGATGAGGGGTATCTCCTCACTACCGCCCTTCCTGACCTTCAACGTGGGATAGCTCCTCTAGGCCCTCCTGCGCCTGTGCAGCCACTGCTCCTTGGACATGGGGTTGGTCCTCCCGCCGCTGCCCCTGGCCTCAGGCGTGGGGTTGGTCCTCCCGGCCACCGCCCCTGGCCTCAGGCGTAGGATAGCTCCTCCCTGCTGCCGCTCCCTGCCTCGGGCATGGGGGCTTGGGGTAGCTCCTCTTGACCGCTGTCCCTGACCTTGTTCGCGGGGTATCTCCTCTCGACCGCTGCCCCTGACCTCGGATGTGGGGTAGCTCCTCTCGGTCAGTCGCCCCTGACCTTGGACTTGGGTAGCTCTTCTTGGCCGTCCCTGGGCCGTCGCAGCCTGGCACTCTCGGCCGCTGCCCCTGACCTCGGACGTGGGGCATCTCCTCTTGGCTGCCGCCATTCGGGCATGGGGTCCTCCTGGCTTCTGCCCCTGACCTCGGACGTAGGGTAGCTCCTCTCAGCCACGCTTAGCCCCCGGTCGCAGCCGCCGCCGCCACGCTTAGTGCGCCGGTCGCAGCTGCAGCCTCCGCAAAACCTTTTAGAACTAACACCGAAAAAAGATGTTCTTTTCATTATAGGGCACTGGAATGCAAAAGTAGGAAGTCAAGAAACACCCGGAGTAACAGGCAAATTTGGCCTTGGAATACAGAATGAAGCAGGGCAAAGACTAATAGAGTTTTGCCAAGAAAATGCATTGGTCATAGCAAACACCCTCTTCCAACGACACAAGAGAAGACTCTACACATGGACATCGCTAGATGGTCAACACCGAAATCAGATTGATTATATTCTTTGCAGCCAAAGATGGAGAAGCTCTATACAGTCAACAAGAACAAGACCAGGAGCTGACTGTGGCTCAGACCATGAACTCCTTATTGCCAAATTCAGACTTAAATTGAAGAAAGTAGGGAAAACCACTAGACCATTCAGGTATGACCTAAATCAAATCCCTTATGATTATACAGTGGAAGTGAGAAATAGATTTAAGGGCCTAGATCTGATAGATAGAGTGCCTGATGAACTATGGACTGAGGTCCGTGACATTGCACAGGAGACAGGGATCAAGACCATCCCCATGGAAAAGAAATGCAAAAAAGCAAAATGGCTATCTGGGGAGGCCTTACAAATAGCCGTGAAATGAAGAGAAGCGAAAAGCAAAGGAGAAAAGGAAAGATATAAGCATCTGAATGCAGAGTTCCAAAGAATAGCAAGAAGAGATAAGAAAGCCTTCCTCAGTGATCAATGCAAAGAAATAGAGGAAAACAACAGAATGGGAAAGACTAGAGATCTCTTCAAGAAAATTAGAGATACCAAGGGAACATTTCATGCAAAGATGGGCTCAATAAAGGACAGAAATGGTATGGACCTAACAGAAGCAGAAGATATTAAGAAGAGGTGGCAAGAATACACAGAAGAACTGTACAAAAAAGATCTTCATTACCCAGATAATCACGATGGTGTGATCACTGACCTAGAGCCAGACATCCTGGAATGTGAAGTCAAGTGGGCCTTAGAAAGCATCACTATGAATAAAGCTAGTGGAGGTGATGGCATTCCAGTTGAGCTATTTCAAATCCTGAAAGATGATGCTGTGAAAGTGCTGCACTCAATATGCCAGCAAATTTGGAAAACTCAGCAGTGGCCACAGGACTGGAAAAGGTCAGTTTTCATTCCAATCCCAAAGAAAGGCAATGCCAAAGAATGCTCAAACTACCGCACAATTGCACTCATCTCACATGCTAGTAGAGTAATGCTCAAAATTCTTCAAGCCAGGCTTCAGCAATATGTGAACCGTGAACTTCCAGATGTTCAAGCTGGTTTTAGAAAAGGCAGAGGAACCAGAGATCAAATTGCCAACATTCACTGGATCATTGAAAAAGCAAGAGAGTTCCAGAAAAACATCTACTTCTGCTTTATTGACTATGCCAAAGCCTTTGACTGTGTGGATCACGATAAACTGTGGAAAATTCTGAAAAGAGATGGGAATACCAGACCACCTGACCTGCCTCTTGAGAAATCTGTATGCAGGTCAGGAAGCAACAGTTAGAACTGGACATGGAACAACAGACTGGTTCCAAATAGGAAAAGGAATACATCAAGGCTGTATATTATCACCCTGCTTATTTAACTTATATGCAGAGTACATCATGGGAGAAGGCAATGGCAACCCACTCCAGTACTCTTGCCTGGAAAATCCCATGGACGGAGGAGCCTGGTGGGCTGCGGTCCATGGGATCGCTAAGAGTCGGACACAACTGAGTGACTTCACTTTCACTTTTCACTTCCATGCGTTGGAGGAGGAAATGGCAACCCACTCTGGTGTTCTTGCCTGGTGAATCCCAGGGATGGGGGTAATCCCAGTGGGCTGCCGTTTATGGGGTCACACAGAGTCGGACACGACTGAAGCAACTTAGAGTACATCATGAGAAACGCTGGACTGGAAGAAACACAAGCTGGAATCAAGATCGCCGGGAGAAATATCAGTAACCTCAGATATGCAGATGACACCACCCTTATGGCAGAAAGTGAAGAGGAACTCAAAAGCCTCTTGATGAAAGTGAAAGTGGAGAGTGAAAAAGTTGGCTTAAAGCTCAACATTCAGAAAACAAAGATCATGGCATCTGGTCCCATCACTTCATGGGAAATAGATGGGGAAACAGTGGAAACAGTGTCAGACTTTATTTTTTGGGGGCTCTAAAATCACTGCAGATGGTGACTGCAGCCATGAAATTAAAAGACGCTTACTCCTTGGAAGGAAAGTTATGACCAACCTAGATAGCATATTCAAAAGCAGAGACATTGCTTTGTCAACAAAGGTCCGTCTAGTCAAGGCTATGGTTTTTCCAGTGGTCATGTATGGATGTGAGAGTTGGACTGTGAAGAAGGCTGAGTGCCATAGAATTGATGCTTTTGAACTGTGGTGTTGGAGAAGACTCTTGAGAGTCCCTTGGACTGCAAGGAGATCCAACCAGTCCATTCTGAAGGAGATCAGCCCTGGGATTTCTTTGGAGGGAATGATGCTGAAGCTGAAACTCCAATACTTTGGCCACCTTCTGCGAAGAGTTGACTCATTGGAAAAGACTCTGATGCTGGGAGGGATTGGGGGCAGGAGGAGAAGGGGAGACAGAGGATGAGATGGCTGGATGGCATCACTGACTCGATGGACGTGAGTCTGGGTGAACTCCGGGAGCTGGTGATGGACAGGGAGGCCTGGCGTGCTGCTATTCATGGGGTCACGAAGAGTCAGACATGACTGAGCGACTGAACTGAACTGAACTGAACTGAGGGTGCTTCCCTGGTCACTCAGCTGGTAAAGAATCTGCCTGCGATGCAGGAGACCCTGGTTTAATTCCTGGTCAGGAAGTTCCCCTGTAGAAGGGACAGGCTACCCACTCCATTATTCTTGGGCTTTCCTGGTGGCTCTGCAGTGAGGGAGACCTGGATTTGATCCCTGGGTTGGAAAGATCCCCTGGAGAAGGCCAAGGCAACCCACTTTTGTATTCTGGCCTGGAGAATTCCATGGACTGTATAGTCCATGCACAAAGAATTGTACAGGCCTGAGCAACTTTAATTTTTGCTTTACTTTTTTTTTTTTAAAGAATGTTTGTGATAGATCTTTAATTGTTCTCTCTGAAGACACTCTCCTCTCCAGTGAATCTTGTCAGAGAAGTCTTTCTGAAGCACAGATCAAAGCATATTGCTTTCTAGATTAAAAACCTTCAAAGAATTCTTATGAATAAAGAGATTCTTGAGCTCCATCTAGTCTTCAAGGTTCTCCACTAGATGGCTTGAAGTTGCTTTTCTTTTTTTAGAAAGAAGAACTTTCTTTTCTTTTCTCTTCTTTTTTGATTTCCCTCTCAAGTGTTTTTTTTCTTTCATGTTCTTCATGTTTCCTTCTGAGCCTTTCATAATTTTTTGTCTTCTATCTAACCATTTCCCTATTTTCATATTTATGGATCTCATCCATGCTTCAGGAGTTGGCTTTCAGATTTACCTTCCAGCTGGGAATAATCTTTTCTTCCTGGGAACGACCAAAGGATTTTTCTCTTTCTTTGTCATTGTGGTTAGTATACTTTGCATTGTACTATGGTTATTTATGTGTGTGTTACTGATATTTGTTAAGTTCTTTAGGATCTGGATTTATGTCTCGTATATTTCCTGTGCACTTTATATGATATGTAATGCATATTTATTAAGTAAATAAATATAAAGAGCTCTCTTGTTTGGGGAACATTTTGGGAAGAACAAAATTTTGAGGATTCTTATTAATATACCAAAGGCAGAAAAGATTATATGTTCCATAAGGACCTACAGAAGTGTATTTGAAAGTAATTTTGCTTTCAAGAAAAGAAATATAAGTAATTATATATGTAGATTTGACCTTGAATCACTGATTCAAACTATTTTCAAACAGATGAAAGCTAGTTTTTAAAGGCATGTAGAATAGAATATAGACTTAACAGTATATTCAGTCGTTTAAACAGTTACTTATACAAGTAAGACTTGCAAGCAGTAACATTTTGGTTTTCTTTAGTATTTCTATAATACGCAGCTCACATTTTATAAACTCCTAGTTCTTAATCTTGTTGAGAATTTTTTAAGGGAATTATTGATTTTTAAATAGTTCTGTTTCCTTTCTTGTATACATATGTTTTAAATTTTTTGTTTGTTTTGCAGGTATCGTGGTCAGATATAGGAGGACTGGAAAATGTCAAGCTGAAACTGAAACAGGCTGTGGAATGGCCCTTGAAACATCCTGAGTCTTTTACCCAAATGGGTATTCAGCCACCCAAAGGAGTTCTTTTGTATGGGCCACCTGGATGCTCTAAAACAATGATCGCAAAGGCTTTGGCCAATGAGAGTGGACTGAATTTCCTGGCTATAAAGGTAGGGTTTAAGTTTATTAAATTGTTACTCTGTCTTCTAGCAGCTCACCCCCCCCCCCCCACCCCGATTCCTACCCTTAGGAGAGCATGGAAAGCCATCTTAAGGAGTAGTTGAATTTTTTTTTTTTTTGAGGTTAATGGCAATGTAATATAGGGAGATGAGAGATAAATAAATTAGTGCCTATAATCAGCAAATCATGGTTTCATTTCTTGATTTTCAGTATTACTTACACTCACCCATATGTAATAGAAAACAATTTTCTTTTTTTTCTACATTTTTAAATTGTACTAATCACTGCTGCTGAACCACGACTTAAATATGAATTTAATAAATTTAATATTTATAAACATATTATTTTAAAAGAACTCAGATACTTTATATGGAAAAAATAAATTTTTAATAAATAGTTTTCTAGTCAGAAGGTATATATACATTGTTTATATTCTGAAACATACACACACATATTGTTCGTCACTGCATGCTAAGTTGCTTCAGTTGTATCCGACTGTGCAACCCCATGGACTCTAGCCTGCCATGCTTCTCTGTCCATGGGATTTCCCAGTCAAGAATACTGGAGTGGATTGCCATGCCCTCCTTCAGGGTATGTATACACACACACACACACACACACGTATGTATATAAAGCCTTAAATTCATCTCTGTAGACTTTATCACAGAAATACATATTTAAATATGTTAACCATCAAAGTCATTTAGAAAAAAAGGCACATGATAATTTATTTTGATGTTGTCAGGGAATTTTTTCATAATAAAATGTTTTATGTCTTAAAACCTCCTCCAGGGTATGTATACACGCACACACACACACACACACGTATGTATATAAAGTCTTAAATTCATCTCTGTAGACTTTATCACAGAAATACATATTTAAATATGTTAGTCATCAAAGTCATTTAGAAAAAAGGCCCATGATAATTTATTTTGATGTTGTCAGGGAATTTTTTTCATAATAAAATGTTTTATGTCTTAAAACATTGAAATCATTGGCAGTTTCGCAATTATTTTAGTATAAACATTTCAGAAGGTCAGTCTTTTATTAATACTTTACTGTTGATTCTTGAACAACCTAAGTTTGAACTGTGTGGTTCCATTTATACACAAGTTTTTTTTTTTTTTTAAGTAAATACTATGATATTACATTATCTACAGTGGATTGAATTGGCAGATATGGGGGAACTGTGTATATGGAGTTATACTAAGTTATAATTAGATTGCATGGAGGATCAGAGCCCTCACCCCCTCATTTTTCAAGGATCAGCTGTACTTTTTGTGAATGTTATTTAGATATATTTAGGCTGTTTTCTTTTTAAGAATCAGTATCATTACAGTCACTAGTGTTTGCCTGTTTTTTTTTTATCTTGTGGAAGATATTGGATATGGATTTGGGGAGGGCACCATTTTCACTATGATTAGTTATAACTCACAACCACAGTTTTAAGGGTTGCAGTTTTAAATGTTGGAATAATGAGTGATTTTGAAATTTCCAGAGACATCTTGATTTCTCTTTAGTCCTTGTTCTCTTATCTTGTGGTAATGAACATGGCCATTTTACTGGCATTTCCTCCTTTTTTTTTTTCCCCTGTCATCTTCATTTCTCTGTGCTTACCTTCCACAACTGTATAGTCATAATCTTTGAATTTTTCCTGTGTACTGGATACCTGAAACTTATTTAATGAGGACTTAGCTCACAGTTATTTACACTTGAATATCAAGGAAGAAAAAGCATGTATATTTCCTTACAAATTAGTATCTCACTCTTTTGTGATTGAAGATAACAGTTGCTACCAGGACTGCTTTCTGGCATACCCTAGAATTACTTAGAAATCTATTTATTACAATTTTTGACTATGAAACCTTTCATAACTTTATAGTTTCACTTTGGTCTTTTTCATGGTGAGAAAATAGTAAAAAGATTTTTTGTAAGGTTTATCTTGGACACTGTTCATATAAAATAACCATGTGTTAACTTATAAATGCCTTTCATTAAGTATTTAATTCTTTTAGGTCACATACACAAAAGATACATGACGTTAAGAAATTTTCTTCATAAGTCGAGTTTGTATTTTCTTAGGAAGGGTTACATATCCTACCTAACTAATTTTTATTTAATGTGGAGTTTTATTCATTATACAATTTCGTGTACTTTGAAGGTATTAATTTTTGAATCTGGGTGGAGGATATAGTTAATGAACAATGGATGTTCATTTACTGTTCTTTGAGATTTTCCTATCTGTTTAAAAATTACAAAAGAAAAAAATTAAGAACACAAAAATAATTTGCTTTTCTATGCATTTTCATTAGTTCTTTCATCTTGGTTTGATTAATTTATGAGAAGAGTTAAAGTAGCTATGGGCTTCCCAGGTGGCGCTAGTGGTAGAGAACCTGCCTGCCAGTGCAGGAGACATAAGAGGTGTGGATTGGATCCCTGGGTCAGGAAGATCCACTGGAGGAGGACAGGGCAACCCACTCCAGTGTTCTTGCCTGGAGAATCCCCATGGACAGAGGAGCCTGGCGGGATACAGTCTACAGGGTCGCACAGAGTTGAACACAACTGAAGTGACTTAGCATGCACAAAATAGCTGTATCATATAGTTTATGTGTGAGGAAATCAAGTTAAAGAAGTTAGGGATTCATGTTGTATTCTTGCAAGTTTTATTTTCCTGTGAAAAAGTTGTCGTTTTCAACATAGATATTTGTTTTCTATGGGATTTAAATATTATAATTAAATTTGAACTTATTTCAATGACAAATCTTACACGTTTTGAAAGTGACCAGAAAAAAATAGATACTGGTATTGGGAGACCTAAGTGTTTTGGATATATGGGAAAGAATAAATTCCCTAACACTTTTTGCAATGGTGATTACCTTTAATTTACAAGATAAAGAGTTTTAAAACTTTAAATGTTTCTTTGTTAGTTTATGAAAGAACCCTTTAGCTCCCCCTGTGCATCTTTTCTAAACAGTGATTACAAGATTTATATTCTACTCAGAGTTAAGTCTTCACCTTGGCTTGTGTGGGCTTTTAATATTCTTTGGCATCTCTATGTGTTTTTGTACTGACTGTAGCACTTGACATATGCTTAAGTTTAGTTTGTCATCTGGGTCAATTACGTCAAAATATTTTCCAGTTGAAATTTCCTCTCCGCTTCTCTCTTGCTTTTTGTCTGGAGTGCTACAATAGATTAATTACCCTTGAATAGCTGGGCTATTTCACTTTATGAAGAACTGTTACTGATTCTGGAAGAAGGGGGGTTAGGCCTCTGACAGGGATTTTCGGCAAGTCCTTTATGAACAGTATTGTCAAGTACAAGAATATAATGAACCTAGTATATCCTTGAGTTTTGGAGGAAATTTTTTTCTGATACATCTCTCATAGAGGAATTGTCCAAAATATGTCCCATTTTCAGGAAAACAAAAAAAACCCACAACCCTGTATTTTATTGAAATCAGTGCACAATTCAGAATAATTACTATTGTCCATTTAACTAGATGCCCTACTATTCTGTTACCAAAGGTACAAGTTAATCTGAAATGTATAAATTCCATGTCCATTTTTAAGCATTTTTTAAAAAATCATGTAGGCTAGTCTATAAATCATAGAGCTTTTATTTTACAGATACTACATGAAAAACTGCATAGATACCTCTTTTATATACAGAATGCTTTAAGTTTAGTTTCTAGGATGACAAATAAGGATAATGATGTTTAAGAACGTGAACTGACTTTTCCAAGTCAAAGGAATGGTGATAGAACCAAAATTTGATCTCAGGACTTTCTGACTCCAGAGTCTAAGCTCTGAACTACTGTATAGTATAATCTTCCTTTTTTTTTTTTTTTAAATAAAACTAGTGTCCAGTACTCTTTTTCATTAATTACACCAAGTTACTAGAAAAGATAGTTCAGGCAGTTTCTATAGGGCAGGTTCAGAGACATGGAAAGACATTTCTGGGACCTAGTTTAAAAAATAATTTTGCTTCTCAAGGGCACAGAAAACTGAGGAAAATAGCATAGCTTTGGAGTGGAAGTTGGTTGAATTGATAAGAAAGGGTAAGCACTGCCAAAGAAACAGGAATCTGATAAATTAAATGGAAGTTCAGGAGCAAAGACTACAGGTTGAATAATGTAGAGCTTGAAATTTACTCATTAGTATATAATTTGTGCCCTTGAAATTGAGTGTGTTACAATGAAAAGAGCATGAAGCTGGGATTCAGATAGCTTTGGTTCAGTTTCTAATACTAGCACTTTTTAGGTCTATAGCCTTAACAAGTTCTCTAAGACTTAGTTTTTTCATCTGTATAGGCCTTTGGAGAGAATTATATTAAAGCCATAAATGAAGAAGTTTTAGAGGGCCTAACTACTTAACTCCTGCATATAGTTATGACTTCCTTACTGAGGATTCAATGTGGAAAGGAGGGAAATGAAGAGTTACTTGGTAGTGGAGAAACCTGCCTCAGCCAGATGATCATGGTTAACATCATTAGGATTAGTCATGTTGTTAGTATGTACCCTTGTATGTATGATGTGATGAGAATGGTACTTTATTCCCAACGTCTTCCTCCCAAACACTCATAACCCATGTTTACCTATGAGAAAAACAGCAGGCAAACCCAAATTGAAGGACATTAATTCTGTAAAATACCTGACCACTACTCCTGAAACTGAGTTGCATCCAACTCTTTCGACCCCATGGGCTGTAGCCTGCCAGGCTCCTCTGTCCATGGAATTCTCCAGGCAAGAATACTGGAGTGGGTTGCCATTTCCTTCTCCAGGAGATCTTCCCAACCCAGGGACTGAACCCGGGTCTCCTGCATTGCAGGCAGATTCTTTGCCAACTGAGCTATGAGGGAAGCCCCTGAAACTGTCAGGGTCATCAAAAATAGGGAAAGTCTGAGAAACTGTCACAGCCAGGAGGAGCCCAAGAAGACAGGAGAGCGAAATATACTGTTTTGGTTTCCTGGGTGAGATCCTGGAACAGAAAAGGACGTTAGGTAGAAATTGAGGAACTCTGAATAAACTGTGGACTTCAATTAATAGTAATATATCATTATTCTTTCACTGGTTGTAACAAATATACCATATTAATAATATATAATAAGAATAGGAGAAACAGTATGTATTGGGGTAGGAGTGAATATATGGAAAGTCTTGGTACTGTATGCTCAATTCTTCTGTAAACCTCGGATGAGTGCTCAGTCATGTCTGATTCTTTGCTGCCCCATGGACTGTAGCCCGACAGGATCCTCTGTCCAAAGGATTTTCCAGGCAAGAATACTGGAGTGCCATTTTCTCCTCCAGGGGATCTTCTCGACCCAGGGATCAAACCCATGTCTCCTGCATTGCAGGCAGATTCTTTACCACTGAGCCATCAGAGAAGACTTCTGTAAACCTTAAACTTAACCAAAAGAAAAAGAAAAATCTGTGAATTTATTTAAGTATTAAGGTCAGTATCACAGATTGAGCCATATTATGACCTGACTGAGTATAGCTGAAGTTTAAAAGGCCAGCTCAGATTTCTGTATTGCGCTATACATGACGGGTGGAATGCAGAGAAAGAAAAGAATCATGGGGAGATTGTCAGTTCCTTGGGTGAGGCCTTTGGAGGAGACCTGTTCATCACTCTCCTGTTCATGTTCTCCAAATTAGCGGAAAGTTACTGAGAAAAGCCCTTAGGAGGTTGGCTGAAGAAAACTGCGTTTGGGGCTGCTATGAGCTTGGCTGTTTGAGTTCTCCGTTGAAGCCATTAAAAGTATGTTGGTTCTGGCCCCAGACCCAGACCAGCATTATAAAGAATACTTGCCTTTAGTGTTTTAGTTACATTTTTTCTTTTACCTTGGGTGCAGATTCTAATTTAGAGTCTCACCAGTAACTATGTCCAGTTCCATGCCTTTTGTGGACCCTAAGTCTTTATTCTCTTTCTACAGGTTTTTATTGCTATTTGTGTTCATCTAGAGTCTGAAACCATTTGTTTCTTCTTTAACTTCTGTTAGAGTTTTTGTTTTTTTTTTTTTTTAATTTAAAATCTCCATTATGTCTCCAAATAGTGTTGTCTTATGTGCCCCATACTCTTTAAGTTGACAGTTACTGACATCAGAGTTAAAGACATATACTTAGTTTTAGTAATGTTTAATGCTATTAGGGAATAACTAATAGTTCTCTATTTTTCTTAGGACAGATAGAATAGTTACTCTGCCATGGTCAGAATCACAGAGTTATGTAGGAGTTAGATTGAATTTGCTTAAATTTAGTGTTATTTGTGCACTATATATGCTGCCATGTTAAAGCTGAAATTATATTAAAACCATATATGTTAATAAGTTATTTTTTTTAGTTGAGTTTGTATCAAATTGATGTCTTGACATGAAAGTATTCTATAACATTTGGCTAAAAGTAAAAAGAAAAATGACAATATATATACAAGAAATAAAACCTTTAGTATTTGGAATCCAAAAAGACCTAGAGAAATATAAAAGAAAAGAATGTTTTTACATTTCCAGGAAAGAGGACTAGAATATTTAATAGAAAACTTTGTTATTGTATTAGTTTAATTTTTTACCTGTGGATTTCAGTTGAGAGAGATTGAATTATTTTTTACTTCTTTTAAATCTCTTTTGAATGAAATTTAATTCATGTCTATAACACTTAAGCTGTTTGTAAATATTTTACTTTTGTAGCAACAATTCAAATATATATTAAGCACCTTCTGTGTGTCAGGCACTGTACATGGTAAATGAAGTAGTTAGAAGGGCTTCTTACTACCTACCAAAACTCATAATTCAGTGAGAATAAACAAATGAGGTAGCAAAATGATTAGCATTTTGAATCTTGATGATTAATTGTATGTGAGAAATGAGAAAGAAGTTAAAGGTGATTAAAATTTTACTTTTAATGACTGGCAGGTCATTAAAACTACACTAACTCTAGGAAGAGTTAGCGGATGAGGAGGAAAAGTAGATTCGAGGTGGGAAAGCAGGTACCCATTTGGGATTTAGACTTGTGGAGTTTGAAATGCCTTTAGAACAGGGTGACAGAGATGTCTAAAAGGGTGTTGAACACAAATTTGTAGCTGAAGGGGGCTTCCCTGTAGCTCAAACGGTAAAGAATCAGCCTGGAATGCAGGAGACCCTGGTTCAATCAAGGTGGGGAAGAGCCTCTGGACAAGGGAATGACAGTCCACTCCAGTATTCTTGCCTGGAAAACTCCATGGGCAGAGAAACCTGACGGGCTGCAGTCCATGGGGTTGCCAAGAGTCAGACATAACTGAGCAACTAACACTACTACTTCTACTACTCCTTGTAGCTCAAGAGAATGGTCATTTCTAGGGATGAAAAAATGGAAATTGAGACCTCACGTTTAAGATGCTGTACAGTAGTCAGTAAAGAAGATTGACAGCGTTGAGAGTGATCGATAATAATATAAGGGACTTTTCTGGGGCCAGGGTGTGTGCGTAGGCACACTATAGCTAGCTGAATTGTAGTCAGCATGGTGCCCACATTGTTAAGTTCTAAAGAAATGTGTCCTTTTCTTTTCTTGAATGAATGAATTGTGGGGAAGGTTTGTGTTATAATTTTTGAGAAAACAGTTTGGATTCTATTTCCTTCCTTGCCAGCCGCTGTCACTTTTTTAGGTTTTTTTACTAATCCAGGCATTTCTTGCCTAGTACCTAATGCCAGTTTTCAAACTCTTTGAAGTACCTTCCCAAAGTGGCCTTTTTTGTGGGCTAGTGCTATACTTTTTATTAATTTTCAAGATCCTTTACTCACATTTCTATATGTAATTCTACCTCATGTGAGTTTGGGTTTTTATGAGCTTATTCCATAACATTTAACCATAGTTAACACTTGGGTTAACTTGCCTTCCCTAGACATTTTGGAATTTATAAAAGCTGGATATGAATTGTAAAAGCCAAAAGTAACAAGCAGGTGTCAGACACATTTAAAAGCCCTTGAGAAGACTGGGAAAAAACCCAGTAGTGATTAAAGGGGCAAAATTGCAAGAGCATAATCTATGACTGGAGAAGGCAATGGCACCCCATTCCAGTACTCCTGCCTGGAAAATCCCATGGACGGAGGACCCTGGTAGGCTGCAGTCCATGGGGTCGCTAAGAGTCGGCTATGACTGAGCAACTTCACTTTCACTTTTCACTTTCATGCATTGGAGAAGGAAATGGCAACCCACTCTAGTGTTCTTGCCTGGAGAATCCCAGGGACCGGGGAGCCTGGTGGGCTGCCGTCTCTGGGGTCGCACAGAGTTGGACATGACTGAAGTGACTTAGCAACAGCAGCAATCTATGACTACTGTACTTGAATTTGTGACTGGAATGGTGGAAAACACTAAAACAAAGAGATAAGTCAGGTTAGTTTCCACTAGATTAATAGAACAGTTGGACATATGTTTATATGTATTTGTTATTTTTGTTGTTTTATAAACTTAAGCGTTTGAAATCTTTATCATGGAAAAATTAAAACTAACACCCCAATTTATGGTACTTTCGGTGGGTTTATTGATCACCCTTATCAATGAGGCACTTTTCTAGCCAGGTGAAATGTGGCAGGACTATCATAACATAGTTATTTTGGCAAGTAAAACTAGAATAGAAACAACCTTATCTAGTTTTATCAGTCTTATCTATTTTAGGGATGTATTATTCCTTTTTTTTGTTTATGAGCAAATGTGAGATTCCATATGTATCTAACCCTTGTAAGTAGATACTATTGGTCTCTCAAAATTAGTTATCAATAAAATTCTTTTTTTCAAAGTAACCTCTGCTCAGTTCAGTTCAGTTGCTCAGTCATGACCAACTCTTTGTGACCCCATGGACTGCAACATTCCAGGCTTCCCTGCCCATCACCAACTCCTGGAGCTTGTTTAAACTCGTGTCCATCGAGTCGGTGATGCCTTCTAACCATCTCATCCTCTGTACTCCCCTTCTCCTCCCACTTTCAATCTTTCCCAGCATAAGGTTCTTTTCAAATGAGTCATTCTTGGCATCAGGTGGCCAAAGTATTGGAGTTTCAGTTTCAGCATCAGTCCTACCAATGAATATTCAGGACTGATTTCCTTTAGGATGGACTGGTTGGATCCTTGCAGTCTAAGGGACTCTCAAGAGTGTTCTCCAACACCTCAGTTCAGAGGCATCAATTCTTCAGCACTCAGCTTTCTTTATAGTCCAACTTTCATATCCATACATGACTACTGGAAAACCCATAGCTTTGACTAGACAGACTTGTGTTGGCAAAGTAATGTCTCTGCTTTTTAATATGCTGTCTAGGTTGGTCATAGCTTTTTTTCCAAGGAGCAAGCATCTTTTAATTTCTTTGCGACAGTCAGCATCTGCAGTGATTTTAGAGCCAAAAAATATAAAGTCTCTCGCCTCTGTCCATTATTTCCCATCAATTTTCCGTGAAATGATGGGGCCAGATGCCATGATCTTAGTTTTCTGAATATTGAGTTTTATGCCAACTTTTTCACTCCTCTGCCACTCTCATCAAGAGACTCTTTAGTTCTTCTTCACTTTCTGCCATAAGGGTGGTGTCATCTGCATATCTGAGGTTATTGATATTTCTCCTGGCGATTCTTCAATACTGTCCTTCAATACTTATTATCAATTAATAATTTATTGGAATTTAGTGACAAAGGTTATTCATATTTCTCTTGGCAATCTTGATTCCAGCTTGGGCTTTATGCAGTCTGGCATTTCACATGATGTACTCTGCATATAAGTTAAATAAGCAGGGTGACAATATACAGCCTTGATGTACTCCTTTCCATATTTGGAACCAGTCTGTTGTTCCATGTCCAGTCCTAACTGTTGCTTCTTGACCTGCATACAGATTTCTCAGGAAACAGGTCAAGTGGTCTGGCATTCCCATCTCTTGAAGAATTTTCCACGGTTTGTTGTGGTTCACATGGTCAAAGGCTTTGGCATAGTCAATAAAGCAGAAGTGGATGTGTTTGGGTGAAATCTGGGAGTTGGTGATGGACAGGGAAGCCTGGCGTGCTTAGATTCATGTGGTTGCAAAGAGTCGGACACGACTGAGCGACTGAACTGAACTGAACTGAAGATGTGTTTCTGGAACTCTCTTGCTTTTTCAATGATCCAATAGATGTTGGCAATTTGATCTCTTGTTCCTCTGCCTTTTCTAAATCTAGCTGGAACATCTGGAAGTTCACGGTTCATGTACTGTTGAGATCTGGCTTGAAGAATTTTGAGCATTATTTTGCTAGCATTTGAGATGAGTGCATCCAGTTGTGGATGTGACTGGCGATAGAAGTAAAGCCTAATACTGTAAAGAACAATATTGCATAGGAACCTCGAATGTTAGGTCCATGAATCAAGGCAAATTGGAAATGGTCAAACAGGAGATGGCAAGAGTGAACATACGCATTTTAGGAATCAGTGAACTGAAATTAACTGGAATGGGTGAATTTAACTCAGATGACCATTATATCTCCTACTCTGGGCAAGAATCCCTTAGAAGAAATAGAGTAGCCATCACAGTCAACAAGAGAGTCCGAAATGCAGTACTTGGATGCAATCTCAAAAACAACAGAATGATCTCTGTTCGTTTCCAAGGCATACCATTCAATATCACAGTAATCCAAGAATATGCCCCAACCAGTAATGCTGAAGAAGCTGAAGTTGAATGGTTCTATGAAAATCTACAAGACCTTCTAGAATTAACACGCAAAAAAGATACCCTTTTCATTATAGGGAACTGGAATGTGAATGTAGGAAGTCAAGAGATACCTGGAGTAACATGGAAATTTGGCTTAGAAGTACAGAACGAAGCAAGCCAAATGCTAATAGAGTTTTGCCAAGAGAATGCACTGGTCATAGCAAACACCCTCTTCCAACAACACGAGAGGACTCTACACATCAACATCACCAGATGGTCAATACTGAAATCAGATTGAATATATTCTTTGCAGTCAAAAATGAAGAAACTCTATAGAGTCAGCAAAAATAAGACTGGGAACTGACTGACTCAGGTCATGAACTCCTTATTGCCAAATTCAGACTTAAATTGAAGAAAGTAGGGAAAACCACTAGACCATTCAGGTATGACCTAAATCAAATCCCTTACGATTATTCAGTGAAAGTGACAAATAGATTCAAGGGATTAGATCTC
Source organism: Bubalus kerabau (assembly GCF_029407905.1). Lineage (NCBI taxonomy): Eukaryota > Metazoa > Chordata > Mammalia > Artiodactyla > Bovidae > Bubalus > Bubalus kerabau. The sequence goes on along the minus strand of NC_073639.1, from coordinate 38,737,894 downwards.
ACAGACAAAGTGCCTGAAGAACTATGGATAGAGGTTCATGACAGTGTACAAGAGGCAGTGATCAAGACCATCCCCAAGAAAAAGAAATTCAAAAAGGCAAAATGGTTGTCTGAGGAGGCCTTACAAATAGCTGCAAAAGAAAATAAGCAAAAGGCAAAAGAGAAAAGGAAAGATATACTCATTTGAATGCAGAGTTCCAAAGAATACCAAGGAGAGATAAGAAAGCCTTCCTCAGTGATCAGTGCGAAGATATAGAGGAAAACAATGGAATGGGAAAGACTAGAGATCTCTTCAAGAAAATTAGAGATACCAAGGGAACATTTCTTGCAAAGATGGGCACAGTAAAGGAAAGAAATGGTATGAATGTAACAGAAACAGCAGATATTAAGAAAAGGTAGCAAGAATACACAGAAGAACTATTCAAAAAAGATCTTCATGACCTAGATAACCACAATGGTGTGATCACTCTCCTAGAGCCAGACATCCTGGAATGTGAAGTCAAATGGGCCTTAGGAAGCATCTTTACGAACAAAGCTAGTGGAGGTGATGAAATTCCAGTTGAGCTATTTCAAATCTTAAAAGATGATGTTGTGAATGTGCTGCACTCAGTATGCCAGCAAATTTGGTAAACTCAGCAGTGGCCACAGGACTGGAAAAGATCAGTTTTCATTCCAATCCCAAAGAAAGGCAATGCCAAAGAATGTTCAAACTAAGCCATGCTAGCAGCTATTTATTGAAAATTAGACTTTGCCCTTGCCACCTGATCTCTTCCAACAAAAACCTTTGAATTTGAATTGCTGCTATTGTGTCTAGTCTTGAGGACATTTCCTTTTTTATTTATTTTTTTCTTTTTAGAACTTGAAAATCAGAGGACATACAGTTTTTAGAAAGTGTAGTATTAGTATTCTGGAAACTCAAATCCTCTATTTTCTGTCATTTAGTTTGTCTAGGACTTTTGGTATTTCACTTAATTTCTTTTGCTTTGTTTTCCTCAGGCTTTAAGTGAGATAGCTTAGAGTAAATGATTCTCCTGAAGTTCTTTCACTAATAAAATTCTGTGAGTAGCTCACATAATGTTTGTATTCTAATCTGTTGCTTATCTTTTTTGCTTATTGGTGGCTACCATTTGGGGCATTTTCTCTAATTGTCAGCATAATGATTAAGAGGCTTCAATCATCTACTAAGTTGTGTGACTAAGTTGTGTAAATTACTTAACCTTTTTTTCACTTCAATATTTTTTTCTCTAAAATTATGATAAGAGTATTCGCCTCAAAGGTGTGTTGTAAGCAGTTAGGGGGATAATGCATATTAAGCATTTAGCAGTATTTCGTAAAATTTGCTGTCGCTAGTTGCTATTTTCTTCTGTTTTTAATAATTGGATGTATGCTGCTGCTGCTGCTAAGTCGCTTCAGTCATGCCCGACTCTGTGCGACCTCACAGACAGCAGCCCACCGGCCTCCCCCGTTCCTGGGATTCTCCAGGCAAGAACGCTGGAGTGGGTTGCCATTTCCTTCTCCAATGCATGAAAGTGAAAATTGAAAGTGAAGTCTCTCAGTGATGTATGCTGCTGCTGCTGCTGCTGCTAAGTCGCTTCAGTCGTGTCCGACTCTGTGCGACCCCATAGACAGCCTCCTACCAGGCTCTTCTGTCTCTGGGATTCTCCAGGCAAGAACACTGGAGTGGGTTGCCATTTCCTTCTCCAATGCATAAAAGTGAAAAGTGAAAGGGAAGTCACTCAGTCGTGTCTGACCCTCAGCGACCCCATGGACTGCAGCCCCCCAGGCTCCTCCGTCCATGGGATTTTCCAGGCAAGAGTACTGGAGTGGGGTGCCATTGCCTTCTCCTCAATGATGTATATTTGACCTCAAATAGAACAAAAAGTATAGCAGCACAGCTTATGATCCCTTAAGTTTTCTGTTAGTGTTAAAATGTATTTATCTTTGAAACTGAATTTAATCTTCTACAGTTTTTTGTACAAGAAAATAAGAAATTTTTGACAGTTGAACTTCAAATTCAAAATTACCTTCCTTAGTGATGATGACTTCATAAAGAATTTTGGATTCAGCCAGCAACATAGTAAAAAGATCATACATCATGACCAAGTGGCTTTCTCCTAGGGATGCAAGGATTTTTCAGTATTTGCAAATCAATTTGTGTGATACACCATATTAACAAATTGAAAGATAAAAACTATATAATTATCTCAGTAGATGCAGAGAAAGCCTTTGACAAAATTCAACACCGATTTCTGATAAAAACTGTCCAGAAAGCAGGCATAGAAGAAACATACTTCAACATAAAAGCCATATATGGCAAAACCACAGCAAACATTACCCTCAATGGCAAAAAATTGAAAGTATTTCCTCTAAAATCAGGAACAAAACAAGGGTACCCACTCTCACCACTACTATTCAACATAGTTTTGGAAGTCCTAGCTGTAGCAATCAGAGAAGAAAAAGCAGTAAAAGGAATCCAGATTGGAAAAGAAGTAAAACTCTCACTGTTTGAAGATGACATGATCCTCTACATAGAAAACCCTAAAGAAGCCACCAAAAAATTACTGCTGCTAAGTCGCTTCAGTCGTGTCCGACTCTGTGCGACCCCATAGATGGCAGCCCACCAGGCTCCCCCGTCCCTGGGATTCTCCAGGCAAGAACACTGGAGTGGGTTGCCATTTCCTTCTCCAATGCATGAAAGTGAAAAGTGAAAGGGAAGTCGCTGAGTTGTATCTGACTCTTGGTGACCCCATGGACTGCAGCCTACCAGGGTCCTCTGTCCATGGGATTTTTCAGGCAAGAGTACTGGAGTGGGTGCCATTGCCTTCTCCCCCCCACCAAAAAAAATTACTAGAGCTCATCAATAAATATAGTAAAGTTGCAGGATATAAAATTAATACACAGAATTCCTTTGCATTCCTATACACTGACAATGAGAAAACAGAAAGAGAAAGTAAGGAAACAACCCCATTCACCATTGCAACAAAAAGAATAAAATGCTTAGGAATCAGTGTACCTAAAGAAACAAAAGACATGTATATAGAAAACCATAATAAAGACCTGTATATAGAAAACACTGATGAAAGAAATCAAAGATGACACAAATAGATGGACAGATATACTATGTTCATGGATTGGGAGAATCTATATAGTGAAAATGAATATATTACCCAAAGCAATCTATAGATTCAGCTCAATCCCTATGAAGCTACCAATGCTATATTTCACAGAACTAGAGCAAATAATTTCACAATTTGTATGAAGACACAAAAAAACCTTGAATAGCCAAAGCAATCTTGAGAAAGAAGTATGGAACTGGAGGAATCAACCTGCTTGACTTCAGACTATACTACAAAGCTACAGTTATCAAGACAGTATGGTACTGGCACAAAGACAGAAATATAGATCAATGGAACAAAATAGAAAGTCCAGAGATAAATCCACGCACCTATGGGCACCTTATCTTTGACAAGGTAGGCAAAGATATACAATGGAGAAAAGACAATCTCTTTAACAAATGGCGCTGGGAAAACTGGTCAACCACCTATAAAAGAATGAAACTAGAACACTTTCTAACACCATACACAAAAATAAACTCAAAATGGGTTAAAGATCTAAATGTAAGACCAGAAACTAAAACTCTTAGAGGAAAACATAAGTAGACATTCTCTGGCATAAATCACAGTAAGATCCTCTATGCCCCACCTCCCAGAGTAATGGAAATGAAAATTAAAGGGACCTAATTAAAAGCTTTTGCACAATGAAGGAAATTATGAGCAAGGTGAAAAGACAGTCTTCAGAATGGGAGAAAATAATAGCAAATTAAGTAACTGACAAAGAATTAATCTCAAAAATATACAAGCAGCTCATGCAGCTCAATACCAGAAAAATAAACAACCCAATAAAAAATGGGCCAAAGAACTAAACCTGACATTTCTCCAAAGAAGACATAAAGATGGCTAACAAACATATGAAAAGATGCTCATCATCACTCATTATCAGAGAAATGCAAATCAAAACCACAATGAGGTACCATCTCACACCAGTCAGAATGACTGCCATCAAAACGTCTACAAACAATAAATGCTGAAGTGAGTGTGCAGAAAAGGGAACCTTCTTGCACTGTTGGTGGGAATGCAAACTAGTACAGCTACAATGGAGAACAGTGTGGAGATTTCTTAAAAATATTGAAATAGAACTGCCATACGACCCAGCAATCCCACTGCTAGGCATATACACTGAGGAAGCCAGAATTGAAAGAGACACATGTACCCCAATATTCATTGCAGCACTATTTACAATAGCTAGGACATGGAGGCAACCTAGATGTCCATTGGCAGAAGAATGGATAAAGATGTTGTTGTACATATACACAATGGATTATTCATTAGCTATGAAAAAGAATGCATTTGAGTCAGTTCTAATGAGGTGAATGACACTGGAGCCTATTATACAGAGTGAAGAAGTCAGAAAGAGAAACACCAATATAGTATATTAACACATATGTATGGAATTCAGAAAGATGGTAACAACGACGCTGTATGCAAGACAGCATAAGAGACACAGATGTAAAGAATAGATTTGGAATATGTGAGAAAGGGCGAGAGTGAGACAATTGGATAGAATAACATTGAAACATGTATGTTACATATGTAAAATAGATGACCAGTGCAAGTTTGATGCATGAAGCAGGGCACTCAAAGCTGGTGCTCTGGGACAACCCAGAGGAATGGGGTAGGGAGAGAGGTGGGAGGGGGTTCCGGATGGGGAGATACATGTATATCCATGGCTGATTCATGTTGATTTATGACAAAAACCACCACAGTAATGTAAAGTAATTAGCCTTCAATTTAAATAAATATATTAATTTTTTTTAAGTCATGCAAAAAATAGAATTTTGGAATCAGGTAACATGTCAGTTCAGCTAGTGGCATTGCATTTTTAGGTCAGGCATCCAGATATAATTCCTTAGCATGTACTGTACAAAATCACATGTACTTTTCATTACACAGAACTTTTCATTACTACTGTGACCTGTAAGTAATAATTGAATTATTCTAACCCAGATTTTCTTCTCAGTGCTAACCTCATAGGTTTGATTTTCAAATTGGTTTGATTTTTGTTTTTGTTTTCTTCCTTTTGCTTTTGGAGGAAAAAAGCACTCGTTCTTATCCATTGAGTTTTCTGTAGCCTACCTCTAGGTAGTGGTGGAATGAGCCTTCACTGGGTCATTAAGTGAAGGCTTAATGGTTACGGCTTAAAGGTTAAGGCTATAGGCCATATTTTCACATTTTCAACAAAGTATTTATTGTCTGTTTGCTTGTACATCAGATTTTTAAAACAAGTTAATCTTTCTGTTATTAGTAGCAGCATATTGTATTCTCATATCATGAAATGATCATAGTCTTGTTCCAGCACTGATATTCAAGTCATCTTTTTAGAGTCAGCTCTGTGGAGATCAGTAATCATTTCTCCAAATTATCTAACTACTTTCCTTTAGTTAAAGCCAGATAATTAGAAGGCAGTATATATATGCATTAAGTATATTGCTTACTTCAAAAAATGGCTTCACTGGATTACTATTTTATGTTATGCTATTGACTTTTATGGAGAGTTGCTGTAAGAACAATAACAGTAATACAGAGTTTGCGTGATAATGATTAAAAATACTAATATTGGAAACACTCAGATAATGTCATTGATTACATGATTCCCATTCCTTTTTTTTGAGAATTATCATAGAGTCATAAAAAGAATAGCCCTGAGATCTTGCTTCTTGTCAGAGAGCCGTGCTGATCTAGTACAAGACTGTTTTGTCTTCAGTGCCTAGCACCATGTTTGATACATAGTAAAAGTATGGATGGATGTAAAGTATGGATACATAGTAAAAGTATGGCAGATGATTAAGATGTTTAACTATCATGTTTAGTCACAGATACTGTATACTGATATGCAGTTTTTAGAATACAAAATGGCTTTAATTTTTGAAGCATAAATAACACCCAATAAAAATAAGCATGCAAGAGGAACTAATTTAATGAAAAGCAGATTTTTGGTTTTTTTCTCTTTTTTTATGTGTGTATTTTCTCTTTTTTTAGACATAATCATGTGACTGGATTTATAAAGATGCTGAACAGTTGTTTTCTTTTCATGCAGGGGCCTGAATTAATGAACAAGTATGTTGGTGAATCTGAAAGAGCAGTTAGAGAGGTAAGATTATGCCTTAAAGTGGAACTCTGCATAGGAGAACCACACTTCTGTCCTCTAGTTTCCATTTTGTATGGGGTTTCAGATTTAGAATTTCCAAATCTAAATTCTAGTGGTATATTATTTTCTTCAGGCAAATATTATTTTTAAATGTAATTTTGGTTATCTACAATACATAGTCTTTGTTTTTAAACATCATAATATTTCTAGCCTCTAGTTTTAGCAAATATATTTTTTTAACAACTGTCAGCATCTCATTAAAAAAAAAAAGGATATGTTTATACTTAACAACTAACACATGATGTTAAAATGAGATTTAAATCCTTTAAACCAGGTAGTCCTTTAAATCGGAGAAGCTATTAGTATATGAAAATTTCAGTGTACTCTCCTTATTTTATTTACTTTACCTTTGACCAGTGATTTAGAAAATGTATCCCCCTTCTCTCTTAAATTTTAAAGTTAGTGATTGGCCTACTGATTACTTCATATTGCTGAAGCTGCACAATTAGGAAATTCATGCAAAATCAAGGCACTGAAGTGGGGTAAACTATAGCAGTTTGGCCATAAGTTTTGGCTCTCCTAAACAAAGGCTGGCCTGCCTCACATGGGCATCATGTATCTTCCCAGATGCTGTTCAAGGACAAAAATACATAAATAGCAGTGGAATGGATTGTCTCCATTTATGAAATATGTGGGTACCAACCAAGAGTATTAGAGATTGGAATGCTTTGTTTTGCATCTGAGAAAAAGTTTTAAGTTTTTGTTTCTTTTTTCTCTTTGAAATATAGATGATGGTGACCATATAAAATATTAACTGATAATGATAGCATCCTTCTTGATTTAAAATATGAAAAAGGTGATTCTTATTAATACTGTTTTGGTAATTATTGTGTATTTTTATGGTCATCATAATTGTGACCAGAAAATGAGGACCTGGTCACACAAATTTGTGCCAGTTAACACAAATTTGAATTTCTTTCTGCCTGTACTGACTTTTTCTAGCCCATTTCTGCATATTGCCCCATGGCTGTCCAGCCAGTCTTTGATTTTGATAGCCTGATTGACTTCTGGTCTATCCAATCTATTCTCTTCCAAGTGTTAACTATGTTTTTCCATATAGTCTTCAGAGAAATGAGCAAGGAATATGACTTTTAGGTTTATGGGTATTTTATATGCTAAACTTTGGCTGATTTTATACATTATTATTTTTCTTTTAAACTTGTATTTATGATAGATAATAATAACAACTGTCATTTACTGAGCTGTTACCATGTTCCAGGCATTAAACTAAATGTGTTGCCATCTTTTTAAATTCAGTTCTTAAACTTTTGAGGCCGGCATTTATCATAATCTCCATTTTTAGAGATATGGAACTTGAAGTTTAGAGAAGTAAAGTTATCCACTGGAAATCACACAGTTACTAAGTGGCAGAGGCGGGATTTTAACTGAGATTGTCTGATTACTTAAGCCAAATTGTCTCCTACACACCTCTAAGAATATATATCGATGTCTTGTCTGTTTGCAAGTAAGCACCATGATAGAAGGTATTTTACATCCATTATGAAGTGTGAATACATCTGTTGCAGGTTGTATACAAAGTGATTGAGCTGGTTGACTGGTACATAATTGATTTGGTTCTAATAGTTTTCAAACTAAAACTAGCCATGGAGTTTTCTGAAGTTTGCTGTTCTTTAGCTAATGTGGCACTCTTTCCACCAGATCTTCCGGAAGGCAAGAGCAGTGGCTCCTTCCATTATTTTCTTTGATGAACTTGATGCCTTAGCAGTTGAAAGGGGCAGGTAAGAAATAATTAAGACTGCCGCTAATAACTGTATATTAGCAACTACAGTATAGAGGAACTAGCACTTTTTATACAGATTTTATTTATTAATATTATTAATACATTTGGCTTAAAAGAAAACTTTCAATTCACTTTTTTTTTCTTACATCCTTAAAATTATTTCATATTACCACTTTATTACTTCTGAGGTGAGATGGAACAAAAGGTTACAAATAGCTTAAGTTCACCTTGATGCAAGGGAAGAATAAGAAGCCAGAGAAGTTTGCTGAATTAGGGTGATCTGCCACATTTATGTGCCATCAGAGACATCTGTTTTTGGAGCCTAAAAAGGAACAGGATGGGAAACATTATTAAATATGAACCAGATGGTAGGTGGAATATATAGCAGAGTTCTCATAAAATGCCTTTGAAATATACTAGTGTGAGAAACCAGACAAGATACTTGGTAGGAATAACCTGGTTTTGTAGGCATTTTGGCTCAGGAGGAATTGGCATATGTATTAGAGCTGTTAATAATTTGCAGCCTCTAGATATCATTTTCTGTAATCGTCTTCATCATATTGTGAGTCCTTCCTTAGTGACCCATTCAAATAAATTCTATGTAGTTTCCTTTGCCAGAAAAATTTTGGTCAAGTTAGTTGACGCTTTGAAAACAAAGGTAAGGCTGACTACGCAATGTAATGTTAATAGTCCAAATAGAAAATTTGCAGTTGTACTTTAGCTACACTAAGTCTTAATCAGTTTGGTTTTTATAGCCATAAGAATCTCATAGAATGATACTCTGTTTTCAGTTGTTTTTTCCCTGTAATTGTATAATGAGCCAACATTGCCTAGAAAGTTATTGTTTTGTCTAGTTGGAGTGCTATTACCTGAAAACTAAAACAAACAAAATCTCAACACATATGTTTTTGTTCTTTAGCCATTTGAATTGGACATAGTTTCTAGAAATTGGAAAACACATCTGTTGATAGATAGCAAAGTATAAAATTCCCCAAATACTAAACCAGGTTTAGGCATTGTTAAAGAAATAGAAAACATAGGAAAACGGGGAAATTTTTAAATTCCGTAAACTATTCATTTTCTCTATAATTTTAGGCATTGCTTTCATTTTTTTTATTCTCTATGATAACATTCAGATCAAACTCATATGACTAATCCAAAAAAGATAGTGCCTAAGAAAACTTTCTTCTTATCATGATTTAGATTTCCACACGTAAGATGTTTAACAAATTGAGCCATGAATCATAATATATGCTAGTCCATACTATCCAGGATGTTAACTCAATTATTTTGACTGTTTGAGTTTACTCAAATTAGCCATGAAACTGAGGGTTGCAACCTGCACATTGTAAATAGAGTATAGACATACCATTTGCTTAGCTTTAGAAATATTTGTGCTTTCAGAGAGATTTCTAATTATAAAAGTGTCTTATTTCATGCTTACAAAAGTGTCTACTTATAACCATGATTGTCTCCTTTCCTCTGCCCCATTTAAGTGTCTGTGGGACTTCAAAAATAAGTAAGCCTGATATTTACTTCTCATTTTCTGTATGCCCATTTAAATTATGGGTGTTCTGGATAAGATTTTTTTGTCTGATTTCGTTTTGTGAGTTGGAGGAAGTGTTGTAAGATTCCCTTTGTGAAGTGCTTTAATGATCTCTGTAATATTTGGGAAAATTGAAAATGCTGTTGAAGTAGCATAGCTCTTTGGAAGATGGATAATATGGTAGGGAGAAAAGGCACTGAGGTAGGGAAGAGATTTGAATTATCCTGAGCTAATAATAATATTGGGGAACATTCACTTACTGCTTACCATATTCTAGAAACATTTTTAAGTGCTTTACAGATTAAAAAAAATTCACAAATAAGTCCCTGCATTAATGCAAAGCAGGTTATTGTACAGTTGGCTCCAGTACTCTGCCCTGCCTCCCAGCTAGCTTAAAATTTTACCTTTTTCAGGATTATAGTCGGGAAGGGTGAGCACTCTGGGTAGTAAATCATCAGTCAGTTTTGTCTTAGGCAACAGTTCTGTCCCCAGAGGTGAAGACATATAGGATGGTTCCCCATATACTATATTCTCTTGGCCCAGATTCCTCTGACTGAGGGAATGGCCACTAGACTAATCCAGAGATTCCTAGAAAAGCTTTCTCTTTCTTGGATGTTCCAGCTATTCACTGGATCCTGAATCATCCTCAGTAGCTGGCATTAATTGCCTGGTCATTCCAGACTTCAAGCAGAACTAGAAATTTGAAACTAGAAACATATCTCTGAAGGTTGGAGTCACTGACTGCAGAGGCCCATCTTGTTTATTTAACTTACAAATAGCATCACTCCCTTTGGATTTCACTCACTGTGTTATGGCCTTTTGTTTATATTAACCTTTAATGATCACCACAACCCCAGGAGGAGTAGGTCCTATTTTCATCTCCAATTTACAGGTGAGAAAACTTAGGCATCTAGATCCATAACTGCTTTATTCAACATCATATATCACAAGTAGCAGAGCTGAAATTTGAATTTAAGTATTTTCATTCCAGAGCAGATACTCTGAGCCACTTTTTTTATTTGACTATCACACCACAGATCTCAGGATTGCATGTCTAAGTAGTTAATTAACTAACCTTTCAAGATTGTATTTATTGTACGTTCTCTTTGTGAGCCTGTGAATATAAGACTCCTTTGCAGCATTCATTCATTCACTTGTTAAGTAAATATTTATTGAGCGCTCTTTGTGCAATAGGCTTTGCATGGGGGTAAAACAGATGACAGGACCTAGAGCAATTACCTTAACCTCTTTAAGCTTTAGTTTCATTTGTAAAATGGAGGTAGTAGTAATAAATTCTAGGTGGTTGGAATTAAATACATGTAAAGTGCTTTATGTAGTGCCTGGCATTTAGTAACTGCTTAAAAAACTTGTTTCTCATAATTTCTGCATTGATATTCTTGTAATAATGATCATTTCCATATAAATAGAAATACAGTAATAGAGATAGAAATGAGTCCTACAACAGGATTTAGATTGTAGTGGAAGATATTGAAGCATTTGGGAAATTAGAGTATTCTACAGGTGACAGGCACTATGGCATTTCAGCAATCTAATTTGCTTATAGTTGTAAGACATACCATTATTTTACATACCATTACTGAAGAAAAATGCAGCCCTAAACTGTGAAATGGTATTGAGAAATCAACAACTCCAAGGAATATCCTGATTTCAAAAGTTTTAAATATGGGAAAAGTTTGTATTTTAGAAATAGAAAAAAGACATTATTATTTGGGAGAAAAAGAAGATGATCTATTGTGTTTTATAAAACTTAAGGCTACCATATAAAAATACTTGATATATTGTTTTATGACCAGAGTATTAAAGAGATGGTTAAATATATGGAAAAATGAATAAGTGCTCTGTTAAAAGCTGACTGATATATTCTGTGAAGTATTAGAGTATCTGTGATATTAATAACTGTTTTCTTGTATAGCTGTTTCTGCACTTAAAGTCCTGAATTGATTTCCATTTGGAGTGGTCGGGGGAAAAATAAGTTCTGAGCCAGCTTTCATTGAAAATGAAAATTCCAGGCTTAGTAACATTTTGAAAAGAGCTCTGAGTGTTAGAGTAATGGTCAGGAAACGGGGTAGCCTCTTTTGCAGTATTTCCAGATTTCAGGTAACTTCAGTGAATTCATGACACTGAACACTATAGAAGAAATTTATGTAGGCATCATTCTGTAAATGACACTTTTCAAAGAGAGTTATAAATTTTTAAATGTGATTTTATAGCAGTATTTGGGCTTCCCAGGTGGCTCAGTGGTAAAGAATCCGCCTACCAATGCAGGAGACACAGTAGACGTGAGTTTGATCCCTGGGTTGGGAAGATCCCTAGAGGAGGCAGTGGCAGCCCACTCCAGTATTCTTGTCTGGAAAATTCCATGGACAGAGGAGCCTGGCAGGCTGTAGTCTGTGGGTTCACAAAGAGTCTGACATGACTGAGCATGCCTGCATGCACATGGTGGTATTTAAAATTTCATAAAATCATAAAATTTTGTAGCTGAGAAAGTTCTTAGAAATCATCTAGTACAACCTTTTATTTTTTAGAAGGAATAGAAGCCCCTAGAATTTAAGAGAAGAGACGCATAACTCCTTTGTCACCTAGACAAGGCTAGAGCTCATGTCCTCTAATTTAGTGCTCGTTGGATGATAATACTACTGCCTCTTAGACTCTCAGGATTTGGGATAGAAAAAGTATGTTCATATCAGGGTAAAATTTATCATGTATCTAAATATTTAATGAATATTTTTTATGTAAGAAACTCTAGCAATAACAACTTATTAAATACTTTTAACTATTTTTACTTTGTATATCTCTGTTTCAAGTTGCTAAATTCATTGCATATTTCCTGGTATGCAGTTTTTTTCTAATTTATACTTCATCACCTCATAGTTTTTACATTGTTGAACTTTTAATATTAAACAGAACTGCTGAAAGAAGCAGAGTAAAAGAATAAATGGAACATGTGTAACTGATTTCTTATTATAAGAGTTTTATGAAGTATAGCAGATTTCTATGAATATTTTGTATTTTGCATTTTGTCTAAGCATTGTGGCTGAGTACTATAGAATGGATTAAAGGTAAGACTTTCCCTAGAGAGATGGCCTGATGCCGCATTTTACTAGGAATTGGGACTTATTTCTTGTTGTTCTAGGACATGTTAAGTCTCTTGTAGCTATCTTGGTTTTAAAACGAAAATTTGCTTGCATTTTGCATGCACCAAGAAAATGATCATAAGTAATGCTTGTGTTCAGGGCAGTATATGTCTGGCTATCCTTCCTTGGGTCTTTTTCACACCTAAATATTGACCTTGAGAGTATGGGAGGTAGGTTTTAAGAAACAAATTCAGATGCCTGCCATTTGGGATTCTTTATGACATTTGAAAATTATACTAGAAAAAAATTTTGAAATATAAATTGGATATATCAACTGTTGGTCTATAATTTAAAGATCATATGAAGGGACAATAGGGGATTTTATTTTACTAAAGGAGTTGAAAGGAAATACATATCATTTTTGTGACATTTTTACTATTGAAAAATAAAATCAATGTAATATTAGCATCATGGTGATGAGATTTCTTGAAGATGAGGGTTAGCAATGTTTTCTGAAACAGGCTAGTTTGTACATATATTTTGCTTTTTTTGGCCATACAGTTTCTATTGGAGCTATTCATCTCTTTTGCTACTATGCAAAAGGAGCTACAGAGAATATGTAATCAAATAAAAAACAGTTGGCTGGCCAGATTTAGACTGTGGCTGTAGTTTCCTGACCTGTTTTAAGATGTCATAAAGTCTCTTCAGTACATGGCACTGTGACTTTTGAAGGGGGGTAATTTGGGAAAGGGGCTTGACTCCTGAAGGGAAAAGAAAATTAATCTCTTGGAAAAGTCTAATTTTAGTACTTTCTGTAGCTGAACATTTTTTTCCATTGTTGTGTTGCCTTTATCTCTAGCAGATAATAAAGCTTTAAAATCATTTCATTATGTTAGTGATTACACATTTATTCTTAAACTTGGAGTTGGTTTTGATTTCCTAGGATGTCAGTTTTATGGATTTTGTTTCCTACAGCAGCTTTGAAAGTCAGCCAAGAATATTTCTCAGTCCATAAAACATTTTCACTATGCTATTCTCCAGCTAGTTCTCAATGTCTGTGGAAATAAAGGGCAAAGGCAGCATGGGAAATGAGAATCCAAAGAATTCCCTTCACCTCATCTTCAGCATTAATTATAGCTCCCAGTTTCTCTACAGATAACAAATTGGACCAGTATTATATCTTTCTGTTTAGAGGCATTCTACTAGAGGTATCAATACCTTTCTGAATTGCTAATATTTTTATTGAAATGAATGAATTAAATAACTTAGGTGTTCTATGTTACCAACAGAGACTGACAGAATTTTGAAACTAGAAGGACCTGTATACTATCTAATTTAATTCCCTTATTCATATATGCCAATAATTATGACACCCTCAAGGGAACAGTAACATCTTTATCCTCTTACCTCAGGTGTCCAAGACAGTGTCTAACAGAGAAGCACCCAGACATTTAATTTTTGAATAGGAAATGTAGACTTACAGAAACTAGAGTTTAGGTTCAATCAGCTGGTTGTTAGCAGAATCTGATTTCACCATGTGTTAGGGTCATTTATGAACTAATTTTACTTTAAAATTAAACACCAAGACAGTCTTTTGGAGTTTTGTCACTTGCATTATTTTCATAGAAGCATCATCATCTTTATTATAAAGAATTATTTGTAAGCTATGGAATACATTCACTTGTCAAAGAGCTCCAAAAAGAATTAACGAAAAGCTGACTGATATGTTTTTCTCAAAAAATTCGATAGTTTTTGTACACAGTAACTCTAAAAGTGAGTCTGGACTCAGAAAACTTTGTTAGTTGTGCTCAGGGTACAGAAATGATAAATGTTCTTTTCAATGTAGCTGATAGCAACAGTATTCAAATCTAACAGAGGATAGCAACATAGATACTTAACTACAGTGAGAAAACATTTTGAAAGACTATGGACGTCCTTGGTATACTAATTAATTTTGTAGAGAGATCACCATGTTACCCTCTGCCAGAAGGCCATTCAGTCACACTTAGTGTAGGGGAATCAAATTGAGTCTTTTCTCATGCATTCAAGTCATTGGGTTCCAAATCCTGTGTGTCTGTAATCACACTTAGAGCATTATAAATGAAGATCCTGAATCAGTATCCACCTACCCCCTACACCCTTCCACTCCCCACCCCGCAAAAAAAGGTTCATTTAGAAGACTCAAAAACACGTGTATACCTATGGCGGATTCATTTTGATGTATGACAAAACCAATACATTATTGTTAAGTTAAAAAATAAAGTAAAATTAAAAAAAAAAAAAAGAGGATAGAAGTAACAGATGACGAGAACGTCTTTTGATATAGATCTAAGAAACCAAGGATGTGGAGATTTTCTTTTCATTCAGTTTCTTGAGCCAAGCAGTTCTACATCTGAGCAGTCTTACAGTATATTGGTTTTTTCCATTTTAGAAGGTTTGCCATTTTTAAAAAAGTCACTTTTAAATTATAAAAATATCTGAGCAGTACAAAGATCTTCTTATCTGGAAATTTTTGCTATTCAAAACATATTGTGCCTTGAGGACTTTGAGGAGACAAACTCTCACTGCATTTGAACAGCTAGTATATAGTTAAGATTAAAATGTAAAGAAGTCTCATTACCAGTGTCTAGTAATTTCCTTCTAATACATCTTGTATAAACAAAGTATTTCTGAGTAGTTTATTTATTAGGCTCACTGTTTTGGGCATCGTTATGAAGGGCTTAAGAGGAGTAGTTTTTATCTTAATCTTAGCCAAAAGGCCGAAGAGCAGTTGAGTTTTACCTTAGCATTATGTTGGTGGTTTTCATGGAAAAGTTTAAGGAAGTTCAATACTTTCTATCATGTTTTAAGTAAAGCTAAGTAGGAAACTGACAATATGTATTTGCTGACCTGTTTTAACTTCTGAAAATCTTTATTCATACATCATGTTCATGTTTTATTTCAGTAACATTTATGTGCCACACATTCCTTTTTCAGTTTAATTGGTTAAAATAACTTGTAAAAGGTTATACACATTGCCAGCAACCAAGGTACAGTGGTGATAATAGTTATAAGAATTATTATTATAATTATCTATTGATCTTTTCTTTGCACTAATTATTATGCTATATCTTTTAAACATTTTATTTAATTTTGAGAGTGCTATGGGTCTTTATGGAGAAGGCAATGGCACCCCACTCCAGTGCTTTTGCCTAGAAAATCCCATGGACGGAGGAGCCTAGTAGGCTGCAGTACATGGGGTCGCGAAGAGTCGGACACAACTGAGCAACTTCACTTTCACTTTTCACTTTCATGCACTGGAGAAGGAAATGGCAACCCACTCCAGTGTTCTTGCCTGGAGAATCCCAGGGACGGGGAAGCCTGGTGGGCTGCCGTCTATGGGGTCGCACAGAGTCGGACATGACTGAAGCAACTTAGCAGCAGCATGGGTCTTTCCATGTTTGATTGAGACAACTGAGGCTCAGAGAAGTATCTCTTACACAAGATTACACAAAAAGAAAAGTGGTCAAGCTGGCAATTGAACCCAAGCTTACTGAGTATCATCGTGGTTTAGTTGTTAAGTCGTGTCCAACTCTTGCAACTTCATGGACTGTAGCCTGCCAGCCTCCTCTGTCCATGGGATTCTACAGGCAAGAATACTAGGGTGGGCTGCCATTTTCTTCTCCAGGAGATCTTCCCAACCCAGATTTCAAACCTGGGTCTCCTACATTGCAGGCAGATTTTTTACCGACTGAGCTACGAGGGAAGATTCACTGAGTATCATATCTTAGCTCTTTTCCAAATTCAAAGCAATCCTCTGAATAAGTACTGATCAGTGAAGATTTTACTGGAGTGATTTGTAAAACTTTATATTGTATAATCATTTATTATAATCACTGTAAAATTTTAGTTTTCCTTGTCACCGTTTCTAGATCTATGGCACTTAAGAAAATGACACGTTTATAAGCATTTTTTCTGCTTCAGTTTTTAGCTTGTTGTCAGAAAAATGTTTGAACTTACATGTGTTAATTTTCCTTATTTTCCTTTTGTTGGATTATGTTTATAACAGCAGCATAGGGAGGGCCAAGATTGTGAAAAATTCCCTTCAAAAAATTGCTTTTTGTAGAGGGTAAATTGAGTCAAAACTATAGAACTGTAATGAGCAAAACTATACAAATGTAATGTAATACCTATGTTAGCTTGGAATTTTTACTGGGAAATCATGGCAAAATGAAAAAATACATACTTTTATGTCATTCTTTGTGTTAACAGTTTATACAAAGCTGCAGTTATTCAGAGCACATGCAGCTTACACAGCTCTCAGACAGCTGGGGAAGGTAACTCATTATATTAATATATATCTGTCTGCTTTTATAGGGTATGTTGTTAATCTAAAGTAATTTATTTACTATTAGGTTCAAACTGAATATTGACCATAATATGACAGCATAGATATCCTGTAATGGTCAGCTGGAATATTCAAGGCATTATTGATTTTTGATATTCCTTGATCTTGGATTTTGGTGTCAGACATTAATTTGGGGAAATTCTCAGTCATTATGGCTTCAAATATGTTCTACTCTATCTTCTATTTTAGATACACATATATTACATATTTTGTTGTCCACAGTTGTTGGATATTCTTTTCTGATTTTTTTTTTCACTGTTTTCTTTAGTCCCGTTTTCTCTTTGCTTTTCCATTTTGAATGTTTCTGTTCACTTAAACAGAGATTATTTCCTCAGCCCTGTGTAATCTACCAATGAACCCAAAAAGGGAATTCTTTTTTTTTCTGTTACAGTGTTAAATCTCAGCATTTCTCTTTGAGCCTTAGAATTTCCATTTCTCTGCCTGTGTTGCCCTTTTCTTGCATGTCGTCTACTTTGTCCACTAGAGCCCTTAGCATATTAGTCATAGTTTTAAAAAAATTACTGGTCTGATAATTCTGGCATTCTCGCTGATTCTCTGGTTCTGATGCTAACTCAGTTTCTTCCAGCTATATTAGCCTTTTATTCTGCTTTATAGTTTTTTTCTTGATAGACAAGGTTTACTGGGTAAAAGGAACTGTGGCAAGTACGCCTTTAGTAGTGTAGTAGTAAGTGAGCACACAGTGAGAAGGTGTCAGTTACCAGTCAGAGGAAGAGTTCTCACCTGACCATGCTGGCTTCTTGATCTTGGACTTACCAGCCTCCAGAGTGTGATAAATGCAGTTCTATTGTTTATAA
Source organism: Bubalus kerabau (assembly GCF_029407905.1). NCBI lineage: Eukaryota > Metazoa > Chordata > Mammalia > Artiodactyla > Bovidae > Bubalus > Bubalus kerabau. The sequence continues at coordinate 38,720,047 of NC_073639.1, read as the reverse complement.
ACCACCTGGTCTGTGGTATTTTGTTATAGCAGCCTGAACAGATTAGGGTGCTCGAGTCTCACATTTCTGAGGGATCTAAAAAGAATTGTTAATTTTTCAATTTCTAGAGCTTTTTACTTGTTAGGAGGGAGTTAAGATTTATAAGATTCTTACTTTATACTGGACTGGAAAACAGACTAGTACTGCCCAGATGGGGCTACCATGATAGCTCAGTTGGTAAAGAATCTGCCTGCAATGCAGGAGACCCCGGTTTGATTCCCAGGTCGGGAAGATCCACTGGAGAAGGGATAGGCTACCCACTCCAGTGTTCTGGCCTAGAGAATTCCATGGACTATATAATATATATGTATATATTATATAGTCCATGGGGTCGCAAAGAGTCAGATACCACTGAGCGACTTTCACTTTCACTGCCAGTTGTAACTGGTTTTCTATATTGTAGCCACTGTGGTCCTCAGAATTATAAATCTGATCTTTTCATGTCTCTACTTGAAACTTCCTATCCACTTCAGGTTAAAATCCAAGCTCTGTAATTTGGATAATAAGCCTTTGTCACACACCCTGGGTTTATCTTTCTCTGCTGATCTTTTGCATTTTTACATTAATGCTGCTGCTGCTGCTGCTGCTGCTAAGTCACTTCAGTCGTGTCCGACTCTGTGCGACCCCATAGACTGCAGCCCACCAGGCTCCCCCGTCCCTGGGATTCTCCACGCAAGAACACTGGAGTGGGTTGCCATTTCCTTCTCCAATGCATGAAAGGAAAAGTGAAAGTGAAGTGGCTCAGTCATGTCTGACTCTTGGCGACCCCATGGACTGCGGCCTACCAAGCTCCTCCGTCTATGCTGTACTATTCTGAAGTGGTTTCCATTTTCAGTGTTCTCTCTCTTCCCTCTATTTTTTGACTGTCTAGTCCCCACTCATTTTTTTTTTAGGTTGTAGGTTAGAAACCATTTCCTCTGGACAGCTCACCTTGACTCTCCCAAGACCTGATCCTGTGACCTTCCATAGCACCTTGTAGTGTAGTACCACAACTAATTATTAGCAAAGTAGATATAATTATAGGCCTCAGATGTAATCAATTGGCATTCTTAAATATTTATATGCTTGTAGTCATCATGCAGAAGCCCTAGAGCTTTTGCTAGCAATGTTCCTATCTAACATTTGGATAAGTTTTATCATGGAGCATTTTTGGAAGGATAAGTAATCCATTTATTCAAAATGTTCTAAGTTTATTCTTAAGTAGAATCAGGTCAGCAAATTCATACACCTGCCAGTTGTTTACTTGCAAGAATTAGTGCTAACTAAAACAAATCTCACTGGCTTCTCTGATTCTCCTTGCTTGCTCGCAAAGTTTTTTGGCATTGGGAAAGACCATTTAATAAATTGACAGTGTAATTTATATAATAACCTGGAAGAACCGACCATTTAATTTAATTGATAGTAATGATTTATATAACAGCCTCATGTGTTTGATTAGTGTGAATTAGAGGCTGTTCTCCTGTGTGTCAGGTTTTGGAACTTGTAATGCATGCTGAGATCTAAATTCTTCTGTTTAGAGATCCTGATTACTTTATTACTAAATGTATTATGTGATGATTGTATGAACATTAAGATGTACTTGTCATGCTAAGACAAGAGTATGGGGTGTGGTTTTCTACCCTCTTTCCCTCTTCCCCTCCTCTCCCACTCTGAACTGCATCTGATTGAGTTTATACATTTAATACATTTACAGTGTTGTGTCACTCTATAATTGCCCACCCAGATGTTTATTGTGTATTTCTCAATTCTGAACAAGTTTTAGTAAATTCCAGCTAGTGCTAATGAGAATTACTATTTTGAGACTTTGATTGTGTAATATCAGGATTTTTTTCACTATTAAAACCTGTTGGGTTTACTTCTTAAGAATAGATATTCAGTCATTTTTTTGTGATCAAAGGAAATGAGATTAAAGTATAGTTTCTCCAGGAGTAGCTTTGTAATTGACCTAGGACATGAACAAAAGCAACAAAATAAAATGCTTTTTTTTTGCCTGCCTCTCCAGATAAGTGTATTGTGGTGACTCCTTATTTGCTGATAAGTTTAAATATACTCTTAATATTTATGAAAATATCAAGATAGGTCAAAAATACCCCATTTGTTATATGTTTGTAAGGAGTTTTCTGTCTCATGTAAGCTCTGAACTTCATTTGAGAATGAATCTGTATCTTACTCATTTGTTTATTCCCAATTCTTGTCAGTTTAATTGCCATGTAAAATGTAAATATCAATTAAGTAATTATGTATTTGATGAACCTTTAAAAATAATCTTATATCTTACTTTCCAGATCTTTTATATTTGATGCTTTTTAGCATTTCATTCTTAGGGAGAAAATAATCATGGTTGATGATGGAGGAAAAGAAATTATTTCAATCTAGTTAGTTCTTGAATATGATAATTCAACAAGTAATGAATTCTGAAGCATGCATTTTATAATTTGAAAAAGACGTAATGTTTCTTGGTACAGAATATACAGTCTTTTTAAAATAGTAGAGTGTTTGGGGACAGGTAAATAGGTTTTTAAAACTGTGTTTTTAAAAATCAGTTCTTCAGGTGCTGGGAATGTAGCTGATCGTGTCTTGGCTCAGCTCTTGACGGAAATGGATGGCATTGAACAGTTAAAGAATGTGACAGTTTTGGCAGCTACCAATCGTCCAGATAGGATAGACAAGGTAAGGAAAGAAGGCAGTGTGGGCATTGTATAATCAAGAACTGGATCATTTGATTATATTGGGTTCTTTTTTTGTTTTTTTTTCTGTCAAACTACTTTTTAATCAGTTTGTCATTTAGAGGATACTGAAAGATCTTAAACTAAAGGAAATGAAGAGAACAGAGAAAAAGTTTTGTTTATGTTTTTATTGCTTATGGTTTGGTATTAATGAAATTATTTTATTAACCCTTGAGTTTCTCCTCCCTCATTGTTGCATTAAACTCTCAATATAGTTCCCTATGGTATTGAAGTTCTGAAATTCGTTTTGTGTTTCATCTGATTTGAGAAGTTTTTTTTTAATATTTTCATTCATATTAGGATAAAATTCTAGATACTCACTAACTAGTTAGACTCAAGTTATTTTCAGCAGTTTTCTAGAAGTCCTGACCTAGCAATTGTTCTCAGAGTAAATAGAATCAAAATGATAATGCGTTTTATTTGTCTTAAGAAGTTACTTAGATTATACCATTAAATTAAGCTATATAGGTGCAAAATTAATACTATCTAGCTGATGCGAAGAGCTGACTCATTTGAAAAGACCCTGATGCTGGGAAAGATTGAGGGCAGGAGGAGAAGGGCACAACATGGCATCACCAACTCAATGGACATAAGTCTGGGTGAACTCCAGGAGTTGGTGATGGACAAGGAGGCCTGGTGTGCCGTGGTTCATGGGGTCACAGTCGGAAATGACTGAGCGACTGAACTGAACTGAACTGATTGCTACCACTATTTTTCCCCCAAGTCATGTTTTAACAAACGAGTTCACTTAAATTTTAAGAGCCTAATTTATACTTAATGTATAATTTTTTAACAAAGATCTAAATTGAGAGTAAAAATTTACTCCCAGGGCATCAACCAGTTTCTCAGCTTTTGTTAATGTTATTGCCTCATGTACATGACCTTATAAACTTTTTCCTCCTTGTGCACATATATACTGACTTTCAGTTTTAAATATGGGATTTAAAAAAAAAATAATCTTTTTGAAAATACGAAGGTAGGTTTTATATGGGAAGAAAGCCTTGCTTTCATTCAATTTGATATTTTGCTGTGTTATGAAGTCCCTTGGTTGAATGCAGATGAGAAAGCTTTGAACCTTAATAAATTAAATTGTTCTCTTCCTGATTAAGTGTTTTATAAGAAGCTGGTTGAGTTATGAACATCTGTAGGATCTGGGTTTGTACCCAGGCGTCTCTCATGTATGTTATGGCAGAACCAATACGATATTGTAAAGTTTAAAAAAAAAAAAAAAAAGATAGGACTATATCTTAACAAGAATTATAGAAAGTGCTAAAAGAGACCTTAAAGATGACCTAATCCCACCTTTTGGTTTCAGTGAATCTAGAAGAATCATCTTTTTCCTGGTAAATACATATTGTATTTTATGATCTTTGTCTCCTAGTTGCTATGGCTAATGAGCTTGAAATCTTCTTAGATTTCTTTCCCTGTAGTAGCTAATCTAATGGCCCTCTTTGGTATTTTAGTGTTGTGTGTCATTGATGTTAGACACATTTCTTGAAGTAGGATTTGGGGCTTACTGTAAACTTCTTGGGTTCTTCTAAATCAAGCTATATGTTTGAGCTTGATTAGTGCATGTATTAAGTTTGTCTTACTGTGTAACAAGTTACCTCAAATTTAACAGCTTCACACAATATTTATTACTGTTTCTCTAGGTAAGTCAAAATCTGGGCATGGCATGATGGGATTGTCTGCTCAGGAACTCAACAAGTTGTTGGCCAACTATGTTCTTGTCCTTAGTTGGTATTCCTCAGCTAATTGTGGCTGAATTCAATTCTTGTGATTGTAGACCTAAGAACTAAATTTCCTTTCTAGCTGTCACCTAGGAACCACTCTCAGCCCCTTGAAACTTGCATGGCCCCTTCCATTGTCCCAAGATAGCAATGGAGAATCTCCATCATATTTTATCCATCTTATGCTTTAAATTTCTGTTGCTAGAAAAAGCCTAGTTAGTGTCTTTTTAAGTTGTACATGATCAAGTTAGGTCCATCAAGGAAAATCTCTTCACCTTCCAGTCAGCTGGTTCAGGACCGTTTTACATTTGGAAAGCCCTTCACAATAGCATCTTGACTGAGCTAGAATTCTTCCTGCCACAGTACTCTTCAGCTTCTTCTCCAGCCCCTATGTGAGTTCTCTTCTGGGCACTAAGAATAACTTCTAACCTTCACTGAGACCAACTTATTTTTGCCATTCATTTGATTGGGTACAAACCTGCTCCTTTGAAATATTCTTTTCTGTGGAGTCTGTCTTCTTCAGATGGAGTATTCCTGTGCTTTGCCTTGTCCAGATCTATCTTTCTTCAATTATACATATAATCTCTCTTAAAGTAGAAATGGATAAATGAATTTAAACTCCTTTATTTAAAGGATACATTTTTTCATGTTCTTTATAAGTGTAACAGTAAGCCTGTTGTTTAATACAATGAAATTGTTGACATCATCTGTTTTGCTAACTTTTTGCTCTATAAGACCTACATTGAACCTCAACCTCTTGTGTTTTTCATTAAGGTGAAATTTATCCTAGTTTTTACCTCCACCTGGTAGAAAAGACCTAAAGAAGTTTTTAAGATAAACCTAGAGATTATAAGTTATTTTGTGTCACTCTAAGGTTTTGGACCTTTATTCTCCTTCATCTTAGAATACGTTAAATACCAATACCCAGAGGTAATGGTAGATGACTTCCATTCTTTTAGGGATACTTTTGTCTGTGGATATCTTTGCTCTCTTGAAGAAAATGCTTAACCACTTTGGGCAGAACTTGTCTCCAAAGGTGGGAGATTGAAGGGAGGGAAGTGGTTCTTTTATACATTTCTTTTTGCATTGTTTTTAATGTGTTTATTGCTTGCTAATAATATTTGCCTTTGGACACAGATGCTCACAGATGCCACTTATGGCAACTCATAAGTGGCAATCTTCAGTATCACAGACTTTGAGAAATTAAAGTTTGGGAAATAACTTGCCAGAATTCTTGTCATGTTTTTGATCTTTTATAAAATATTAACTTAACATCTTGGTTCTAAAATCACCTAATTATTGAAAATGTGTGTTTTAAGTACCAGTATTATTACACACTGGTAATGCGTTTTGACTAACCTTTGCTTCTAGATGCATCAGAGAAGTGCAAACATATACAAACACATATATATGTGTACTTACACGTATGCTTGTTTGTGTGTATGCGTGCATCACATACACACACATATGTATATACTTTGATTAACTTTTTAAAATTTAGAAATACAACTTTTTTACCAAACTAATCTTAAATGAACACATTTAAATTAAGATATTAAGAGTGTTTGTAATTCTATGCTGAAACTTAATTTTCTAGGTCAGAGGGATCTAAAGGCCTTTACTACTCAAATTTTTCAAAATCTGTAGTATCTATTTGTAATAGATGAAATTATATAATTATGACTGGCAGCAAGGCAAAATTGGTAAATGGAAAAAATATTTTGTAATAAAACAATGGCTTCAAGATCATCAAATGATACATGCTGTGCTTTCAAGTACAACTCTGAATTTAGTACATTGAACCATGGTCTAAATGTTCTGCATATGTTCTGTAGTTGTGCAAAAGATAGTACTTTAAATAATCAATGATTTTTGTAAAAATGTTTTAAACATTTTCTATTTCAGCTGGAATTCCATATTCATATTTAGTATGAATTTTTTATTAACTGTACTTCTGTTATTACTCAGATGATATAAGCTATATCAAAGGTGTATTTTCTAGATTTTTTATGAACTATTATATTATTTGTGTATTGTTTAATAGTACTATTGGGGGAAAAAGATTTTAGCACATGTGTGATTAGAACATGGTGTTCAAAATGTGCCCTGAATGTGTTGTTAGAAACAAAACAGTCTTAAGAGATGATTTAACAAAGAACAACTTCCTGTTATGAAATGAATAGACGTAGTTTTCACCACCTGTCTTGTCTGGGAAAAACAGTAGTAGGAAGAGAATAGGCGACAGGAGAATTTAAAGTAAATTTCCTGTGCTGATGTTGAAAGGTAGAGATTTTTTTTTTTGATGTAAATCTGGAAAGAAAAAGGATTGTTCTAATATGAAAGATATGATGCAGTTAATCTAACTTGGGTACATTTAATTAAGGTTTTTGGCCATGTAAATTAGCTTGCATACTTTACAGTCCTGTTGCCTGTTGACTAACAACCTCTGTATCATGATGACCTTAAGTTAGTATATTGGAATGGAAAGAATTCTTGGACTGTCAGAGAAGTGAAATTGATATCATTCTATGTCCCATATAGTGTGCATTTTTAGTATCTTTTTTGGACAATATTTCAGTTTCATATAGCCTGGGGAAACTAAAGCTGGAGTTTCCTGAGGATTCAGCAAGGGAAGTGAGACACATACCTCAAGAATCACATTATCCTGCTTCCTGCTATGTCATGTTTACATGTTAAGCACATTAGCTGCAGTGTAGCTCTCTAGGCTGAGTGAAGTGATTGCTTGGAGTCTTCAGTGGTATACTGAAGCTACCATAGACCTTTTACCCACTTACCCTCCTCTTTCAGCTTTTAGATGAGTGAAGAGAAGTTGCGTCCTTTAGAGGCCATTTTACATTAAGAATGACAGAATGTGAAGGACAGATGAAGATAAATGAGATTGTGATGTCAGGCCATTGCATTGTCTTTAGATTGATGATGGCCTGGATTTACACAACATCAGGAAACAGAGCAACAAACAATTATTTTTGATGCCCAAATAATGGTTTAAAGCTCAAACTCTGGGAGTTTATATTGTTCTTTGTTAGACTGTAGCTTACATAGCACCTTTAGACGAGTATAGTGTTCAATCCATGGTATTTCAAGCATTTGTGTTGGATATTAAGGAAGAAATGATCATGTTTTCTTACCCTAGTGTTAAATAAGGTTCAGAACGGTTTGATTTTATGAATATTTTAAAATATAGCCCCTTTGGCTACTTTTAATACTGATGCTTGGTATGGCTACTTTTAGTACTGATGCTTGGTATATAACAGGCTCTCAATAATGATTACTACTATAATTATTATATCTAGCCTGAAACCTAGTTTTCTTATAATAGTAAATTTGTAGAATTTTAAAAATTATGCTCTAAGCCATCTATGGAAGAGATTGCTCAATTGAGGACATTTTTGTAAGTTATGTAGAGGTCATGAGTGATTCAGTATTCAAAATTATTTTCTAACTTAGTATTTTAACTCATGGAAGTTATAAACTGGAATTAATTTTCCTCCCAGTTTTTCTGAAAGGCAGGTTGATTGGTTAAATATAGCATAATATTTTTATTTCTTAAATACTATAAATTAAAAGTTGACTTTATTGATATCTTTGTAACATGGAAAAATTAGCATGTTTAGAAATGTCAGCAGATGAGAAGCTAAATAGATGAGAAGCTAAATACATGTAGCTTCCAATTTTCAAATGAATTGTATTCCAGAAATACCTTCAGACAGGTTAAAAATACGTTTGTGAACAGTTTTCCTCTCCACCCTTCCTAGTTATAAATTAAAAGTCCTATTCATCTGTTACTGCTATTCTCAGATAAGTCAGAACTAAAAAACAAGCTGCTTGATCTAAGAAACATTAAAAGTTTAAATGAATCATAATTCTTTATTTTCCTGTAAGTATTTACAGGATGCTTTTTGATCTTTGGGCTTCCCTAGCACCTCAGACGGTAAAGCGTCTGTCTGCAATGCAGGTGACCTGGGTTCGATCCCTGGGTTGGGAAGATCCCCTGGAGAAGGAAATGGCAGCCCGCTCCAGTATTCTTGCCTGGAAAATCCCATGGACCGCGGAGCATTGTAGGCTACCATCCATGGGGTCGCAAAGAGTCGGACACGACTGAGTGACTTCCCTTTTCACTTTTTGATCTTTCAGTTCAGTTCAGTTCAGTTCAGTTTGGTCACTCAGTCGTGTCCGACTCTTTGCGACCCCATGAATCGCAGCACACCAGGCCTCCCTGTCCATCACCAACTCTGGGAGTTCACTCAGACTCACGTCCATTGAGTCAGCGATGCCATCCAGCCATCTCATCCTCTGTCGTCCCCTTCTCCTCCTCTGTCGTCCCCTTCTCCTCCTGCCCCCAATCCCTCCCAGCATCACAGTCTTTTCCAATGAGTCAACTCTTCACATGAGGTGGCCAAAGTACTGGAGTTTCAGCTTCAGCATCATTCCTTCCAAAGAAATCCCAGGGCTGATCTCCTTCAGAATGGACTGGTTGGATCTCCTTGCAGTCCAAGGGACTCTCAAGAGTCTTCTCCAACACCACAGTTCAAAAGCATCAATTCTTCACCGCTCAGCCTTCTTCACAGTCCAGCTCTCACATAATATTTATCAAAATGATATGGAGAGTCTTAGAGTGTGAGAAGGTGAGCCACAGTGTGGTCAGATGTGGGAGGCTTCTTGCAAGGTCATTGGTCAGATGTGGGAGGCTTCTTGCAAGGCTATTTTCCAATTTCAGCTTTACCATCATTTTGTAAGACAGAAGTAGTTTTGTTATTGTTGCTGTTTGTGTGTGGGGTTTTTTGTTTGTTTTTTTAAAGCGTTAAGTGTTTTCAGTATATTTATCATGGCAGCAGTTAACAAGGGTTTCAGCTTCAGGACCAGGCGTACGGAATTTTGTCAGAGGTTGTATGCATATGTGAGTCATGTCTCATTTAGAGATTAAGATAAAGACTGTCCTTCCCAGGGGAAGTCAGCAAACTATGGCCTGTGTGCCAGATCTGTTATCACTTGTTATTCTGCATCTCACGATCTAAGAATGGTTTTTACTTATTTAAATGGTTGACAAAAAAGGTAATTTTTGTGATGTGAAAATGATACGAAATTCAAATTTCAGGCCTCATAATAAAGCTTTACTGGTACAAGGTTACACTATTTTTTTTTTTTTTCAGATTTTAAAGCTTTTTATATTATATTGGAATATAACCAGTTAACAGTGTGATAGTTTCAGCTACACAGCAAAAGACTTAGCCATACATGGATATACATACATGTATCCATTCTCCCCCAAATTCCCTTCCCATCCAGGCTGCCACATAGCATTGAGCAGTGTTCTCATGCTATACAGTAGGACCTTGTTGGTTATCCATTTTAAATATAGCAGCTAAGTTACACTAATTTTTGATGTATTGTCTGTGATTTCATTTGCACTACTTAGTAGTTATGGTAGAGACCTATGACTTATAAAGCTTAAATTATCACTTGGAACTTTGCAGAAGAAGTTCACCGACCATTGGTGTATCCTTGTAAGCTTTTAGCAGTTTACTAAAGTCTCTAATGTCCATTGTTCACACAAGAACCACAATTTTTTTTCTAAAGGTTGTTGAAATATATTATTTCATAAATATATATGACCCATAAATATGGGTCAATATCATGCTGAGGTTAAAATAAACCAATAATAGTAGGGAGACTATATTAACTTTTTGTTCTTTAAATTACCTTCAATATCTTCTTGAGCATTTTTTAAATATTTCATCTTTAAAATACGTTTTCTTGGGCTAAATAATTATTTTTCCAACTGAATGACTTACCAAAATCCATAAATATAGAAGCAAAATTTTTATTATATGAAAAATAGTATTCATGACATCTCAGTCTTAAAGTTGTATTGTTTTTTTTGCTTTCTATAATTGTGAGTTGAAAGCCCTTTGTAGTGTTTTCGTTGTTGAGATTTTCAGACTAGATGTTTAAATTTTGAGGAGTTAAGACTCTGTAATCACAGATAGCTGCTTTGTACCTGACTTTTTTTTTCATTTGTTTATGTGTGCCCCAGTGTGCCTGAGGGCTTCCCTGATAGCTCAGTGGGTAAAGAAGACACCTGCAATGCAGGAGACCCCAGTTCAATTCCTGGGTCAGGAGATCTACTGGAGAAGGGATAGGCTACCCACTCCAGTATTCTTGGACTTCACTGGTAGCTCAGCTGGTAAAGAATCCACCTGCAATGTGGGAGACCTGGGTTCGATCCCTGGCTTGGGAAGATGCCCTGGAGAAATGAAAGGCTACCCACTCCAGTATCCTGACCTGGAGAATTCCATGAACTGTATAGTTCATGGAGACACGACTGAGTGACCTTCAATTTCACTTTTTAGTAAATAACATTTGATTATGTCACCATACAAATAGGAGTATATTTAATCTTCTTTTAGAGTAATAATAAAGTACATATTGTCCTTGATACACACATTCTAAAAAAATTATTTTTTTTAAGATTAGAGAGCAACTTGGACAATTGAATAGTCTAGTTATGCTTCTGATACATTGACCCTGTTATAAAATTTCTACCCCTCATTTCTCCATTCTTTGTTTATTACTCACCTATACTGATGAGGAGTATGTTAACTCGTGAAATAGACCACTTCATCTTTGACTCAGACTACTAGGAAACTCTTTTTCTACTGAAGAAGCAGCTGTTTTTCTGCCTAAAGCATCTACATACCAGCCTGATTCTACTCCAAAATGCTATAAAGAACAGTTTTTATTACCTCTTCTATGTAGTTCTTTATTTTTGAAAACTGCATTCTGGGTCTTATTTTTACATTCCACTTCACAAACCAGTCTTTATGTCCTCCAGGCTTGGCATTTTGTTTTATTTCATATGATATCTTTATTGCATCTTTAGAAATCTTACCCTTTTGTTGTAGATACCACAATTTCAGAGAGAGAAAATAAAAAGCATTCAAATTGGAAAGCAAGATGTTAAAACTGTCACCGTTTTACAGATGACATGATATTGTATATAGAAAACCCCAAAGACTCCATCAACTAAAGTATTAGAATTAATGAATTTAGTAAATTATCAGGATGCAATATTAATATACAAGTATCTGTTGCATTTCTATATATTAACAAAAAACTATCAGAGAAACTAAGAAGGCTCTTCCATTTACAATTGTATCAAAAATAAAATACTTAGAAATTAATTTAAACATAGAGGTAAAGACCTGTACTCTAAAAATTGTAAGATGTTAATGAAGGAAATTAAATATGACTCAAATGGAAAGATATACTGTGCTTATGGATTAAAAGAATTAATATTTTAAAATGTTCCTACTATCCACATCAGTCTCAGAGTCAATCCCTATCAAAATTCCAGGGCAATTTTTCATAGAGCTGGAACAAATAATCCTGAAAATTTGTATGAACTCATAAAGGATAGCAAAAGCAGCCTCGTGAGAGAAGAACCAAGTAGCAATCATCATGCTCCCTGATTTCTAACTATACTACAAAGTGTAGTAATCAAAACAGTATGATACTGGCACAGAAATAGACATATAGATCAACGGAGCAAAATGGAGAACCTATATAAATCTATGCTTGTATAGTCACTTAATTATGTCAGTGGTGTCAAGAATGTACAGTGGGGAAAAGACAGTCTCTTCAATAAATGATGTTGGGAAAGCTGGACAGCAGCATGTGAAAGAATCAAACTGGATCACTTTCTTATACTATGTGCAAATAAACTCAAAATAGATTAAAATATAAGACCTAAAATTACAAAAGTCCTAGAAGAAAGCTTAGTAAGTTCTTTAAGATTGGTTATAGCAATATTTTTTGAATCTGCCTTCTGAGGCAAAGGCAACAAAAGCAAAATAAACAAATGGGACTGCATCAAAATAAAAGCTTTGCACAGTGGAAAAAAAAAAACTATCAATAAAATGAAAAGGCTTCCACCTGCTGAATGGGAGAAGATATTAGCAATGATATATCCAATAAAGGAGTAATATTCAAAATGTTCAAAGAACTGATACAAGTCAACATCAGTAAACAACTCAGTTAAAAACTAGGCAAAGAATACACATTTTTCCAAAGTGGACACAGATGACCAACAGATACATGAAATGATGCTCAATATCATAGTCATCAGGGAACTGCAAATTAAAGCCACAATGAGATATTGCCTTATACCTGTCAGAATGCTATTATAAAGAAGATAACAAATATTCAGTTCAGATCAGTCACTCAGTCGTGTCCGACTCGTTGCGACTCCATGAATTGCAGCACGCCAGGCCTCCCTGTCCATCACCAACTCCTGGAGTTCACACAGACTCACGTCCATCGAGTCAGTGATGCCATCCAGCCATCTCATCCTCTGTCGTCCCCTTCTCTTCCTGCCTCCAATCCCTCCCAGCATCAGAGTCTTTTCCAATGAGTCAACTCTTCGCATGAGGTGGCCAAAGTACTGGAGTTTCAGCTTTAGCATCATTCCTTCCAAAGAAATCCCAGGGCTGATCTCCTTCAGAATGGACTGGTTGGATCTCCTTGCAGTCCAAGGGACTCTCAAGAGTCTTCAACACCACAATTCAAAAGCATCAATTCTTCGGTGCTCAGCCTTCTTCACAGTCCAACTCTCACATCCATACATGACCACAGGAAAAACCATAGACTTAACTAGACGGACCTTTGTTGGCAAAGTAATGTCTCTGCTTTTGAATATGCTGTCTAGGTTGGTCATAACTTTCCTTCCAAGGAGTAATCATATTTTTCTTTCATGGCTGCAGTCACCATCTGCAGTGATTTTGGAGCCCCAAAAAATAAAGTCTGACACTGTTTCCACTGTTTCCCCATCCATTTCCCATGAAGTGATGGGACCAGATGCCATGATCTTCATTTTCTGAATGTTGAGCTTTAAGCCAACTTTTTCACTCTCCTCTTTCACTTTCATCAAGAGGCTTTTGAGTTCTTCTTCACTTTCTGCCATAAGGATGGTGTCATCTGCATATCTGAGGTTACTGATATTTCTCCCGGCGATCTTGATTCCAGCTTGTGTTTCTTCCAGCCCAGTGTTTCTCATGATGTACTCTGCATAGAAATTAAATAAGCAGGGTGACAATATACAGTTTTGACATACTCCTTTTCCTATTTGGAACCAGTCTGTTGTTCCATGTCCAGTTCTAACTGTTGCTTCCTGAGCTGCATATAGGTTTCTCAAGAGGCAGGTTAGGTGGTCTAGTATTCCCATCTCTTTCAGAATTTTCCACAGTTGATTGTGATCCACACAGTCAAAGGCTTTGGCATAGTCAATAAAGCAGAAGTAGATGTTTTTCTGGAACTCTCTTGCTTTTTCAATGATCCAACGTATGTTGGCAATTTGACCTCTGGTTCCTCTGCCTTTTCTAAAACCAGCTTGAACATCTGGAAGTTCACGGTTCATGTATTGCTGAAGCCTGGCTTGGAGAATTTTGAGCATTACTTTACTAGTGTGTGAGATGAGTACAATTGTGCGGTAGTTTGAGCATTCTTTGGCATTGCCTTTCTTTAGGATTGGAATAGATTAAATAGACACTGCCATATTATTCAGAAATTCCACTTCTCAGTATTTATTTGAGAAACAGTAACACTGCAAAAAGAGAGATGCATCCCAGTGTTTATTGCAGCATTATTTACAACAGCCAAGGTAAGGAAGCAACGTAAGTGCTCAGTGATAAGTGAGTGGATAAAGAAGACATGAGCTGTAGATAATGTATACACATATGCATAGGGGCTTCCTGGCTTGTCTCAGTGCTAAAGAATCCACCTGCCAGTGTAGGTGATGGGGGTTTGATCCCTTGGTCGGGAAGATAACCTGGAGTAGGAAATGGCAACTCACCCAGTATTTTTGCCTGGAAAATTCTGTGGACAAAGGAGCCTGGTAGACCACAGTTCTTGAAGTCACAAGAGTCAGTCACAACTGAGCGACTGAGCACGCACGCATGCATATATATATATACATATACATGTATGGCAACCAACTCCAGTACTCTTGCCTGGAAAATCCCATGGACAGAGAAGCCTGGTAGGCTACAGTCCATGGGGTCACAAAGAGTCGGACACAACTGAGCGACTTCACTTCATACACACACACACACACACACACACACACGGAATATTACTAAGCCATAAAAAATTATAATCTTGGCATTTGGGACAACTTAGATGAACCTAGAGTGTGTTATGGTAAAGAAGAAAGTTGGAAAGATAAATACTATATTTCACTTACATGTGAAACCTGAAAAGTGTAACAAATGAACAGACTTAACAAAACAAATAGAGTCATAGATACAAAGAATAAACGAGTGGTTGCTAGAGTAGAGGGGAGTGAGAGGATAGGTAAAATAAGTGAAGAGGATTAAGGGTTATAAACTTCCAGGTATAAGATAAGTAATAAAGATATAATTGTACAGCATAGGAAATATAGTCAATAACATTGTCATAACTTTGTGTAGTGACATTAAGTAGATTTACTATGATGATCATTACATAATGTATAAAAATGCCAAGTCACTCTTGTATGCTGCTGCTGCTGCTAAGTCGCTTTAGTCGTGTCCGACTCTGTGTGACCCCAGAGACGGCAGCCCACCAGGCTCCCCCATCCCTGGGATTCTCCAGGCAAGAACACTGCAGTGGGTTGCCATTTCCTTCTCCAATGCATGAAAGTGAAAACTGAAAGTGAAGTCGCTCAGTCGTGTCCGACTCTTTGCGACCCCATGGACTGCAGCCTACCAGGCTCCTGCGCCCATGGGATTTTCCAGGCAAGAGTACTGGAGTGGGTTGCCATTGCTAATATAATATTGGAAGTCAGTTATACTTCAATAAAAATGGAATGAATAACTGATACACACAACATGAGTGAAATTCAAGGCTATTTCTCTAAGTAAAAGAAAGTAGAAAAGATTATATATTGTATTATTCCATTTGTATGAACTTTCTAGAGAAGTCAAACCTGTAAAAATAAAAAGCAGGTTATTGTCCGATGCTAACCCTTGGAGGAGCAAACCAGTCAATCCTAAAGTCAGCCCTGAATATTCATTGGAAGGACTAGTGCTGAAGCTGAAGCTCCAGTACTTTGGCCACCTGATGCAAAGAGCTGACTCATTGGAAAAGACCGTGGTGCTGGGAAAGATTGAGGGCAACAGAAGGGGGTGACAGGATGAGCTGGTTGGATGGCATCACTGACTCGATGGACATGAATTTGAGCAAACTCTAGGAGATAGTGAAGGACAGGGAAGGCTGGTGTACTGCAGTCCGTGGGGTCAAAAAAAGTTGAACATGACTTAGTGACTGAATAACAACAGGTGTGGGAGAAGAGATTGACGGCAAAGCTGCTAAGGGAAATTTTCCAGATGCTGAAGATATTATAAAACTAGATTTTGTTGATGGTTGTACTACAAATATTGAACGTACACTTAAATGAGTGTATTTTATGGTATGTAAATTAGATCTCGAAATGAGCCTATTTAGGGGGAAAAAAAAAGAAATGTGACTGATACAAAGAGATCTTGCTTTGTAACTCAAGCTCTGTTGCTATCAAACAGTGTATTCTTTGAAATTATTTAGCCTCTCTGGACCTCATTTCTGTACCTGTCAAAGATGTACTACATAATCTGTAATATGTCTTTAAGGTTCTCAGTTCTTTTATTTTGTGACACAGAGATAGATAGTAATAGAGATTCCGAATGCTGCATTAAAGGTTGATATTTACCAAACAAATTTCTGGAGTTTTTGTTCTGGCTTTTGAGGTTTTATGCTCTTTTTTTTTTTTTTTAAGTTTTTTTTTCAGGTATCACCTTTTCAAATGTTCTTGTTTTTGAAAAGTTCCTTTCTTCATACAGGTTATAAAGTAGGCAAATATCATCCAGGTGCAAAAGTGACTTTTCTTTTTAACCACTTGTCAGAAAATGGGGGTTGGGGGAGAGCCATAAATCAGCCTTAAAGGTACTGTTGTGAAATAGAAAACTTAGCTGACAGTTGAAAAACACCTTAACTTCTTCCCTGAAAATTTATTACTCTTTAAAAAAGGAAAACTTGTTGAGCTGCATATTTTCTCTTTTCATAGTTGTCTGTTCAGCCTGTAATATTTTGGTCTATTTACTATGCTGTTTAAAACCTTCTATTAATGTAAAAATAATTCTGAATTACACCAGAAATGTCTGACTATGATTATTCAGAATTGAGTCATTTTTAAAGTTGAAAAATCTTCTCTTGGATTATAAATACCTATAAAATCTCATATTTGGGAACTAATGTTAAGTGTAGCCAAGAACTATATCTGGAGCCATTTTTTGACTATTTTAAAGTCAAATAGAAGAGCTAGTTTGGTGATTATTTTTAAAGTGCTTATAGAGGGTTAACAGTAATATGCCATATTTTGGTCTGGCATTATATTTTCTTTTGTATTTGTGTGTTTGGAAGTGGTGTACAAAAGTATCAGACGGGGCATATAAGAAAATTCAGTTCTTAAGATATGTGCCATCTAATTTGAAATATAGGTAAATTTTGAAGTATTATAATCATAAAACATGAACAGTGTAAACTTTGTATGCAGTAATTATTGGTGTATACATTAGAGTAAATTTGAAAAATGGATTTTAGATCTCATACTTTGGTCTCTATTATCATCTGTGTTCTGTATTTGACAATAAATTTGGTACTGCAATTACTGTTTTTGAACACAAGATGGTGATGCTCACCTGAAATGTTTCCTGCATGTAGGATGTATTACTTTCATTTATTTTAGTCATCAATTGCATTTTAATTTATTCATTTATTTTACCTATTGATTGAAGTATAGTTGATTTACAGTATTATGTTAGTTTCAGATGTACAGTATAGTGATACAATATTTTTAAATTTATCCTCCATTAACAGTTATCAGAATATAATGGTTATAATCCTCAGTACTACACAATATACTTTTGTTGTTTATCTATTTTGTACATAGTAATTTGTGTTTCTTTATCTGATCATGGCATCCTGTCCCAACACTTCATGGAAAATAGATGGGGGAAAGAGTGACAGACTTTATTTTGGGGGGCTTCAAAATCATTGCAAATGGTGATTGCAGCCATGAAATTAAAAGACTCTTGTTCCTTGTAAGGAAAGCTATGACCAACCTAGACAGCATATTAAAAAGCAGAGACATTACTTTGCCAATAAAGGTCTGACTAGTCAAAGCTATGGTTTTTCCAGTTGTCATGTATGGATGTGAGAGTTGGACTATAAAGAAAGCTGAGCACTGAAGAATTGATGCTTTTGAACTGTGGTATTGGAAAAGACTCTTGAGAGTCCCTTGGACTGCAAGGAGATCCAACCAGTCCATCCTCAAGGAGACCAGTCCTGGGTGTTCATTGGAAGGACTGATGCTGAGGCTGAAACTCTAATACTTTGGCCACCTGATGTGAAGAGTTGACTCATTGGAAAAGACCCTGATGCTGGGAGGGACTGAGGGCAGGAGGAGAAGGGGACAACAGAGGATGAGATGGCTGGATGACATCACTGACTTGATGCACATGAGTCTGAGTGAACTCCGGGAGATGGTGATGGACAGGGAGGCGTGGTGTGCTGCGATTCATGGGGTCACAAAGAGTCGGACACAACTGAGCGACTGAACTGAACTGAACTGACACTGATGGTTAGAATCTAAATTGTAGTCAATATGGAAAACAATATAGAGATTCCTCAAAAAAATCTAAGAATAGAGTTACCATATGAGCCAGCAAGCAATCCCACTCCTGGATATATATACTAAAAAAACCCCCACAAACTCAATTTCCAAGCAAATGCATGCATCCCAGTATTCATATTATTCAAGATACGAAATAAACTATTCACAATAGCTAAGATATGAAAATAACCCATGTCCATAAACAGCTGAATAAAGAAGATGTGGTATGTGTGTATATATATATATATATAAAACACACACACACACACACACACACACACACACAATGGATATTACTTGGGATCTGCTGCTGTTAGAGGCTTCTCTTCTGCAACTGATAAATGAACAGCTTAAAGGAATGAGTGGGGTTGGTTTTGCTTTAAAAAGTAGTTGAGGGCTTCCCTGTGTCTTAGTGGTAAAGAACCCATCTGCCAAATGCAGGAGACATGGGTTCTATCCCTGGTCCGGGGAGATCCCCTGTGCCATGGATCAGTAAAGCTCTTGTACCACAACTGCTGAGCCTGTGCTTTAGAGCCTGGGAGCCGCAACTCTTGAGCCCATGTGGTGCAACTACTGAAGCCCGCACACCCTAGAGCCCACGCTCCCCAACAGAAGCCACAGTGCGAGGCCAGTGTACCACAGCTAGAGTAGCCCCCACTAGCTGCCACTAGAGAAAAGCTCGTGCAGCAACGAAAACCCAGCCCAGCCAAAAATAAATAAAATTATAAATAAAAAAATAGTGGTTGAAATTTTTGTCTCTTCTTCTGTATAGCTTGCTTAACAAACAGTGATTTACATTTAACTGGGGGTTTATGTAAATTTGGGTTTGGGGGAGTTGAGAACATTAAGAAAATGGGAATTTGAACAGTGTAGAGAGAACAGTCATTAGTCATATACTGTGCACCAGGTATGTGCTGGGGAATTTGCATATATTATCTAAGTGATTCTAGTTCAATGTAAGCAATCTATATTTTACACAGTACCAGTGTGTTTCCTTTGGAGAAGGAAATGGCAACCCATTCCAGTATTCTTGCCTGGAGAATCCCATGGACAGAGGAGCCTGGTGGACTGCAGTCCATGGGGTCGCAAAGAGTCGGACGTGACTGAAGGGACTTAGCACACAGTGTATTCCTTAACTTGATAAATTGCAGGATTAGTAGTGTGTTCCCTCTCATAAGAACTATGGTATACCATCCATTTAGTATCCTGTTTTAGTGAAGTTATCAATCTTTGTATTTTTTTAATAAAAAATTTCTTGTATAGTTAAATATATCCTTATCATACGTATAGCAACTCTAATCCTAGGTGTTTGTCCAACAGAAATTAAAATATTTGTCCACATGAAGACCTTTAAGTTAAACTTTTTAAAGCAGCTTTGTTTGCAATTATCAAAACAGGCCCAAATGTCTATCAGCTGATGAATGGATAAAGAACTTATGATATGTTCCTACAGTGAAGTACTGTTCAGCTATAAAAAGACATAAACTGATATATGCAGCAAGATGAACGAAATCTTAGAATTGTCATGCTTGATAAAAGAAGACAGGCTACACAATGTCCCATTCATGGAACAGTGTGCAAGAGGCAGAATGCTGCTGCTGCTAAGTTGCTTCAGTTGTGTCCGATTCTGAGCGACCCCATAGACGGCAGCTCACCAGGCCCCACCGTCCCCGGGGTTCTCCAGGCAAGAACACTGGAGTGGGCTGCCATTTCCTTCTCCAATGTGTGAAAGGAAGTCGTTCACTTGTGTCTGACTCTTCACAACCCCATGGACTGCAGCCTACCAGCTTCCTCCGTCCAAGGGGTTTTCCAGGCAAGAGTACTGGAGTGGGTTGCCATTGCCTTCTCCGAAAGGCAGGATGATAGGATCAGAAATCGGATTTGATAGTTGAAGGGAAGGGCCATGGACCACAGAGGGCAATGAGGAAACTTTCTGGAATGATGGAAGTTTGTATTTTGGTTGTATGTATTTTGTAGTTTGTATTTTGGTTATACTGATGATCATTGGACTGTATGTGTTTGTCAAAATGTTTCTGTCTATAAAACTAAAAATAGAGAATTTTACACTATTTAAAGTGAATTTCAATAAATGTGACCATTAAACACATTTAGGGGGAGGGGGAAAGCAACATGTTTTAATTGTAAATGCAAAGGAAGAAAGGTCAAGTTTATTTCAGCAACAGTTTGTTCCCAGTAGTACTTTCTTGGAGGTAAAGCCTCACACATCCTGGCTCTTTTCCTAGTGTTTGTCTTCTTATAACCCATTTATGCAGACCTTCCTCTGTCAATGCCTCGGTAAGCTTAGAACTACCTCAGCAGATTTTGCTTTCAGATAGTGCTACCCAGCTTTGAGGGCAGAAGTAGGTGTTAGAATTTTGATGCTGGGATGATTAGAGAATTTGGTTTCTTAACAAAAATTTGGCAAACTAGAGATTTTACAAATAAATATTTTAGAGAAGTTATTAAACACCAAAGTCAGTTAACTTGTTACATATGTATCATGGACAATTTTTAATCTAGTTTTTATTGTAATAAAGTGTAACTAAAATTATGAAAATATACTTTTCCTTCTTATTTTTTTTAAACACTAGATTATACTCTTGTCTCCTGGAGGGGACAGTGCAAGTGAGTCAGATCAGTGCTTTAGACCAATCATTATATTGCATATCAAGTAATAATGTTTACCTTCCAGTAACCTTTTAATCTCTTACACCAATAAAATTTATGGTCCAAAGGTTACGTATTTGATGACAGACTTATTTAGTTATATTTTGTTAAGGAGAAAAGAAGTATAAATCAATCATAATACTCATACCTTTTGGAAATCTTGATTCTCAAACTTTTTTTGTATTAAAGTACAAAAAAGGGGTTATGATCTAATAAAATAAAAACAAGAGGTGGTATAGTTTATGTAAGTAGACAGGTGAAGGAATTAAATGTTAATGTGTGGGCAGGTAAGCAAAATTATGTTTTTAAGCACATTTAGCATTGGAGAAGGAAATGGCAACCGACTCCAGCATTCTTGCCTGGAGAATCCCAGGGATGGGGGAGCCTGGTGGGCTGCCGTCTATGGGGTCGCACAGAGTCGGACACGACTGAAGCAACTTAGCAGCAGCAGCAGCATACTTTTGGAGATTTAAGAGTTCTCTTTCGTTAATCCTTTATTTTCAGTCTTAATGATGTACTCATTTCCTCCTCTGGATAAAATGTAGGTGTGCTTTTTCAAAGGCCGGTGGAAGGCTTATATTTTATTGAGTGCAGTGACTTTATGAGGTTGGCGCTGTTATTGCCCCCGGTTTACAGTTGAGGAAACTATTACTTTAAAAGATTTAAGTAAATTGTCTGCTTCACTGGAGCTGACAGTTTAACAAATTCACACAATTTCCAAACTCACACTCTGAGCCACTAACTAAATTAATTCTTAAATTCTGGATCAGACTTAATGTCTTTGAATTGTTTGCTTATTTAGTACTTCGAGCAGCTTCTGCATTTGCCTTTATTTACCTGAATTCAGTCTCTGATATTTGCATTGTGTTACCAGATGGCTGGTAGTGCTGCGTGTGTGTGTGTGTGTGTGCTCTCTCACAAAACCTATGGGATGACATTAGCTAGTGTAGTACCTTCTGTCCCAGTTTGAGTGAGTCTCCAATTTTCACTTAGAAGAGAGAGGGAAAGGAAAAGAGAAAAGACAAAACAGGGAGGGAGAAGTGGAGTTTGCCTGTGTTGTTATTGCTGTAATTATGTTTCGTTTATTTAAGTTAGTTGATTAAAATTGAAAAAGTAAATATTTGCAAGTAGGTGATTAATTTGCCTTTATTCTTGAAGGAAATTTTAACTCAAGACTTCAGCCAATTAGATATATAATAAACTAAGAAGAGATTGGAAAACTCCTGTGCTGATTGCATGTTTTTTATACATTAAGTTTTATTGGAACACAGCCACACTCATTACTTGTTTGGCTGACAGTCTGAAAATATTTATTGTCTGACCCTTGAAGAAAACCCCTCAACAAATTTTGGGACCAAAACTGTTCAGATAAACTATTTATGGCTTGGATTGTCATACAATAAATTCTTATTGAGCATCTTTTATGTGCCAGGCCATGTGCTAAGTGATGGAGAGGCAAAATCAATGTTCTACAAACATGTTTGACTCTCACTTTTATTACTAATTATAACACCAGTTGCAGAAAGCTAGTGGGAGTTATTAGAGCTATGAAATACTCACAAGACAGATCTAATTTCTGAAACAGTAATAATACTGCATCTCTTAGGCAATAGCCTTATCAGTTATGACACCATAGATACTTCAATTCCTTTTCTCTGGTTTTCCTGATTCTCTTCTAGGCTACTCAGTTGTTTATACACACACACACACACACACACACACAGAATTTATTATCATATAGTGTACTTACAGTGTTTATTACTCTCTATCTCCCCTTGTCCTACTCCATAAAGGCAATGATTTCTGTTATGTTTACTGATGTATTTCAAGTACCTGGAAGACATGGTAAGCAGTTAGCATGAAGCAGACCTGCCTTACATACTCTTCTTAATGGCTATATTAGCTTACCTGGAAAGCATCAGTGTTTTCATGTCAGCTATAGTTTTGTTGATTGAAAATGAAAAAAATCTGCAGGGCTAAATTGTATATCTTTTTGTTTTATATGTTCTTTAAAAGTTAGGTAACTGTTTAGTAAAAATCGTTTTGTGTAATTGAGTAAAATTATTTACTGAAAAGAACAGTATATGCTTTTATGTGCATAATTACAACTTATGTTAATTGTTCTGATAACCTTGAGGAAGTAATGTGGTTGCATAAACGTTTAATTACTGTTAAAATAATAAGAATAATTTCTCATAAAACTTCTGTTTCTCTTAGTTACATTTGTAAGTATGTTTTGCTGATAGTTGATTATTCTGCCTTCATAGTTTGCAAAATTAGTAAGGAGAACGGTATTCTGAAGCCAAGTTTCCATGAGTTGATATTTCACATTCACTTTTGTGACCTGAACCTGTATTCCTTCAGACAGTGAGAAAAGCCAAATGTTCTTATAAGCAGGGAGGATTTTCTTCATGGAAAACAAAGATGTAAAAGTGTATTCCAGATAAAAGTGTAATGTGTATATGGAATATTATAGGTAAATTTACCTATATAAGTATGAATAAATGCTTTTAAGCATTTCATTGTAGGATTTTGTCTTGGTATTATTTTTAAGGTAAAAATTAAAATAAAAATTGAATATATGAAGGGAATCAGAAAAATCCAGAAATACTACAATTAATTGAGCAGGCAACAGCATCTGTAATTCTAATGATCCTGCAAAGTAGTATTTCTGTTTACAGAGATGAGAAAATTTATGTTCAGGGAGATTAATAGCTTGCCATGGTTCAAGAACTAATAAATAATAAAGGCAGTATTGTACAGCAGGGCTTTCTGTCTCTGAATACCTTATTCTTTATCCTATAGCATGTCAGTTTCTCCTATATTGTCATGATGTACCCCCCAAATGTTGATACTTCATTTAAAAATGTTACATATTGTACATTTGCACTCTATACTTTTAAATTTTAAGTTTTCGTAACATAGTATGCTTCTAAATAACCTGGAAAGGGTGTTCCATGAAAGGAAATGGTTTCCTAATTTCAGGGAGTGGTGCATGGAGGAAATAAATGCCTCCTTGTCTTTTCATTTTAAAGCTAAAGCCATTGCTTTCCAATTTTCAGCTGACATATATTCTTCTATTTTACCTCTCTCATCTCATTAACATACTAGGCATTATATAGCCACATATACACATGCACATAATCACAGTATGATTTTCAAAATGTTTTATTTAAAATATTTAATATTTCAAAAGTTTTTAATTGAAAGTACTGTGTATAAGAACATTGACCAAAGGCATCTTTATTATGTAAACTGAATACTGAAAAAAGTGGGATGTTCTATGGTACTTTTTATGACTGTAGTGTACGTTGTTCATATCATTAAGTGGAATTAGCCAGCCATGTTAGCCAAGAAATTGAGATAACATAATTCTGTAGCCTTTTATATAAAATTCACTTCTACTTTTACTAAATTCAGATGTTTAGTTGTTTTAAGAATAAATACTTCGATTCATTTAGTGAGTTTTCCATTTTTAAAGCATTAAGAAATGTATTGTTTACACTGAGACTTGAGGGCATATGACCTATGAACCCTTGTAATCTGGTTTAGTATAAAATTTGATGTTATCTTGTTACATAGACATCTACATTCTCAAATAACTCTCAGATTTTACATTTAATAAAGACACTGAAAAGGCTTATTAAATTTTTGACTTGATGAAAGGCTGAGAAACCAAAGGGCAGTGAAGGAATTAGTATTTCTGATAATGGTTATACATTCAAGTCTTGTGGTGGCATATGGAAAAGAATCCTAGTCTTGAAAAATTGGGAAATTTAAGTTTTAGTATTATATTTAATTCTCTAACTTTCAAGTGACTCCTTATAGCTGCCTCTTATTTCTGCCTGTTTTTCATCACTAATTTAACTTTTCCCCTTTTAGAGTAGATCATAAAACCAAAAAAGAATGAAAGGTTAATTATAATAGTGTAGTGAAATTATTTTGTATGTATTTAAACATTAATGGGCGTGTGTGTGTATGTGTGTGTGTGTGTGTGTGTGTTTAGTTGCTTAGTCATGTCCGATTCTTTGTGACCCCATGGACTGTAGCCTGCCAGGCTCCTCTGTCCGTGGGATTTCCCAGGCAAGAATACTAGAATGGGTTGCCATTTCCTTCTCAAGGGGATTTTCCTGACCCAGGGCTTGAACCCATGTCTCCTGTGTCTCCTGCATTGGCATGCAGATTCTTTACCCATTAAGCCATTAACCCAAATATGACACATTTAAACATTATTTAAATGTTAATTCTTACTATAGTGATAATGATTGCAATGATAGAGGACCTTATGGATAATGTTTATTAATACCAACAATTGCCTTAAACTAATATCTGTTGAATAAGTATATGACCGAATGATTATATGAATTTAGAGCTCTGGGCTCCTTCCTTTGAATGGATGGTGCTTCTTCTTGGTTTTGAAAATACTATTTTAAAAGACAGCTTAATGGGTTGTTTTTTTTTTAGTTATTTTGTATAAATGCCAAAGAGAAACCGTGGAGTCCTCCTCAAGACAAATGAGGTAAAGAAAAACCCCAAAAATTGATGAGCTTAAAGTGTTGATTTCTATTTGTTTTCTATATTCCTCAGTTTATTGAAATTAAAATTCAGGTATGGAGGCAGTCCTCTTGAGTTTTTTGTTTGAGTCTGTCAAATTTGTTCTTTCCATATCAGATAGTAATACTACTCAAGATGATTCTTGATTTAAGGATTTTTTTTGTATTTCATATTTGTCTATTTATCAGTTAAGTCATATGAAACTTAATTACTTCCATCATTCAGATCTCAGTTTCTTTCCCATCAGAGAAATAGTGCTATGGAATCATTCTGTGTAAATAGTTGGCTGCAAGTACAAAGATAGAAACTTAAATACAGAATAGTAAATTTGTTTGTATTCTTCTTTATCTGATTCCCAAGCATTAACATTTTTTCTTCTGGTACCAGTGTTTTTAAGAGTCTTCAAAAGTGTCCCTTGGGCACAGAAATTCTGTTTAAATATTTCCATGTGCTTTATTTTCTTGATATTTTAATTTTGCAGAATGAATTTGTCATTTACTTTTGATGAAGTTAGTATCTATATAGTATCTTTAGATTATTATTTCCTTGATTTAGAGGATAATTTGAATGTTAGAGTTTTTTAAATACATGTACATAGATGGCTATTAGTAATCAGATTTGGTTTACAACTAATCTACTGTAATATAGTTATCAGGAGCTAGTGGGGAGTCATTCACATATTTTTATTTCCTATGTCATGTACTTGCAAATATTTGATGGTCTTCATTGGCTTTTTTCTCTGATGTGTTTTGAACTTCAAAGAATGAAGCACTACATACTTATCTCTCTGTATGTGCATTTTCTTGTGTGTTTATTGGTTTTAAGTAATCTACTATACATTTAAGTGTACATTTAAAAATGATAGTCCTTCCAAAAACTTTGCTTGGGGTCTTCGCTGGGAGGACGATTTAGAGGGATGAAGAGGATCGCTTGCTTTACTGTTTATCATTTTCCCAGACAAATCCATGGAGACAGGCTGCTGATAGGATAGGAGAAAAACAACAAAAACAAATACAGTGCTTTGGCCTGGAACTGAACTGTATTATCTGCACTGTCAGCTAGAGTCTTTGCTCACTTACCCAGACAATCTCTACAGGGATTAAAACATCCCCCTGCATTAGTAATAGCCTTTAGTATGCTGCAGCCTCATATCCAGTTAAAAATAAATCAAGCTATAAACAGTTTTTAATAGCTTGCAAAATCCTCACTAGTTCAGCCTTTGAGGACAGTGATTATGCTGAAAAATCAAACAGGAGTGTCAGGAATTAAATTACTAATTACCTGTATTTCATTTTTAGTTTCCATATATAGCTCCTTACAACCCCCGCTTTGAGCCTGATTTGGAAGGTTGACATTTTGTCATCTTTGTCAAAGTTAACAAGAAAAACATGAGCCCTTACAGTAATGGGTACACTGGAAATTCAAGACTATTTTCAGGACATTTCTCTTATTTGTTAGATTTATAAGAATTTTGACTCTATAAGAAAGTTTAGAGGGAGAGATTTATAGAAACAAACAAGAAGAAAAACTTCAAAAGATGCTGTAAACCAAACAGAAACTATTAGAACCAGATTCTGTATCAATGTCTGAGCTGTCCAGAAGCTGATTATCTATTCTTTCTTCTAAAATTTTCAATAATGGGGAAATTGTAATCTTCTCTAGCAGTGATTCTCAACCTCGTGATTCCTACTCACCACACCCCTTGGACATTTGACAATGTCTGAAGACATTTTTGGTTGTTGCAAGTACAGTGATGATATTGACATCCAGTAGATAGAGAGCAGGGCTGCTGCTGAACATCCTATAATGTACAAGGGAGCTCCCATAACAAATATTATCTAGCCAAAAAGTCAGTCATGTTGAGGTAGAAAAATCTTGCTCTCAAGCATGAATTTTATCCTGATGGCAATTTTCCGAAATGAAGAGCCACACTGATACTTAGAATGTTTTATAGGGAGATTTTGTTTGATTTGTTTGAATTACTAAGAAGAGAGAAAAGAGTTTAGATGTTGATTTGGGGACTTATGGACATGGTAAATATAAACATTCTTTGAAAAATATTCATGGAGACAATATGGTGATCTCATGATACAGAGAAATGAAAATCTTATCATAGAAAGGTGAGAAATTTTGTGTAACTTCTTACCTTCACAAATATAAAAGGAAGCTTCTACTTTGTAGGAGATGAGGTTGTAAAGAATTTTTTCTTTATTAATGCTTAAATCATTTAATTAAAAAAGAATAATATGTAAAATTCTCTTAGAATATTCAGCAGCCTGAAGCTTTGAATTTACTTCATAGTTGAGACTGTGGGTAATTTATTTAATGTCTAAGCCTCAGTTAACACATCTGGAAGTCATGTGGTTATTTTATACTTGTCACATGGATGTTTGCTAATTTGTACTGACCCTAAACTTTTCTCGGATGAATTAAAAAGAATTGTCCAACCTTTACCTAATTGATTGTTGCTTGCAGTGTAAGAAGTAGGCATTTCCATGTTCATTCCACAAGTGGAGCTATTGTACCTCCATTCATTTTCATCATTATCTACTAAATCATAGTAATTTGCAGTAGGAGGAAGTATATGTAAACCACACACGTATAAACACAAACACACCTAGTAACTTAGTGGTAGGGAAGTTAGAGACTGACAAAAAGTGTTTATATTGCCTTCCAGAGATCTAGGTTTTTGGAACCTGGCCTGTTTCCAGGGTATTTCTATTACAGCTGTAGAGGTTTGTGGCAGTATTTCACAGAGAAGAGCATATAGCCTCTTAAGAGATGTAAGAATATTCCATCCATTGTATGTCCTCAACATACATTGGGGACTAAATGTAAGTGATCTCCTTAATGCCACAATATGTAAAAAATTGCAGTTGACCTTGTTTTTAAATAGTTGTATTGTTTGCCATACTTCCCATGCTCCATTAACTGAATACATTTTACGAAAGTTATGCTTACTGTAGAGGGTGAAAAAAATGCAAATTGAAGTTACAAATCATATCCGGTCACTTACTTTTGTTTCATGTTTAAGACATTGTCTCTTTCATGGAGACATGCAGGAGATCTACATTCTGTCACCACCAAAACTCTTCATAGGATTTTGGTTTTGTTTTGTTTCTTTAAATTAAGGGACCAGCCAGAGCTGTGAAGTTAGTATAGAGAAAAAATGGTATCTCGGTTAGAGGTGAAAAATGACATATGATGATTTCTTCAAGATTGTAATGTAGAAAATAAATTTTTTCACTGATAACAGAAAGGAAAGTAATAAATAGCTTCTTGTATTCTATGTATATTTGAGTTACTTTTCACCTTAAAGACTATTTTACATGATATTTTAATATCCTGTAATATAGATCTAAAAGATCTAAAGTGTTTAGAAAGACCTGTATGCTGATATCTTGCTCCTACCTCTGTATCCCAATCTTGCCTTCCTCACCTGATTTTTATTAGTCTCTTTCTTCTTCCAATGCTGTTTTTAATGCAAAGAAATATGCATATATTTTACTTCTTACACCCATGTCTCCCACAGTTCAGGTCAGTTCAGTCTCTCAGTCGTGTCCGACTCTTTGCGACCTCATGGACTGCACTATGTCAGGTTTCCCTGTCCGTCACCAACTCCCAGAGCGTGCTCAAACTCATGCCCATCAAGTCGGTGTTGCCATCCAACCATCTCATCCTCTATACTCCCCTTGTCCACCAGCCTTCAATCTTTCCTAGCATCGGGGTCTTTTCTAATGAATCAGTTCTTCACATAAGGTAGCCAAAATATTAAAGTTTCCAGCTTTAGCATCAGTCCTTCCAATGAATATTCAGAACTGATTTCCTTTAGGATGGACTGGTTGGATCTTCTTGCAGTCTAAGGGACTCTCAAGAGTCTCCTCCAACACCACAGTTCAAAAGCATCAATTCTACACTCAGCTTTCTTTATGGTCCAATTCTCACATCTGCACATGACTCCTGGAAAAACCATAGTTTTAACTATATGGACCTTTGTCAGCAAAGTAATGTCTTTGCTTTTTAATATTTTGTCTAGGTTTGTCATAGCTTTTCATCCAAGGAGCAAGTGTCTTTTAATTTCATGGCTGCAGTCACCATCTGCAGTGATTTTAGAGTCCAAGAATGTATTCTCTCACTGTTTCCACTGTTTCCCCATCTATTTGCCATGAAGTGATGGGACCAGGTGCCATGATTTTTGTTTTCTGAATGTTGAGTTTTAAGCCATCTTTTTCACTCTCCTCTTTCACTTTCATCAAGAGGCTCTTTAGTTCCTCTTCACTTTCTGCCATAAGGATGGTATCATCTGCATATCTGAGGTTATTGATATTTCTTCTGGCAATCTTGATTCCAGCTTGTGCTTCATCCATTGTGGCATTTCACATGGTGTACTCTGCATATAAGTTAAATAAACAGGGTGACTGTATACAGCCTTGACAAACGCCGTTCCCAATTTGAAACCAGTCCATTGTTCGTTGTCCAGTTCTATCTGTTGCTTCTTGACCTGCATAAATATTATTCAGGAGACAGGTAAAGAAAGAAATAAAGTGAAGTCACTAAGCTGTGTCCAACTCTTTGTGACCCCATGGACTGTAGCCCACCAGGCTCCTCTGTCCATGGGATTTTCCAGGCAAGAATACTGGAGTGGGTTGCCATTACCTTCTCCTGGAGATCTTCCCAGCCCAGGAATTGAACCGGGTCTCCCGCATTGTAGGCAGACACTTTATTATCTAAGCCACCAGGGAAGTTCAAAGTGAAATCGCTCAGTCATGTCCAACTCTTTGTGCCCCATGAACTGTAGACCCCCAGGCTCCTCCATCCATGGGATTTTCCAGGCAAGAGTACTGGAGTGGGTTACCATTTCCTTCTCCAGAGGATCTTCCTTACCCAGGGATCGAACCCAGGTCTCCCACATTGTCAGCAGACACTTAACCGTCTGAGCCACCAAACAGGTAAAGTGGTCTGGCATTCCCATCTCTTGAAGAATTTTTCAGTTTGTTGTGATCCACACAGTCAAAGGCTTTAGCATAGTCAATAAAGCATAAGTAGATATGTCTCCCACAAATACATGAAATGTAGAAAAATGCATACTGCTAAGTCCTTTGCTTTTTTCCTTTAACTTTGTATCTTGGAGATCTTTCCTTTTCAGTCTATGGGTATTTTCCTATGCTTTTGCAGGTACACAGACACAATTACATACAAATAG
Source organism: Bubalus kerabau (assembly GCF_029407905.1). Taxonomy (NCBI): domain Eukaryota; kingdom Metazoa; phylum Chordata; class Mammalia; order Artiodactyla; family Bovidae; genus Bubalus; species Bubalus kerabau. The sequence goes on along the minus strand of NC_073639.1, from coordinate 38,689,426 downwards.
TCCCCTACTGATGGACACTTAGGCTGTTGCCATCTTTTGCCATACCTCAGATATGCAGATGACACCACCCTTATGGCAGAAAGTGAAGAGGAACTAAAAAGCCTCTTGATGAAAGTGAAAGAGGAGAGTGAAAAAGTTGACTTAAAGCTCAACATTCAGAAAACTAAGATCATGGCATCTGGTCCCATCACTTCATGGGAAATAGATGGGGAAAGAGTGGAAACAGTGTCAGACTTTATTTTTGGGGGCTCCAAAATCACTGCAGTTGGTGACTGCAGCCATGAAATTAAAAGACGCTTACTCCTTGGAAGGAAAGTTATGACCAACCTAGATAGCATATTAAAAAGCAGAGACATTACTTTGCCAACAAAGGTCCATCTGGTCAAGGCTATGGTTTTTCCAGTGGTTATGTATGGATGTGAGAGTTGGACTGTGAAGAAAGCTGAGCACTGAAGAATTGATGCTTTTGAACTGTGGTGTTGGAGAAGACTCTTGAGAGTCCCTTGGACTGCAAAGAGATCCAACCAGTCCATTCTAAAGGAGATCAGCCTTGGGATTTCTTTGGAAGGAATGGTGCTAAAGCTGAAACTCCGGTACTTTGGCCACCTCATGTGAAGAGTTGACTCATTGGAAAAGACTCTGATGCTGGGAGGGATTGGGGGCAGGAGGAGAAGGGGACGACAGAAGATGAGATGGCTGGATAGCATCACCAACTCGATGGACGTGGGTTTGGGTGAACTCCGGGAGCTGGTGATGGACAGGGAGGCCTGGCGTGCTGCGATTCATGGGGTCGCAAAGAGTCGGACCTGACTGAGTGACTGAACTGAACTGAACAGTTCCCCTGGAGAAGGAAATGGCAATCCATTCCAGTGTTCTTCCTGGAGAATTCCATAGATAGAGAAGCCTGTGGTGGGCTACAGTCCATGGGATCGCAAACAACTAACACTTTCAGTTTCTTTTTCAACAGTACCTCAAAGAATAACCTTCTCCAAGAATTATTTTGTACTTACATGCATTTGTTGTAAAGTGGAATTGTCTGTCTCTATTGATTGGCTTTCTACTATAGGGAAGAATGTTCCTTTTTTCCTTGTTTTTATCACTATGAACTTAGGAATTCTTACTGTATTCACTTTTTTAGTTTTTACCAGTATTTATCTTGATGTTCAAATTGTCCCAATTTAGGCCACTTGGATCACCTTCCACTCCCATACTCTTTGTTTTATCTCCATCGTTCTTTTGTACGTTCTTTCTGGCAAAATGTGTTCTGGACTAATAATCCTGAAATCTGCCACTTCTTCAAGAGGAACTGATTCCTTTTGATGGAGAACAGTATTTAGAAGTCAAGTTGTGCATACCAAGTGTGTTTATAGCTACTGGGGTGTCCAGGTCCAATTTAAACTAAATTTTTAGTTTCAAGTTTGAGGGCTATGTGTGTAGTCTTATTAAGACACATGATTATCAGCTCTGTGGAAAGTCTTTTTTTCTTTATTTCTCTTTTACCTAAGGCTATATGATGCCATATCCCAGAGTCTCCCTCTGTAGCCTGGGTTAGGCAGTGTTGACCTATTTACAATGTCCATTTGGGACTCATTTCTTTTTGTACTCTCTCTGATTTACCCATCCTCGAAGGCAAGGCCCTTGACTTTTTTGTTGTTGTTCTTTTTAAACCTTCACAGATATATGGGAGTCATTAATTTCTGGATTACGAGGAATCCTCAGGTATACTCAAGACAAATGCCTGCTCTAGAGTTAGCTATTTTGCATTAGCTTACCTCTGTAAATGTGTAGTTTTCTTTTTGTTTCTCGAGAATTCTCTTATATTGCTGTCACTTTTTAAAGAGATGGTTTTTTAATTTTGTGTTTGATATTTTTAGGTGCTGATAACTTAGGTTTTCTTTATGTTGGGGAAAATACAGCTCTATAATTTTAAAATTAGATATAGTTGAAGCTTTCTCCAACAATATAGGATTTTGCTTAAAGAAATTATTTATAAAAATATTAAAGCAAAAATTCAGGTACAGTGTCTTAGAAAGAAGGAACTATTTATGAAGAGTTATAATTGACTAATTTAGTGCTGAAAGTTAGAAGATAATCCTAGGTGTGATCAAGTTTCTTGCATTATTTCAACAGGTTATTTTTTCTACCATTTCATTCCATCTATTTCTGTTTCTTGCTCTTGTTTATGAGGAGACTTAGGATCATAATCCTGGCTTCAGGAGAGAGAGAAGATAATAATTAGTTGCACTCATTTCACATGCTAGCAAAGTAATGCTCAAAATCCTCCAAGCTAGCCTCCGCAGGATATGAACCAAGAACTTCCAGATGTATCAGCTGGATTTAGAAAAGGCAAAGGAACCAGAGATCAAGTTCCCAACATCCACTGGATCACATAAAAAGCAAGAGAGTTCCAGAAGAACATCTATCTCTACTTTATTGACTACACTAAAGCCTTTGACTGTGTGGATCACAACAAACCAAGGAAATTCTTAAAGAGTTGGGAATACCAGGCCACCTTATCTGCTTTGTGAGAAACCTGTACGCAGGTCAGGAAGCAACAGAACCAGACATAGAACAACGGACTGGTTTCAAATTCTGAAAGAAGTACATAAAGGCTGTATATTGTTACCCTGCTTATTTAACTTATATGGAGAGTACATCATGCAAAATGCTGGACTGCGTGAAGCACAAGCTGAAATCAAGATTGCCAAGAGAAAAATCAGTAACCTAAGACATGCAGATGATACCACCCTTATGGCAGAAAGTGAAGAAGAACTAAAGAGCCTCTTGATGAAAGTGAAAGAGGAGAGTGAAAAAGCTGGCTTAAAACTTTAGTTATACTCAAGTTCATCTAAGTACATTGAAAAATCTAAGATCATGGCATCAGGTCCTATCAGTTCAGGGCAAATAGATGGGGTAACAATGGAAACTGTGACTGACTATTTTCTTGGGCTCCAAAATCACTGTAGATGGTGACTGCCGCCATGAAATTAAATGACGCTTGCTCCTTGAAAGAAAAGCTATGACAAACCTAGACAGCATATTAAAAAGCAGAGACATTTCTTTGCTGACAAAGATCTTTGTAGTCAAAGCTATGGTTTTTCCAGTAGTCATGTACAGATGTGACAGCTGGACAGTAAAAAAAGACTGAGTGCCGAAGAATTGATGCCTTTGGACTGTGGTAGAAGAGGACTCTTGACGACTCCCTTGGACTGCAAGGAGATAAAACCAGTCAGTAGTAAAGGAAATCAACCCTGAATATTCACTGGAAGGTCTGATGCTGAAACTGAAACTCCAATACTTTGGCCACACTGATGCGAAGAGCCCTCTCATTGGAAAAGACCCTGATTCTGGGAAAGATTAAAGGCAGGAGGAGAAGGGGATGACAGAGGATGAGATGCTTGAATGGCAGCACCAACTCAATGGAGATGACTTTGAGCAAGCTCTGGCTGATGGTGAAGGACAGGGAAGCCTGGCGTGCTGAAGTCCAAGGGGTCGCAAACAGTTGAACATGACTGAGTGACTGAACAACAACAGTCCTTTATTGTCTTTCTACCATTTCTCTTCTTAGACTTAAAAAATTAAGATGAAATAGAGTAGTGTGCAGGATGGAGCTATTTTCACTCCCAGTTTGGCTTTCATTTTGCAACTTGTTTATTTTTGGATATCTTAACATTTTCTGTGGAATTAATCGATGAGCTAGATGTGCTGGGATTTAGAGAGCTTTAGACCAGATTACTAAAGTAAAGGTTCAGTTTAGATAGTATTGTGTTAATGAGGCCATGATTATGGGCTATTTCATTGTAGTGACCAGTTGTTTTCTAAACTCACATAATTTATTATCAACCCTGACCAGCCATTTCAGTTGTGTCTTAGTTGTTTCAAGTACTGGTCAAGGGAATGTGGGTAGATCCCTGGGAGTTAATCACTCCTGTTGAGGAAACAGTTCATTACATTTAAATTTCTACAGTGAGTCATTAACACAATTCTCATATTTAAAGTTCTGCTTGTATCTTTTCTGACACTTTCTATCTTGCCTTTATTCACATAGCTTCTCAGAGAAACTAAAAACAAAGAAACAAAAAATAATGATTAAGGGATAATTATGATCAAAGGACTTTGGTATGCTGGTGATATTTTATCCATCAGTATTTATGTCTAAAACAGATAATTAGTATTAACCATCCTTTCAGTTTATATTATTTTTCTTATTGTGTGTGTGCTGTCATCATATATAGGACCTTAAACATGTTCCTCAGGCAAGAGTAAGTCAGTCTTGGTGAATGAGGATTGTTACTGCTGTCAAATTAAGATACTTTGTTCTGTAACCTTCTTATCTAAATATACTATTTTAATTGAGTCAAATCCCAGAGGACTTTTTGTATCCCCTTGGAGCATAATGAACTTTTTCCTCCTAATTCTTAAAAGATGAGTATTCCAGGGTGATTGTTTACAAAACTTTTTAGGGGGCAAATCCAACTTTTTTAAACTGGCTTTGTTACTCACTCTCAGGGATACTATCATCCCATAGTTTTCATTTCTGACCCAGGGGCCAGTGTATGCTCTCATTTTCTTAGTTTTTTTGTTTGTTTGTTTCTCATTGTTTTGTTGCCTCACTCATGTCTGCACATCACCTTCTATTTCCAATCTGTATGTTCAAAACTTACTTGTTTTAGTGTTTAGGGTATTATTTATGGGCTTCTCAGGTGGCACTAGTGGTAAAGAACCTGCCTGCCAATGCAGGAGTAAGAGATGCGGGTTCAATCCCTGGTCTGGAAGATCCCCTGGAGGAGGGCATGGCAACCCACTCTAGTATTCTTGCCTGTAGAATCCCATGGACATCAGAGCCTGATGGGCTACCGTCCATAGTGTCACAGAGAGTTGGACACTACTGAAGCAACTTAGTACACAGGGTATTGTTTAGATAATTAGGTAATTATTTCTGTAGGATATGCTGATATGGGATAAGTATGTTTGTTTTAACTATGCTTCTCTCAACATAATATTGCTACTTTTGATGTTTAATGCAGTAACAACTAATGAAGATACCAGGAAGAAAGATTTTTAATATTGTATTGATAAACTGTTCTTTCTGTACTTAGGACTATTTCCTTGTATTTTTATTAGTCTACTTTAATGAATATAATATAAAACTATTTTAGCTTGGCTGTGTCATCTTTTTTCAATTACATGTTTGTTAGACAGCATTTTCATTTGTGAGCAGTGTTTTGAAATATACCTCTGCTCGTCATCCAGATGTGTTCTACATTCAATATTGATTTAAATTTGCTTTACATTCCTTAGTTAAAATGGTCATTCCTTTTGTCTTCTCATATGTACTTTACTTTCTGAAAACTGACCTCTTTGTTTTTTTAATTTTACTTTTTTGTGGGGAAATCTCTTGTCAAAGGAACTTTAATTTTGTTTTCAAAACGCAATTGACTTGGAAAATCCCGTTTTACTTGAGTCTGAAAATGGAAAGGTGACATTTTTAATTGCAAAAGGTGTTTGAAATATCTAGAGTAACTACTGCTATAAAATGTGTTCATGTATATAAAGACTAGAGGATGATATTCAAAGAATTGAAAAAAGGCTAATTCTTTTTATAAAATTTTATTTAATAACATATAATCGTTTTCAATTTAAAAGGAAGAAGATATTATCAGATCTCTGCCTATTTAACTTTAGAGAAAACTGTTTGGTCTATTATGTAGACATCCAGTCAGTATAGCACTTTATTCATTGTACAAATACTTATGATTTTTCATCTTTTCTAGGAAATATCAATTAGTGTTAACATCTCATATCAATTTTATTGTAATGTTTTGAAGATTTAGTCATGAAGAGAAATAACACCTTGCTTCAAAACAATTGGTGTCCTCTTCAATAAAATAATACGTTCTTATTGGACCTCATTATATCCTGGGGTTTTATTACATCATTTTTGTGAGTGTGAGTTTTAAGAGGGAACTTTGATCATTTCAACATTCAACTTTTAAAAAATATTTGTTCTGTGCTATGTGCTGTGCTGAGTTGCTTCAGTCATGTCCTACTCTTGACAACCCTATGTACTGTAGCCCCCCAAGCTCCTGTGTTCATGGCATTCTCCAGCCAGCGATACTGGAGTGGATTACCATACTTTCCTCCAGGGGATCTTCCTGACCCAGGAATCAAACCTGTGTCTCTTAGGTCTCCTGCATTGGCAGGTGGTTCTTTATCACTAGCACCACCTGGGAAGCCAAAAAAAGTATTTATTAATTATTTATTTTATTATTTATTTGCCCTGCTAGGTCTTAGTTGTGTCATGAGGTATCTTCAGTCTTTAGTTTTGTCATGTGAACTCGTATATTACACTTCTTTCAACACAATTTCTTTACAGAGAAAATGTAACATAAGGTTCAGAAATTATGATTTCTTTTGTTTTTGTTTTGTGTGTGTGTGTGTGAGATTGTAAAAGTACTATTTTATCTTAGGAGACACATTACTTTTCCATGTGGTCTTCTTTACTGCTTTTACCTGTAGTGTATGCATAAAGTCTATTATTGAGTTGCATGCTCTATTCCAGATGAATTCACAGAAACCGTATTTGGAAAAACTATGCCGACTCTTTGTGACCCCATAGACAGTAGCCTACCAGGCTCCGCCATCCATGGGACTTTGCAGGCAAGAATATTGGAGTGGGCTGCCGTTTCCTTCTCCAGGGGATCTTTCCAACCCAGGGATGGAACCCGCGTCTCCTGCATTGCAGGCAGACGCTTTACCGTCTTAGCCACCTAAAGGCCTATATGTGTGTGTCAGAAGCAGTGTCATCAGTGGGTCAGCTTTAAACTTTTTTGCAAAATAACACACAGATTTTTCTAGATAGATACAGAAAAATGAGAAGTGTTGGCTAGAAGAAGCCATTCTGTGGGACTGGTCATCTCCAGTAGATACTGGATTCCTGGGTAGAAATGTGATATCAAGTATTTTCCAGGTTTTTTTCTGAATATTAATCTATCATTTTTTTGTTTTTGAAAAATGAACTTGGAAGCTGATTTATTGAGATAATTGAGACCATTTGCCATGAAATTCCTCGTATATCCCATCTTGAACTACAAAAATAGCTCTGCCCTGTTACTTATATGCTCCTCCTTTCCTCTAACCTGAGATGGACATATTCTCCTTAAAGTGAATTCCTCTGCTTCGTTTCTGTATCTCATCTCAGTTTTTTAAATTTTAAGCTCTCTAGTTCCTCCTTGGGTGAACAACTTTAATAAAAGTGAATATGTAAGAGTCACCATGACTACCACACAAAATCTAATGGCTTCTTAAGGGTTCTTATTTGTCTTGAATTTCACAAATTTAATCCTGCTGACTACTCACATCTCCTTGAAACTCTGTATCCCATTAGGTCCAATGACACTACAATTTTCCCTTCTGTTAACTTTTTGTCCACTGCTTCTCTTTTATTTCAGTTGAATTTAACAATCATTTAATATGGCATAAGAATTAGACAAAAAGCTGAATCCAGTTAGGCACTCAGTATTGTTTTTAACTCAAAATGTGTCTCAATTTCATTTCTCTTTTCCATTCCCTTTGCTTCCATTCTGGTTGACTTCTTTCCTTGGCTTACTATAGTTGTCTTCCAGTTTTCTCTGCCCACAGGCTCTTCTTCCTCCATTTCCTCTTTGTTTCTGTTTCACAATATTCTTCCTAAAGGATTGTCTTTAACCTGTTTTTATGCTGCTTTACCCCATTATTATACTGTTTTTACCAGGGTATCATGCTGCTAAGGAACCTTGAGTAAATCCTTGTTTGCCTCAAGTCTCACCCTTCATTCTAGCCTTTTTAGTTTCAAAAGTTGGGTCCCATCTCTCTTTTTCTATTCTCACTAAACATTTGTCCATTTATTCTGGAAATTAAACTCTTCTGGTGTCCTGTGTTCTGTGCATTCTATGTTTAGGATTTCCTCCAGGCTTCTTCTTACTTTGTCTCTTTTATATTTTCTTACTACATTTTCTCAGCTGTCTTGGTCTTATAGTTTTTTAAACTAATTTTGCCCTACCAACCTCTTTCCCTAGCTTACTTCTCTTCAGTACTATTTAGTTTAGTTCTTGATTTTCTCTAATAGTTTATTATTTTTCAGATTTTTCCTGTTCATCTAATAACTTATAAGTATTTTGAGGCCAGAGAGATGAAATCATATTTTTGATAAGTGTGAGGTCATAGATATTCCACAAATATTTGCCCATTGAATGAAAATAAGACATGGAGGTTTAAGTATTTAAATCTCCTTCATTTTCAATAAGAAATTGAAGCTAATTTCTGAGTAAAACATAGTTTAACTATTACAATTTTATTAACTTCTGTAGTTTTGAAAATTTTGCATCAGCAGGGGGCAGTCAAACCAAAGTTCATTTTGCTATCATATGAAAAATTAAAATTAATCTCTGTTAAACTTACTCTACTTGGGTTCCCAGTTACACTTTATAATCTACTTGTAAGAAAAGGTGAAAACTCTTTAGTAGTAGGTTTGTAGAAACTTTTTTTTTTTTTTACTCATGGAAGGTAAATTTTTTTTTTAAGTGAAAACAATGAAAAAATATTTTTTAGAACATAGAATGCTGTATTTGCTGTTTTTGATTGGTGACCCCTTTACATAGAAATTTATTTTTTCTGCCTCCAAATTAGTTTTTCAGTAAAATCAACTTATTAAGCTGTTTTTCATTCAACAAACTATTAACTTTGATAGACTACTTTTATTTTCTCTTGTGAACTTGAGAAAAATGAGTTTTTTATTAGACGCTGTAGTGTGACACTCTAAAACGCAGTTTGGCAAATTCTTCAAGTTTAATTGAGTTTTTCCCTGAACCTTTGCTCTTGCTGGCTGCGAACACCTAGTGGTTTGTGTTTATAGATGTGCTCATTTTCAGCTCCTTCTCCTGGAGGTTAACCTAGTGCTTAGGAAGAGAGAGGCACAGTTTATACTAAATAGTGTTTAACATAGACTGATGGTATTACTGTATTTCCTGTTTTGTGTTCACAATAAGAAGATTCTGAAAAAACCCGCCTTTGTATAAATACTTCACTGACATTCCAGACAAGTATAATCTTGTCTGCTAGTAGGCAGGAAAGAGTGATGTCCTGGAATGCTGTTAAGAGAAGGAAATCTCTTTGTGTTCCACAAATGATACCCGTAAACCTTTTAAGAATATAATTTAAAAATGACAACTCTGTATTCGCTTTTCCTTCCGTTTATTAACTTTGTATGCTTCAAAGTTCAGAAATGAATTTAGTCAGGAAAAAAGTCCATTGTGTCTGAGAAGCAAGCATCTTCCTGGTAGTTTGCTAGAAATGGCTGGTAGAAACACCAGAGGGTAAACATGAAAAAGGGTTTAGTAAATAATTATTACTTGTTTCCCTCTTAGCATGAAACTTATTTTGATACTTCAGTCAGGCTTTTGATAATTCTCTGCAGGCTTAAAAGATGCAGGATTTTCTACTCTTTTCCAAATTTCCAGTAAAGAAATAATTTGAAGATTATTTTGAGAATACAAATTATATATTTTTAAAGTTAGATTGGGAGTTTTTATGTTATTCTGTTATTGTGAACCATTAAGATTTAGAAAAATAAATTGTATAACTTTAATCTTGAATATTATAGTGAATGGGTTTTCTTATACTTAATTATGATAGTTAAGAATTCAATTAAAATTGTACTGAAGTTTGTCTACAGTGACTGAAAAAGTAATAGTCATGATTAAAGCTTTGAATAATAACAATGACAAATAGCACAGACTAAACCTATGTCTGATTTCTAGATTATTTGTGCTTTTTCTGCTTTCTTGTTATATTCATTATTAATGTGAGAAATAACCTAATTACTTACATTGACTCTCTACTTCAGCCCTCATTCCTTCTAAAAATCCAACAAAACAATCATTTGTGAGTATTTTTAAATACATACAAACTTTAAAATGCTTATCAGTTTCAAACTGTAGAAATCTATCATGTGCTTTTTGTGATTAGGTAATTCTTTTTGTAATTAGGTAATTAGGTACATTAATATGTACATGTCATATGTTGTGCCTTTTGTTTAAATATTTGCTTTAAAATGTGTTAATATTATTCTTTGTGTATGCCCCTTGTCATAAATCTGCTTTGATGAGTTCTGAAAATACTGTGACTGCTGTATCTTCAGTTAAGAGTCTTTTAAAGGGAGTAACAACACAGTGGAGCCGCTAACTTGATAATGGAGATTCCATGGTATCAGAAACTCAGATTCCTTCTGTCTTGCTGCTGTACCGTTCCTTAGGCCACATAGTAAAAATCTCATTCTTATGTCACTTTGGTTCTCAATCAGATGAGCAGGAATGAGGGATGAGGTAATGAAGAGCTCATTCCTTCACTCTAAGGACATAACCTGTAAATTTGTTGTTGTTCAGCTGTGAAATCGTGTCCAACTCTTTTGCGATCCCATGAACTGCAGCACACCAGGCTTCTCTATCCTTCACTGTCTCCCAGAGTTTACTCAAACTCATGTCCATTGAGTCAGTGATGTTATCTAACCATGTCATCCTCTGCCCTTCCCTCCACCCCACACTGTTCTCCTCTTGCCCTCAATCTTTCCCAGCATCAGGGTCTTTTCCAGTGTTTTACATGGCAATAATCTGGTTTTACTTGTATTTCTGTCTCCTCTTGATGCTTTTACATATTTATTCTCCTCTGCTTAGCCATAAAATGTTGAAGTTAATGAAAATTGTGTGCCATGACCCCTCTTTTCCTTTTCTGTCCATAGACAATCTCATCTATACCCTTGGCTTCAGGAATCAACATGATTGCCCCTGATTCATCTCAGAGATTTGTTTTGACCTCTTCATTGAACTGCCTACTTAGATACCTCAAAGGCATTTCAAATTCAGCATATCCTGAATCTAAGTTTTGTTCAAAATATTTTAATCATTAAATCTTAACTTTATAAAATCAATATAGCACCATACTTGATCTATAGGTAAAAACTGAGATGTAGACAGGTTAAGAAACTTTACCAAGGTAATAGAGCTTAGTAACTTGTGTATAGTTCTCTGAGTTTTTGATAAGTGTGAATAATTATATAACTACCACTACAATCACAATACAAAAAATTTATTCATTGCAAAAAGCTTCATGCTGCACCTTTGTAGTCAAACCCTCTTTCTGCCACTAAGCCCTGGCAACTATTGATCTGTCCCTATAGTTGTCATCTCTCTTGTCATATAAATGGAATTATATAATATGTAACCTTTGAACATGGCTTTTACTTAGGTTTTTGAAACTTATTTGTGTTGTCTGTATCAATGATTTGTTCCTTTTCTCTTGCTGGGTAGTATTCCACTGTCTAGAAGTGCTACAGTTTGTTTATCCATACATTCCAATTTGTTGAAGGATATTTTAGATTGTTTTCATTTTTTGTTATGAATAGTGAAAGTGTTAGTTGCTCAGTCGTGTCCCACCCTTTGTGACCCCATGGACTGTAGCCCACCAGACTCCTCTGTACATGGGATTTTCATGCAAGAATACTGGAGTGAGTTGCCATTCCCTTCTCCAGGGGATCTTTGACCCAGGAATCGAACCTGGGTCTCTTGCATTGCAGGAAGTTTCCTGAGCCACCAGGGAAGCTTCTTTGTTATGAATAGTGCTGCTATAAACATGAGTGGACAGATTTTTGTGTGAATGTAAGTATTCCTATCTCTAGAAATAGTAAGTCATAGGGTAACTGTTACTGGCAGTTTGTGTCTTCTTCCTCTTTTGAGGTTTCTCAATTTTCTTAATCTTTTCAAAGACCCTGGTTTCATTGATTTTTCTCTTTTGCTTTTTAATTTTCAATTTAATTGTTATCTGTTCTTGTACAATTTTCCTTCTTCCTTTGGGTATTTTTTGCTCTTTTTATTCTTGTTTCATATAGTGGAAACAGATTACTGATTTGAAACCTCTCTTCAGACGCTATAGGTTACTCTCAAAGCACCGCATTAGTGGCATTTCACAAATTTTTGATATATTTTTATTTTATTTTCATTTAGCTCAAATATTTTCTAATTTCTCCCCTAAGATTTGATTTCCTTTTTGATTACAGATTTAATTACAAATGTATGTTGCTTAATTTCCAAGTATCTGGAAGCTGTCCAGATAGAATTGTGCTTTTAACTCCTAGTTAATTGTTATGGCAGAGACATTTTTGTATGATTTCAGTTCTTTTAAATTTGATAGATTTCTTTCATGATCCAGGATACCATCCTATCTTATTGAATGTTCCATGTAATTTTTAAAAGAATGTAGTTTGCTGTTGTTGGGATATCTTTTTCTATTCTTTTACATATAACATATCTATTATTTTATTTCATTTTAGTTTCATATAGAATAACAGTTAGATCTCAGATTTTTTAATTGATGTGTTTATGCCATTTACATTTAGTAAAATTGTCCGTATTTTTGGGTTTAGTTCTATAATTTGTTTTTCTGTTTGTTTTTCTTTCCTCTACTATCTTTTGTCAGCTTCCTTTTGAATTACTGAAATATTTTTCAGTACTCTGTTTCAGTTTATATTTTGCTTTTGTTATTGTATGTCTTTGTATGCTTTTTAAAATTTAGTTATCCTAGTTATTATAATATTAACACTTCATTTTTCAGATTCTACTTAGATTTACTATATTATAACTTAAAGTGAAACCTTACAACCATCTAGGTCAAGAAAATTCAGCAGATATTTGGTGACAGCTAGGTGTGTGCCTCAGAAGACATCCTTAAGTTATTTGCTCTTTAGCCTCTTCTTGGCTTAATCTTTTCTGTACTACCTTTAATCATTTGTTTTGTTCTATACTACTTTCAGCCTGTAGTGTACAAGTATGTAGGAAATAACTGTATTCATGCCTTTTTTCTTGGAATTATTTTTTTAATTCAATATTAGATTATTAATATAAATGAGAAAACTGAGATGCTAAGAAATTTAATTGCCTAAGGTCACATAGCTAATAAGTGGCAGGTCTTAGATTTTTACTCTGGCCCTCTTGCTTCAGGGTAGGCACATTTGACCATAATGCTACTGACTATATTTTACTTCAGACAGCAGTAGAGCTTATGACAAATCTCTTACTCTTTTAAGCATAAGGTTTTTAAGTCTACTTATTACCATATCTGTGGGTGTTCTAATTTATTAAGTTTTTAAAATGTACTTTTTTTCCCATCTTCTTTTTTTATTTTTTTTTATTGGAGGATAATTGCTCTACTGAATTTTGTTGTTTTCTGTCAAACCTCAACATGAATCAGCCACAGGTAAACATATATCTCCTCAGTTTTGAACCTCCTTCCCATCTCCCTCCCCATCCCACCCCTCTAGATTGATATAGAGCCCCTGTTTGAGTGTCCTGAGCCATACAGCAAATTCCCATTGGCTATCTATTTTACATATGGTAATATAATTTTCCATATTATTCTTTCCATACACCTCACCCTCTTCTCCCCTCTCTCCATGTCCGTAAGTGTATTCTCTATGTCTGTTTCTCCATTGCTGCCCTGGAAATAAGTTCTTCAGTACCATTATTCTAGATTCTGTATATATGTGTTTGAATGATATATTTCTCTTTCTGACTCACTTCACTCTGTATAATAGGTTCTAAGTTCATCCACCTCATCAGAACTGACTCAAATGTGTTCCTTTTTATGGCTGAGTAATATTTTCCATTGTGTATATGTACCATAACTTCTTTATCCATTCATCTGTTGATGGACATCTAGGTTGCTTCCATGTTTTAGCTGTTGTACATAGTCCTTCAGTGAACAATGGGATACATGTGTCTTTTTCAATTTTGTTTTCCTCAGGGTATATGCCTAGGAGTGGGATTGCTGGGTCATATGGTGGTTTTATTCCTAGTTTTTTTAAGGAATCACCATACCGTCTTCCATAGTAGCTGTATCAATTTACATTTCCACCAACAGTGCAGGAGCATTCCCTTTTCTCTATACCCTCTGCAGCATTTATTGTTTGTAGATTTTTTGATGATGGCCATTCTGACTGGTGTGAGCTGATATCTCATTGTGGTTTTGATTTGCATTTCTCTAATAATGAGCAATGTTGAGTATCTTTTCATGTGTTTGTTAGCCATCTGTATGTCTTCTTTGGAGAAATATCTGTTTAGGTCTCTTTCCCACTTTTTGATTGGTTTGTTTTTCTGGCATTGAGTTATGTGAACTGCTTGTTTATTTTAGAAATTAATCCTTTGTCAATTGTTTCATTTGCTATTATTTTTTCCCATTCTGAGGGTTTTCTTTTCACCTTGCTTATAGTTTCCTTTGCTGTGCAAAAGCTTTTAAGTTTAATCCGGTCTCACTTGTTTACTTTTGTTTTTATTTCTGTTACTGTAGGATTTGGGTCTTAGAGGATCTTGCTTTGATTTATGTCATCAAGTGTTCTGCCTACGTTTTCCTCTAAGAGTTTTATAGTTTCTGGTCTTACATTTAGGTCTTTAATCAATTTTGAGTTTATCTTTGTGTATGGTGTTAGAAAGTATTCTAATGTTATTTTTTTACATGTAGCTGTCCAGTTTTCCCAGCACCATTTATCGAAGAGTCTGTTTTTGACCCATTGTATGTTCTTGCCTCCTTTGTCAAAAATAAGGTACCCATATGTGCATGGGTTTATTTCTGGACTTTCTATCTTGTTCCATTGGTCTATATTTCTGTTTTTGTGCCAGTTCCATACTCTGTTGATGACTGTAGCTTTGTAGTATAATCTGAAGTCAGGAAGGTTGATTCCCCCAGCTCCAGTCTTCTTTCTCAAGACTGCTTTGGCTATTCAGGGTCTTTTGTGTTTACATATGAATTGTGAAATTTTTTGTTCTAGTTCTGTGAAAAGTGCCATTGGTAATTTGACAGGGATCACAGTGAATCCGTAGATTGCATTTGGTGGTATTGTCATTTTCACAATATTGATTATTCCTACCCAGGAACATGGAATATCTCTCTATTTGTTTATGTCGCCTTTGATTCCTTTCTTTAGTGTTTTATAATTTTCTGTGTACACTTCTTTCATCACTTTAGGTAAATTTATTCCTAGATATTTAATTCTTTTTGTTGCAATGGTGAATGGGATTGATTCCTTAATTTCTCTTTCTTATTTTTCATTGTTAGTATATAGAAATGCAAGTGGTTTCTGTGTATTGATTTTGTATCTTGCAACTTTGCTAAATTCACTGATCAGCTCTAGTAATTTTCTGATACTATCTTTTAGGATTTTCTATGTACAGTATCATGTCATCTGTAAACAGTGAGAGCTTTACTTCTGTTCTCATCTGGATTCCTTTTATTTCTTTTTCTTCTCTGATTTCTGTAGTTAGGACTTCCAAAACTATGTTGAATAATAGTGGTGAAAGTGGACATCCTTGTCTTGTTCCTGATCTTTGGGGGAATGCTTTCATTTTTCACCAATGAGAATAATGTTTGCTGTAGGCTTATCATGTGGCCTTTACTATGTTGAGGTAGGTTCCTTCTGTGCCCAGTTTTTTAAGAGTTTTAATCATAAGTGCCTGCTGAATGTTGTCAAAGGCTTTTTCTGCATCTATTAAGATGATCATATTTTTATCTTTCAGTTTGTTAATATGGTGTATCACATTGATTGATTTGCATGTATTGAAAAATCCTTGCATTCCTGAAATAAACCTAACTTGATCATTGTGTATGAGCTTTTTGATGTGTTGCTGAATTCTGTTTGCTAAAATTTTGTTGAGGATTTTTGCATCAATGTTCATCAGTGATATTGGCCTCTAGTTTTCTTATTTTGTGTGTTGTCTTTGTCTGGTTTTGGTATCAGGGTGATGGTGGCCTCGTAGAATAAGTTTGGAAGTGTTCCTTCCTCTGCAGTTTTTTGAAAGACTTTTAGAAGGATGTGCATTAGCTCTTCTCTAAATGTTTGATAGAATGCTCCTGTGAAGCCATCTGGTCCTGGGCTTTTGTTTTTTGGGAGAATTTTGCTCACAACTTCAATTTCAGTGCTTGTAATTGGGTTGTTCATAATTTCTATTTCTTCTTGGTTCAGTCTTGGGAAGATTGAACTTTTCTAAGAATCTGTCCACTTCTTCCAGGTTACCATATAATGTTTCATAATAGTCTCTTATAATACTTAGTATTTCTACATTGTCTGTTGTAACCTCGTCCTTTTTCATTTCTAATTTTGTTGATATGATTCTTCTCTTTTTCTTGATGAATCTGGCTAAATGTTTGTCAATTTTATCTTCTCAAAGAACCAGCTTTTAGTTTTATTAATCTTTACTATTGTTTCTTTCATTTCTTTTTCATTTGTTTCTGCTCATACCTTTATGATTTCTTTCCTTCTACTAATTTTGGGGGTTTTTTGTTGTTGTTGTTCTTTTTGCAGTTGTTTTAGGTGTAAAGTTAGGTTGTCACTTCAGTGTTTTTCTTCTTTCTTGGGGTAGGATTGTATTGCTATAAACTTCCCTCTTAGAACTGCTTTTGCTGCATCCCATAGGTTTTGAGTTGTTGTGTTTTCATTGTCATTTGTTTCTAGAAATTTTTTTAATTTCCCTTTTGATTTCTTCAGTAACCTGTTGGTTATTTAGAAACGTGTTGTTTAATCTCCATGTGTTTGTGTTTCTTACAATGTTTTTCTTGTAATTGATATCTAGTCTCATAGCATTGTGGTCGGAGAAGATGCTTGATACGACTTCAGTTTTCTTAAATTTACTAAGGTTTTATTTGTGACCCAAGATGTGGTCTATCCTGGAGAATGTTCCATGTGCACTTGAGAAGAAGGTGTATTCTTCTGCATTTGGATGGAATGTCCTGAAGATATCAGTGAGATCCATCTCATCTAATGTATCATTTAAGATTTGTGTTCTCTTATTAATTTTCTGTTTTGATGATCTGTCCATTGATATGAGTGGGTTGTTAAAGTCTCCTACTATTGTTGTGTTACTGTTATTTTCTCCTTTTATGTCTGTCTGTGTTTGTCTTATGTATTGAGGTGCTCCTATGTTGGGTGCATAGATATTTACAATTGTTATGTCTTCCTCTTGGATTGATCCCTTGATCATTATATAGTGTCCCCTCTTATCTCTTGTAATAGTCTTTATTTTAAGGTCTATTTTGCATGTTATGACCAACCTAGATAGCATATTAAAAAGCAGAGACATTACTTTGCCAACAAAGGTCCGTCTAGTCAAGGCTATGGTTTTTCCTGTGGTCATGTATGGATGTGAGAGTTGGACTGTGAAGAAAGCTGAGTGCCGAAGAATTGACACTTTTGAACTGTAGTGTTGGAAAAGACTCTTGAGAGTCCCTTGGACTGCAAGGAGATCCAACCAGTCCATTCTGAAGGAGATCAGCCCTGGGATTTCTTTGGAAGGAATGATGCTAAAGCTGAAGCTCCAGTACTTTGGCCACCTCATGCGAAGAGTTGACTCATTGGAAAAGACTCTGATGCTGGGAGGGATTGGGGGCAAGAGAAGAAGGGGACGACAGAGGATGAGATGGCTGGATGGCATTACTGACCCAATGGATGTGAGTTTGAGTGAACTCCGGGAGTTGGTGATGAACAGGGAGGCCTGGCATGCTGCGATTCATTGGGTCGTAAAGAGTTGGACACGACTGAGCGACTGAACTGAACTGAACTAAACTTGTCTGATACAAGGATTGCTACTCCAACTTTCTTTTGTTTCCCACTTGCATGGAATATATTTTTCCATCATCTCATTTTCAGTCTATATGTGTCTTTAGGCCTGAAGTAGGTTTCTTGTAGACAGCATATATATGGGTCTTGTTTTTGTATCCATTCAGCTAGTCTGTGTCTTTTGGTTGGAGCATTTAATCCATTTACATTTAAAGTAATTATTGATATGTATGTTCCTATTGCCATTTTCTTAATTGTTTGTGGTTGATTTGTAGATCTTTGTTCTTTTCTTGTATTTCTTGACTATATAAGTCCATTTAACATTTGTTGTAAAGCTGGATTGGTGGTACTGAATTCTCTTAACTTTTGCTTTTCTGAAAAGGTTTTTATTTCTCCATCAATTTTGAATGAGATCCTTGCCGGGTACAGAAATCTTCATTGTAGATATTCCCCTTTCAGTATGTTAAATATATCCTGCTATTCCCTTCTGACCTGCAGAGTTTCTGCTGAAAGATCATCTGTTAAGCGTATGGGGTTTCCCTTGTCTGTTACTTGCCGCTTCTCCCTTGCTGCTTGAAATATTCTTTCCTTGTGTTTAGTCTTTGTTAGTTTGACTAGTATGTGTCTTGGTGTGTTTCTCCTTGAGTTTATCCTGTATGGGACTCTTTGTGCCTCTTGGACTTGATTGACTATTTCCTTTTCCATGTTGGGGAAATTTTCAACTATAATCTCTTCAAAAATTTTCTCATACCCTTTTTCTCTTCTTCTTCTGGGACCCCTATAATATTCAAGTGTTGGTGTATTTGATATTGTCCCAGAGGTCTCTGAGCCTATCCTCAGTTCTTTTCATTCTTTTTACTTTATTCTGCTCTTCAGAAGTTATTTCCACCATTTTACCTTCCAGCTCACTGATTCATTCTACTTCAGATATTCTGCTGTTGAAATTTTTTTGATTTTAGTAATTTTGTTGTTTGTATGTTCATTCTTTAATTCTTCTAGGTCTTTATTAATTGATTCTTGCATTTTCTCCATTTTGTTTTCAAGGTTTTTTGATCATCTTTATTATCATTATTCTGAATTCTTTTTCAGGTAGTTTGCCTATTTCCTCTTCATTTATTTGGCCTTCTGCATTTCTACTTTGTTCCTTCATTTGTGTAGTATTTCTCTGCCTTTTCATTATTTTCTTTTTTTAACTTATTGTGTTTGAGGTTTCCTTTTCCCAGGCTTTCAAAGTCGAATTCTTTCTTCCTTTTGGTTTCTGGCCTCCTAAGGTTGGTCCAGTGGTTTGTGTAAGCTTTGTGAGATTTGTGCTGAGTTTTTGTTTGTTTGTTTTTCCTCTGATGGGCAAGGCTGAGTGAGGTGGTAATCCTGTCTGCTGATGATTTGGTTTGTATTTTTGTTTTGTTTGTTGTTTAGATGAGGCGTCCTGCACAGGGTGCTACTGGTGGTTGGGTGATGCTGGGTCTTGTATTCAAGTGGTTTCCTTTTTGTGAGTTCTCACTATTTGATACTCCCCAGGGTTCGTTCTCTGGTAGTTTATGGTCTTGGAGTCAGTGCTCCCACTCCAAAGGCTCAGGGCTTGATCTCTACTGAAAAGCAGAGACTTTCAGATTAGCTTAAAATTCTGCCATATACTGCTTATAAGATGCATGCCTGTAGAATTTCAGATCAGACTAAAGTACCATTTGACATGTTTTGGTTTCCATATTCCATGCTTTAATTATAAGATTTGCCATGAACTACAGTTGGGGCAGCTGATGGGCTGGCTCCACCCTAGCCATGCTCCAGGAGAGGCCCTGAGGAGTAGGTTGCGACACCCTGCCCACATCCTGCTCCCGTACTTCTTAAAATGGCTCTTAAAATTTTGTTTCAGCAATTTTTAACATTTTTGAGTTAGTGGAATTAGTTTTTGGCATCAAAACAATTTGTGGATTCCCATATGCTGCTGCTACTGCTGCTAAGTCGCTTCAGTCGTGTCTGACTCTGTGCGACCCCAGAGACGGCAGCCCACCAGGCTCCGCCATCCCTGAGATTCTCCAGGCAAGAACGCTGGAGTGGGTTGCCATTTTCTTCTCCAATGCATGAAAGTGAAAAGTGAAAGTGAAGTCGCTCAGTCGTCCCCAACTCTTAGCAACCCCATGAACTGCAGCCTACTAGGCTCCTCCGTCTATGGGATTTTCCAGGCAAGAGTACTGGAGTGGGGTGCCATTGCCTTCTCCGGGATTCCCATATAATTGCAGTTAAATTTTCTCGATGTAATTGAAAAAATGTCTTCTGGAAAAATGGTACTGAAAACTATGTAACACTTACTTTCTTTCCTGTGTTTTTGTAATCACAGCATATTTATATATATTTGAAAAAACAACAGCAAAATATGTGCTAGTCATATTATTTCTTCATTTTTAGATAATGCTTGGTATTCATTAGGGTCTTTAAGTACAAGAGTTTGCAACCACACTTTAGACTATTAGTGAATAATAGTAACAAAAGTAAAATTTGCATTTTTTCCCTAGGATGCTAGAGTTGAATAGATTCAAATTTAGGGGGAAAATATATACACATACAGAGAAGGCAGTGGCAACCCACTCCAGTACTCTTGCCTGGAAAATCCCATGGACTGAGGAGCCTGGTGGGCTGCAGTCCATGGGGTCACTAAGAGTCGGGCACGACTGAGCGACTTCACTTTCACTTTTCACTTTCATGCATTGGAGAAGGAAATGGCAACCCACTCCAGTGTTCTTGCCTGGAGAATCCCAGGGACAGAGGAGCCTGGTGGGCTGCCGTCTATGGGGTCACACAGAGTCTGACACGACTGAAGCGACTTAGCAGCAGCAGAAGCAGCATATACACATACAGATCAAAGAACTCTAATTTTTATCAAACTCAAACCTTACCATTAAAATGGAAATATTCTTCATATTATCCACCTAAAAGGTTCCTATTACATGTGAAGTATTCAGTGGTATAATTTTTTGAATTTTTAATAGCTATCTTTTTCTCTTTCAGTTTTGATTATAGTATATATTCTTCTCAAATGGAAATAGAAATTTTTCTTTTTTAAAATATTAAGACAACCAAAAACTTGGTGTATATGAAGCAGATTATTTCAAAGACTATAAAGCTAATTGATCTGAATATGCTTCAAATTTGACTGCTTTCTTTTTCTTTCTTCTTTAGTAATCATTATATTTTCCTAAAGAATTAGTACTAGGGGTCATTTGAAAAGATCCATTAAGCCATCAATGCAATTGTTCTGAACAGAGTTCTTTTAAGCAGCCTCTATTTTTGTTTTTTAGCCTTGGGCACAATAATCTTTTCTTCTTTCTGAAATCAAATGAGTTTTAAAGATTTGAGAAAATCAACACTAATGTTTGGAAGTTAAAATGGATCCATTCAACAGACTTTTGATTCAGAAAAGCTAGAAGTAAAAATATAAATTCTAGTTTTACAAATGTAGTAATGAAGATTATGATTTAGTGGTAACTTAATCTCCATATTAGAGAATTAAAATCAGTGAATTTCAAAAGATCTGATTGATAAAGTAACATCTGGATTAATGTACTCTGTTTAAAACCATTATAAAGGAATGACTAGTAATATAAACTGAACTTTTATCTTTCATTTAAGTAAAAATATATGTTGTATTTTATGCTCTGTAAAAGTTGACACATTATTATACTACTTGTATAGTGTAAATAGCAATTTGGGGACAACTTTGTGAATGATTACTAATTTTATAAATCATTTAGTTTATACATTCTTTTAAATTTTTATGCTTATTAGTTAGAATGAACTTTTTCCTGTTTTCAAATCGAGATCCATTCCTCTTCAGCCAAAGCGAATGAATAGATTTCCAGGATAATACAGTTTAAAATACTATCCTCACAAAGAGAGAGAGGTCCTGTAGCTAAAGTTGAAGAACTCACTTTCTTCCTTCTTTTTAAGACACACAAAGCGTAAATCACAATGATTTATCCTGTTCATTGCCATCAAGATTTGCATGTTATAATAGCCCCACTCTGTCATCTCTGTGTTGACCACTCTTCAGAATACTGTGGCAAGTCACAGGTGAATTAAAAAGATGCTCAAAGAGCCCTCAGGAATAGGCAAACAATCAACTGACAGGTCATTGCTGAATCCAGGAATTCTACCCTTTTCTTTGGCATATCACAGCTCATGAAGGCTAACATTTTGGTGACTGTTTCAGGAAAAGAAATACTGTACTGTATTTCCTCTCTTCCCTTCAGTGTCTGTTATACAAAGCAAACAAACTTGTTTACAGAACAGCCAGCCTTTGGTTGAATAAATGACAGGTAGGAAATTAAGCTGTTAATACAGGAGGATGACTAAGTGAGGAAATCCGTCTTTTGTCAACCACTCTTACATTTTTATTATTTTCAAATAGAATCTGCTTTCAGTTTCGTTGGGAGTGTTAGATGTATGTGGCTTAATGGATTTTGTACTTGAAATTCTGGCTTCCCTCTTTTGCTTACAGTCCAACATCACAGTAGAAAATAATGCAAATAGTCTTCTAAATGATTGATATACAGTGATGATTTCGGCTTATTTATTGAGTCAGAGCGCCACACCTGTTCTGTGTCATAACAACTTCCTCCAAGAATGAGGTTTTTTTTTTTTAAGCCATTCTTTCTTGCAATGCTAGAGGCATTAAAAATCTCTAAATTGAATAATACTGAATTAATTTTGCTTCTTATTTAAATCTATTTAAAGGTAACCCTTTGCATACTTTCTGGGTTTTTTAGTATGGATTGTTGATTATCACATTGTATGTATACGTGTTTATACATATATTTATACACACATATATGTATGTATATGTATTTCTTTTTTATAAATTTTGATAAGGTATTAATCTTGACATTTATCATAACATGAAGAACAATCCTAACATTATTTACAACGTTCTTCCCCTAAATGAAGTTTATTGAAAGCAACTGTAGTGTTTACATTTAAGTTCATCAAAGTAGCACATATAAGATGAACAAGACTTTACTTATTTGGTGGTACATGGAAATTCAAGCTCACATTTAATATATCAGTACTGTCATGAACCTACTGAAAAATGCTTATGTCATTTTAGGCTTCATTAATGACAGTTTCTAGATCACATAAACTAATGTTTTGAGGTGTCCTGTCCTGGTCAGGTCACAACTAAAACATAATATACAATTTTGAGATCTCATGGTTTGTGAATAATTTTAGATATAACAGGTATAGATCAGAGCATGATTTTACCTCGGAGAATAGAAAAATACATGCAGATGCAGTTATTGCCTTCAGATGTTTAAAAGTTTATAGAAGAGACAGAGTTAAAAGATTCTGGTGAATCAGAACAAATTCCCAATGAACTAAAATTGTTCACTATTACCCTCTTATTGCAAGTGTTTTAAAAAAGGGTTGATTATGCTAAATATCTGCTATGTTGATTCAAAGTTGGAAAAGATCATTTCTTATCTCGTCAATTTTGATTGAAGTTGATTAGGAAGCTGGAAAAGATAAGTCTGATCTGGTTTCAATTTTGAATTGAATTGGCAAGCATAAAATGATTTTATTATTCAATCACTTAGCATATATGTGAATATTTACAAATTTAAAATTTAAATTTTGAGACTAATCTTTGAAAATTACCTTTGGCCCTATGAATGCTCCATGTATTGTTACTCTGTTATGTTTTTTCTTCTTTTTAAATGATGATTCTATATATTTATAAAAAAGGAAACATCAAAATTTGGCCCAGGTCATTTAAATCCAGTCTGAAGCTAGAGGTAGGAATGAGAATGAATAATACAGGTCCCCTGTTTAACATGTGAATCCCACTTTTCCCATCATATATGAAAGTTGAACATTAAGAATTTAAATGGACAGTCTAATAACTTACTGCTTTCTTTGAAGCAAGCATGGTTCCACCTCAAAAGGGGGGAAATGTATTTGAATTTCACTCTTTAACAGTATTGTCCTTTCAACTCTAGGCTGATTGAATAAATAAGCTTTTTGGCTCATCTCATCTTCCAAAATTTCCTGACCTTATTCTCCTTTCTTTAATGTTTTAACTATTTTAGAGAGTGGATAGTAAATATAGCTTATATGTTTGTGTAGAATTCAGCAAGAGAGATTGTGTGCCTTGCATTAAATATTAATATCTATATTGCTATAAATTTTAATTGCTTTTAGATACTAGTTGACATTGAGTAGCGCACAGAAAGTACCTATTACATAAACTTACTGTGGAATGTAAAAGTGAAAGAATGAATATGCATATGCATGCATCCTTTATAGTTACAAGATCAATGATCATGTTTTATTGATGGCCTAGTCTTAGGGTGTTTTTTGACACTCTCAAGTCCTGATTTACATTTGTCATATAATAAATATATCAATTTAGGTAGCAGCAGATAGATGTCAGCATTTGAAAAGAGCAAATAATTATCATTTAAATAATTAGCTTATTTCTTTGTTAAATTATGAATTTTCTAGGGATTCTATGCATATGTTGATTTCATATCAATCTAAAACAATGCATTGAATAAATATATTAACTTCAGTAGTCTGCCATAAACTTCACTCTATTCTTGTGGCCATTAATTTAGGAGAATGGTAGTTCTTGATGCCCTCACAGTATTAATCTCTAGAAAATAGCACAAAGGTTTCTGAGATCTCAAGGAATCTGAAATGGTTGTACATGTATGGTCCTCACCCATTGTCAGAAATCCAGCTACTTAGGAGCTTTTCCAGTTTTTTGGCTCATATGTAAATGGAATTTTCTGATTTCCTCCACTGGTGACTAAATTTTTTGTATTTTTAAATTGGTCTGGATTGATATCAGTCTATTTGGAGAAGGGTAGCCTGGAAAGTGTTAAGCCAGAGACAGGAAGACTGAAGATTGAAGCACCCTGTTGTTCATTGTACACATAATACCTTATTTTCTCCAAGGTTCTTGTTGAGCCTATGTGATTTGCCTTACAGACTTTCCAGTACAGTCTACAACATATACTGAATAAACTACACCATCTGTATCTTTCTGTCTGTTCTAATCTTGGTCAACATCTGCATAGCACTTCTAATAGAATTGCATACAATTTATGAGCTCAAAATAAACACAATGAAGATTTAAGCTTTTCATCTTTATTCTAGGAACATTCCCTATTTCCAAAATATTTATATTATTGTGATTCTACTATGAAATCATAAGACAAAAATTGTACCATCCCTTCAAATCAGAACTTTATTCAGTTTATGACTCTGCTTGGAACAAGAACACAAGTTTAAAGAACGCATTCTTTAAGTGCCACTAGTGCGAAATAAGGAAAAAAGTGTTACGTTAATAAATTTGTGTTGTATGCACATTGTCAGCCTCCCAATCTATAGAAACATGAAGAATAGAATTCATGTTTTTCATTTCTCAGAGACCAATAGAATTTTAACATGAAAGCGTTAGTCACTCAGTCGTGTCCAACTCTTTGTGACCCCACAGATTGTAGCCCATCAGGCTCCTCTGTCCATGAAATTCTCCAGGCAAGAATACCAGAGTAGGTAGCCATTTCCTTCTCCAGGGGATCTTCCTGACCTAGGGATCGATCCCAGATCTCTCTCATTGCAGGCAGATTCTTGACCACCTGAGCTAGCAGGGAAGCCTCAATAGGATTTTAACAAATTCGTAAATGGAGCAGAAAAGAAAAAAACTGTTGAACCTAAAGCCTGGCTTCATCCAGATATAAATATAAATTTTTCTTTTTCTGTCTTTAACCTGAAAGTATGTTCAGAAAGTCAGACCTCACAAGAAACATTACTGATGTTCTGTAGGACAGTACTTTTTTCAGCTTATGTCCTTTAGTTTAGACTTCCTGTTTAGTACTAGGAAATATTCCCACCAATATTGAATAAATGAATTTATGCAAAAATTTATGTCTGAGCAAAAACTACGCTAGACGCTTTTGATACCTGGTTCCAGGTGGTTTGATACAGTAAATGTTACAATTCAGAGAACAGAGAGATTATGGAAAGTCAGAATACTTAGGAAAACATACATTACTTATTTTTAATTAAAAAATTCATTTTCTATGTGACAGACTAAGTTGTTTGCATATGCTGTATCATTTCAGTCTGCACAATAATGCAATTAAGGTAGATATTTTTCATACTATTTTGTAGGTAAAGAAATAGTATCACAGAAGTTAAGAAATTTGGTCCATGATCCTAATAGGTAATAAATTATAATGAATGCTACATTTGTTCATTTGGATTTTCTTTCCAGAAATCAGTGACTTTCGATGGCCTTTAAAGAATCTGAACTGGTTAACAGGGTTCCTACAGCCCTTGAGAGTTGCTGGGAATGGATTTAAAGGCGTTGAGAAAATCTGACAATGGCTAATGAGTGGGAAGTTGAGTAATCCATCTAATTCTCTTTACAAAAAGTAAAGTCAGTTGCATTATATTCCTCTACCATTGACCTGAAAATTTTCCAAGTGTATAATCTTGTGGTGAGTGATATGGGTCATCCAAGCTTGTTTTACTTTTGGCAGATCCCAACTGAAATCAAAGAAATACCTGCTTCTTATTTACAAGATTTTAATTTGCTTAAGAGACAAAACTGTTTGCAGTTTGAGGGACCTTTCATGGATTGTGGTGTTCAGTAATACCTTTCTTACAAGCATGCCATGGTATCTTATTTATAGTAACATGAGGTAGAAGTCAAAATCATTTCAAAATAGATACTGTTCACTGTACCATTTTTGGCATCTTATTTTAGCATACCAGTAATTATTATTAGGGAGCTAATTTTATATGGCAATTTAACATTTTTTAGTTTATGGATGCTAAGCTGCTGTAGCTTGATATTTAATGATTAAGCACATGGACTCAAGCCTGGGTTTGAATCCCAGTTATATCTCATACCACGTGTATGACCTTTGGCAAATTAGTGAATCTATGTGACTCTGTTTTTTCACTTGTAAAATGGAAATTACAATAGTACCTATTACAGAGAGTTGTTGTATTAAATGAATAATAAATTTGAAATAACTTAAAGCAACACTTAATAAATGTTGTTTGTTATCCTTCTTTTTAAAAGTTTGCCACCATTTATATTTGATTAAACTAGGAGCCAGTGAAACATTCTTCATGGATTTTTCACTCATTGTGGTATTGAAATACATTATGAAATGTGGTTGATTTATATGTAATAGATCATCTATATATTCATTTTAATATACCATTTATATATTAATCTGGTAGGCTAATACACATGTATTCTTTTTAAAAATAATTTGTGCTTTTGGAAATCTGAGAACCTTTCCAACATTTAGGTATAATGAATTTCAAAAAAAAAATGAATGTCAGATTTATGACATACATGGGAAGAGTCTATCCCCATTCAGTGAATAATTATTATTAAATTCCTAGTTATACTTGGCCTTTATTAAAATATTTTCAGCATTTTGTTTGTTTTCTAGTGTGTTTTGCTTGTTTGTTTTTAAACCTACCAAAAATATTTATTTAGATCCTTAGTATGTATAGTGTTAGGTGCTGGGAATACAAAAATGAATAAATAGATGGAATTTCTTCTCATGGGGCATACAGTTTGGTGGTGGTTACAGACAAATGAACAGTGAACCACAATAAAGTATGCTAAATTCATGATGGCAGAAGTGCAGAGAACTCCACGGGGAGGGATAAGACAAAGAGAACACTAAAACTAGATTTAGGGAAAAAAGAGTTTCTTAGAATGAGCCTGGTAAGGGGGCTAGAAATAATGAAGTGGAAGTGATGAGATGTTTCAGAAAGAACATAACATTATGTGGAAAGGCCTAAAGTAGAGAGAGCACGTGATACATTGAGAGAGCATGTGAGAGCACATGTAGTTCAGTATGCCTTTGCTGTGGAGGGAAAGGTGAGAATGGCAGGGGGAATCACACTGTTATGGCTTAACCATAATAGTCTTTGAATGCCATGGCACAGAATGTTTCTTTTGTCCTGGAAGCAAGAGTAAGCATTAAGGCAGTTAAGCAGGAGGTGACATAATCAGATATGTGTTTTAGAATTATCTGATTATAAGAGGATGGACAGTGAGGGTCTGCTGATAGGAGTGACTTTTCGGAGATCTAGGAGGAGAATCAGTGGTCTGAATTAGAGAATGATGAAGGTAGGATGAAAGGAAGTAGTTGGTTTCAAGAGATCCTTAACAGTGAGTAGAATGCACAGGACATGATGGTTGATTAGATGATGACCTTGATTCTACTTTGACAGGATCAGCTTCATGAGTGTGTGGTCTATAGATATGCATGGGATCCTCTGCCCAGAAGGGCCTCAGTGTTGGTTTAATGCTGTAGTTGCTCTCTTTAAATTCTTAATAGTTTTTGAACAGAGAACCCAAATTTTCCTTTTAAACTCCACCTTGTAAATTATGTAGTCGGTTCTGGTCTCAAAAAGTGGTTGGATAGTGTTATGTTTGAGCTCTCTGTATGGGAAGTCCATATTGAGTTTAAGGTACTTAAAATATGTAATAGCCTTTGGACCTTAGTTCAGCTGGTTGATGATACAGATTTAAGACTTAGCATTTTAGTGATAAGTGAAGCCATTGGAATGGATAGTATCTCCCAGGGTAAGTATATAGTAGCTAAAGAAAAGGTTGAATAGGAAGAAACCCAGGTGCATTCTAATATTCAAGGGTGGGCGGAAGAAGAGGAGTCCAAAATGAGAACAGAAGGAATTATATACACAGAGGAGTTTGAATATTCAGAAGGAAGAAGTTATATAAAGTTAGAGTTTATAAGTTTATTGATGTCAGGAAGTTAAGAAAATTCCCATCTAATATATTGTATTTCCTCTGTGACATATGAGGTTAATTCAGCTGCTGAGAAAAAAAAAGTGGTCAGGTCAAGCTTTTAGAGGAATGGAGAATTTTGAAATAACTTCTGAGAAAAATAAAAGAACTTTCTGAGAAAATTAGAATGCCAGGCAAGTTTAAGGATCTCTGCAAAATTGGAGATAATTTTATTGCAATTTTTCATTAACCAAGTATTTAGCCATCAGTTATAGTTGTGTGAAATGGAGACAGTCATATTGATTGGCTTCTTATTTATCTCTGGGTCTTCAGTGTTTAAGGCTTCCCAGATAGCATAGTTGGTTAAGAACCTACCTGCCAATGCAGGAGACTCAAGAGACGTGGGTTCGATTCCTGGGTCAGGAAGATCCCCTGGAGCAGGAAATGGCAACCCACTCCAGTATTCTTACCTGGAGAATCCTTCATGAACAAAGGAGCTTGGTGGGCTACAGTCCATGGGGTCACAAAGAGTTGAACACGACTGAAGCGACTGAATACACATATTGATTAGGACTCAGTTTTGCCACATGAAGGAAAGAGATTTGAATGGAGCCAGATGCAAGGGAAGCCAGTAAATAACTTAATAATATCCAGAAAGATCCCAGCTTTAGTTGGAAAAAAAAGGATGTCTTGTAAGTAGGACCGTTGTAAACTACACAGTAATTATAAATCTCCATAATTATAAAGGGGCATTTTCTCTTCTTTCTTTAACCTGTCTTAAGTATTAGATATGACTGAAAGAAGTGTTTCTCTCAATAACAAGAAAAATATTATTTATTTTTACAGTCAGTTTTTGAAACAAAAGGAAGAACTCCACAGGGATAAAAATATGTCCACACAGTGCCTGCCATGTAAAGTTTTCCAAACTCACAGAGACTTGAACCCTGCTTTTTAGTTATTTGATGAAATTGCTTACACTAGTTTATAAGTAGTTCTGAATGTTCCTGTATTCTTTTTCATATAAAATATATGAAAAGTGTCAGTTTTGGTTTCTCCATTAGTAGATGGACCTGTGGAAAAGTGGGGCTTGCTTACAAAACGCTTTGAAAGCAAGAGTTTTCCCAGCCTTGAATAATTTATTTTCTCTTTCTTCGAATCTCTTGTGGAACATATTATCTAGAGTATCCACTGAACATTTAATATATATGGCTTTAAATTGCTATTTATCTTTGTTTATTCCCACATTGCGAGCTTCTGAAAGGCAGAGATTCACTCTCTTGCATGTGATTCACCTAGTACCTGTCTTAGATATAATTAGTTTATAAGAAATCATTATTTATTCTGACTAAAATCGTGGCATCTGATCCCATCACTTCATGGAAAATGGATGGGGAAACAGTGGCTGACTTTGTTTTTCTGGGCTCCAATGTCACTGCAGATGGTGACTGCAGCCATGAAATTAAAAGACGTTTACTCTTTGGAAGAAAAGTTATGACCAACCTAGACAGCATATTAAAAAGCAGAGACATCACTTTGTCAACAAAGGTCCATCTAGTCAAGACTATGGTTTTCCAGTGGTCATGTATGGATGTGAGAGTTGGACATAAGGAAAGCTGAGGGCCGAAGAATTGATACTTTTGAACTGTGGTGTTGGAGAAGACTCTTGAGAATCCGTTGGACTGCAAGGAGATCCAACCAGTCCATCCTAAAGGAGATCAGTCCTGAGTGTTCATTGGAAGGACTGATGTTGAAGCTGAAACTCCAATACTTTGACCACCTCATGTGAAGAGCTGACTCATCTGAAAAGACCCTGATGCTGGGAAAGATTGAAGGCAGGAAGAGAAGGGGACGACAGAGGATGAGATGGTTGGATGGCATCACCAACTCAATGGACATGGGTTTGGGTGGACTCTGGGAGTTGGTGATGGACAGGGAAGCCTGGCATGCTGTGGTTCATGGGGTCGCAAAGAGTCGGACACGACTGAGCAACTGAACTGATACTGATACTGATTTATTCTGAAAGTTTCTTTTACCTGTTATGCAATTGGGGGAATAATTTTATCTAGCTATACTGACAGAGCTTGTATATCTATGCTGACTCTTTTACTCATTTGCCTAGTTGTTTAAATGAAACTGAAGTTGTAGACAAGTCCAGGAAAAAGGAACAGTGCTATGAAGACACAGGAGTTTTGAAGGTGGCTGCAATTTCTTCATTAATCTCATCAGTGACATAGAGTAGTCAAGTAAAACTTGTCAGTGACAAATTGAGCAGTTGGTAATACAGCACATCTAATAATGACAAATCATGCACTTTCAATTTGTCAGTATGCTAAGCACTTTACATTATTTCTTCCTTTTGCAAGAGAGAATCTGAAACTTAGAGAGTTCTCAGTAGGTGGATTCATACTCTCTGTGAATCCTAGGAGTCAGAATATGTTAAACCTTAAAGAGACTTTAGAGACGATCTTAGCCTGCCTCCCAGGTAGGGAGGTAGAAAGTGTCTTTATTATGTAGAGGAAAGTCAGGAGCCATTCTAGAGGGATCATAAGCTGAGGGAGAGTTTTCTGACTGAGCCCTTTTCTCTCCTCCATAGTGCCCTTTCAGTTGCTCACTCTGTTTTTAGTATTAGGCAAGAAAATAGTAGTCTAGTGCCAACTAGAGACAGGACATCTAGTAGGGGCCTGGCTTAGGAGGCAATATTGTATTAGGAGTAGATTTAGGTATCTTAACTCTCTCAACTCTCCTCACTATGTGGACCAGGCAACTATTGCTACTATAGAAGCAGGAAAGCCCCTAATAATAAAGATGCCTAGGCTGGAGAACCTTAGAGATTAGTAAATAGAGGGCCTGGAGAGGCGGGCTTGGAGAGTAAAAACAGGAGATTGAGTTCACACTGAGACATCAGAGGAACTTAAAACTGCTTTGGAAAGCACAAGCTAGGGCCCTTCCACTTAAGTAGAAATTACTAACTAAGGCAGCTAAAAATCACACCATAAAATGAGCAAAACCAACGGTACAGACAGAAGAGAACTGTAGTATTAATAGATGTTCTTAAAGATGATAAGGGAAAAAACTGGACTCATAAAGAAAAAAAGCAAATAGTTATAACCAATTGGATATATTGAGTTTGAAAAATTGCCACGTTTTAAAACTAAAATGCAAAACAAAACAAAAACCTGATGGGTACAGCCCAAATGGGCTACAGCCAAATGGATACAGCCAAAGAATAAATTCATGATTTGGAAAATCAAATCTAGAAATCTTGTTAGAAACATCAGGAAAAGATAATGAGAGGGAAAGAATGTGAGAAAAGTCAAGAAATATGAATGATAGAAATAGTTATGTATGTCATTATTTGTGTACTAGAAGTCTCAGAACCACAGGCAAAAAGTAAATTGAGGGGAGAAAATATTAAGTAAATAACTGAGAATTTTCTGTAATTAAAGGTACAACAATTAAGATTAAAAGGTTCAGAGAGTGCTGAATAAAACCTACATCCAGACTTATATTCAAATATTAGGTTATCAAAGCTAAAGAAAAAAACTCTAAAAGCTTTCAGGTAGGAAAAAATATGAATCAGACTGGCTTTAGAGTTCTAAACAATACCAGACAGAGGGGAAACTGAAATGACATCTTCACAATCTGGCAGGAAAATAATTTTGAACCCAAAGTCTTATTCAACTTGACTGTCACTTAAATGTGATAGAGAAGGGAGGATATTTTCTGATACACAGGATCTTAGAAAATTTACTATGCAAAAGTCCCTCTCTGAAAGAGCTCTCAGAGCATGCACCCAGGCAAGAAGAGAACTGAATCCAGGAACAAGTAATGAGATATACAGGTAGTAATAGAGAATACAGAATCCAAGAATGTGCTTTATAGATGTGTGTGTGCTCAGTCCCTCTGACTCTTGGCAGCCCTTTGGACTGTAGCCTTTCAGGCTCCTCCATCCATAGAATTTTCCAGACAGAAATACTGAGGTGGATTGCCATTTCCTCCTCCAGGGGTCTTCCCAACATAGAGATTGAACCCATGTCTTCTGCATTTGCAGGTGGATTATTTTACTGCTGAGCCACCGGGGAAACCCTGCTTTATAGATAAGCAATGGCAAAAAAAAGGATGGGGGATACTAATAACCAAACATCTCACAGCCTAAAATTAAAACTCTGAGTAATACTAATCTTTGGGAATTTCTAGGGGATAAGAGGGGTAAGGTGAAGAAAGAAGTTGCAGACCAGAGGAGGTGAAACTGTAATAAGGTTGTTGTCTTCTTCATGGAGAGTACATAGATATTAACATTAGACATTTACAATGAAGAATAAGCATAGTTATAGAATCTCTTTGCTTGATAATAGATAACATGAGCAGATCACGATACATTGGAAAGAGTTCCAGTATTGAACAAAACAAAGAATACCAGTTTTCAGATGCCTTGTCATTTTACCATGTTTGAGAACCACTGTGTCACTTAAATCAGGGGTCTAATATTTTTATTCTTTGAGATTGCAGCAGTGCATACCAAACTTCTCATTTCTACCTCAGCATTCCACCCTATGTCAAATGCCCATGGTCTGAACAGAAAAAACAACTTTACTATGCTGTCATGTCATATTGTTTGTAGAACCATAAGTAACTCCTCTCATGGACATAAATCTACCATTCTAGACCTTTTCTATTCTAAATCATTTTTCCTTCCTTGAAGTATTGCATTTTATGAAAAATGTGATCTTGCTTTATGAATTTTTATTATGTGTATTGTAGTTTTACTCTTTGGTTGTCTTGACTCTAACATTTAAACGCTATATGGCCAGTCTTGCAGAAGTTAATTCCTTTAGTTCATTTTTGTAAACCAGGAGACTTCACTTACGGGAGTGCATGCTTTACATAGGAATAACAATTTAAAGAAATTCATTTCCAGATCTTCAATGCCTAAAGGTGATCTGCCTGAGAACACACTTGTGTTGAGAGTGGAAATTCCCCCTATCCAAACTCTTCATTATAAACCTCTAAGATACCAAACAAGAAGACAGTGGGAAGTTAGAGGTTTGAAAGAGTGGATCACTTTGAAGCACCAGTTTTCTAAGTGTGGTCTGGAGATTAGAATTACTGTTTGCCTTTTTCACTCTCGTTTTCTCAGGAGTTGCCGTTTAAAAGGGCTTCCCTGATAACTCAATTGGTAAAGAATCCACCTGCATTGCAGGAGACCCTGGTTTGATTCCTGGGTCAGGAAGATCTGCTGGAGAAGCGATAGGCTACCCACTCCAGAATTCTCGGGCTTTCTTTGTGGCTCAGCTGGTAAAGTATCCTCCTGCAATGCGGGAGACCTGGGTTCAATCCCTGAGTTGCGAAGATCCTGTGGGAGAAGGGAAAGGCTACCCACTCCAGTATTCTGGCCTAGTGAATTCCATGGACTGTATAGTCTAAGAATTTTAAGTTGTCCATTGTTCATCATCTTTTCTGAGATATAATTCAGATTTCAGAGAATTGGGAGGTGTCATTATGTGAAAATTTCCTATAACTCTCATTTATGTGAACAGAGTCTCTTTGTACTTTATTCCATTAAAAAAAGTTTTTTTTTTTAAGAATTTTAAAAGAATCGAATCCTCCCAATGAG
The DNA here is from genome assembly GCF_029407905.1 of Bubalus kerabau. Lineage (NCBI taxonomy): Eukaryota > Metazoa > Chordata > Mammalia > Artiodactyla > Bovidae > Bubalus > Bubalus kerabau. Next base: position 38,655,400 of record NC_073639.1, on the reverse strand, counting down.
TAGGTGGCTCAGCAGTAAAGAATCTGCCTGCAATGCAGGAGCCGCAGGAGATGCAGGTTTGATCCCTGGGTCAGGAAGATCCCCTGGAGGAGGGCATGGCAGCCCACTCCAGTTTCCTTGCCTGGAGAATCCCATGTACAGCGGAGCCTGGCAGGCTAAGGCCCATGCGGTTGCAAAGAGTCAGACATGACTGAAGCACCTGAGCACACACGCAATGAGTAATAGTCTCCCGTGTTTACAAGAACACATTTTGGAGAAGGAGACTAATGAGGTAATTCTATCAGTCTCTTTAAGAAATGAGTTTCCAATAAACTTTAACTTTTTATGCTTAATATTTTGCCTGAATTGATAATATGTATAATGGTACCTAAGTAATTGTAATGCTAATTCAACACAGAAGAAATTTAATACTTAGAACCTTTTGTTCATGTGAATTTTAAAAAATTTAATGTGTATATGTATTTTTATTTGTTAAAATTATTACCAAATGATTCATGGAGGAAGGAAATTTTCTTGGAGTAGTGGAATGACAATACAAATTTAAGGAGAAAAAAAAATCTGTTTAAAGTTTCTCAGAACTAGTTTTTAAATGAATCGTAGAATTAACTTATTTAAAATCTGTTGAATACATTGATGAAAGTTGAAATAGAAATCATATTTTAAAATATCAATATTTATAGTATTCTGGAAGTTCATCTTTTACTACTGTTTAAACATGGATACATGTGAGAAGGCAATAATCTCACTTTTCTCTTTAAAATATATGTATAATTCCTTTTTAGCACTAGCAAGAGCTATATGTACCTACTGATTAAGACCAGAACCCTACATTTTTGGAGAATGGGAGGGAGGTAAAGAGAGAAATGCTTTTAAAATTAAGCAATGAAGCTTTTCCAGGGAGTGACAAAGAGTGGGTGCTTATAAAATGATTTTGGAAGCAGATCAGCCAGAAAGGTAAAAGAATCAGAATGCTGATATGGCAAAAGATAATGGAGTTGGTCCCTAGCTAGGCTGTAGCAACTGCCTTATTATATTTTAATATGTGCTGTTAGCTATATGTCTTGATTCCTTTGACTTTCTGCCAAATAAATGACTCTTTATTACTATAGTCACTAGAATTGAGTTGACTGGTCTACTGATACCACCACAGTTTTTTCTAATCCATTGTATATTTATATAGTGGGATAGGAGGATGGTGGTATTCCTTTGATTACCAAAAAAAAAAAAAAAAAATACTCACCTTGATTTGTTTTTAAGACTTTTTCTCATTGGTTTTTAGCAACTTCATTATGATATCCTTTAGTATGGTTTTCTTGTGTTTATCTTGCTTGAATTGCTTTATGCCTACTTATTCTTGAAGCTGTTTTTTTCTGTTGGGGTGGTAGTTTTATTAAAGCTGAACCAATTTTGGCCATTATTTTTTTCTTTTTTTTTGGCCATTATTTCTTTACATCTGTTTTTTCTGATTCCCTTCCCAATCCACCCCATCCCCCACTCCCCAGAATTCAATTTCACCTATGTTAGATTACCCAGTAACATCCCTTAGGCCACTGAAGCTCTAATCTTTTGTGTATTTGTGTGTGTGTGTGTATGTATGTGTGTAGTTTTGTTTTGTGTGGTTATGTTTTGTTTTTTGCCTTTTTCTTTCTGGGCTTCAGTTTCAGTGGGTTCACCTACCAAGCATTTACTGATTTTTCACCTAGTTAAGTTCACCTAGCATTCTCTTTTAAATGGAAGCGCTGAGAAAGATTGAAGGCAGGAGGAGAAGGGGACGACAGAGGATGAGATGGTTGGATGGCATCAGCAACTCAATGGACATGAGTTTGAGTAGACTCCGGGAGCTGGTGATGGACAGGGAGGCCTGGCGTGCTGCAGTCCATGGGGTTCCAAAGAGTCGGACACGACTGAGAGACTGAACTGACTGATGGAGTGGCAAAACAATTCAAACAAGATAAACACAAGCAAACCACACTAGGGTATATCATAATGAAGTTGTTAAAAACCAGTGAGAAAAAGAACGTCTTAAAAGCAAACCAAAAAGAGGAAAAAAAGACATGTTAAATACATTGTCAGAAACAGTGCAAGCCAGGCAACAGTGGAATGATATCTTTAAAATGCTGAAAAGAATAAAAGCCCATCACTACAGAGAAAGCGAAACCTATTCAACTTAAATAATCAAATGTTTTCTTTTTGAAAGTGTCCTTTCCATTTATAGTCATAGAAACCAATGCTGAAAAGGACCTTTGATTTTATTAGTCCATAGTAATGGGAGTGGGAGTAAGATTAGACTGACTACTCTCTAGAAACACACACAGGGCTTTAGGTTTGTCCGATACACCTGGAAGCTTTCTCACAGACATCCTCTCTCTCCCCTCTCACTGTAGCATTACTAGGGCAGTGAACCTCTGTGTGCAATGAGACTAAGATCGTCTCAGGTTTGTTGAGGCAGAAAACAGATGAGAATCACTGGCAGTCCACATCCCCACTTTATTCATAGGATCATTACAACTTTGAGAAGATAAAATGACTGTCTTCAGATCATTTTTGACAGAGAAACTAGTACACCTAGATCAGGTGCTTCTCTATTTCTTTTGCATATTTAAAAAATTAGGAGTCCTCTTAGAATTTATTTATGACAGTGTATTTGCAACAAGAGGTAAATCGCAAGAATTTCAGACAAAATTTTGTGTTTATGTGTGTGGGGGAGATGCATTTTATATCAATGCAATTTTATATAAACTCTCAGTATATAAACACTAGGGTTTACTAAGCTATTAATTTACTAAGGCATAACAATAATAAAGATGAATAAAACATCTTTCCAGTATTTCATCTCTCTCCTTGACACGTGAAGTTCCGGGTGTGGTAATACCTATTATGGAGTGACTCCTCAAAGTTCAAGTCCAGAAATACAGAGTACATAGACAGTATATAAACATGCTTATTGTTGCATCATGTCAGGGGAAGAAAATACAGAAGGAACATTTGAGCTCCATAAATCTCTGCTAAAGAGAGCGTTACTTGCTGCAACCTGTCTGCAGCAATCAGAGGAAGGAAGTCAGCAAAAAAGGAAAAGAATGCCAAGTTGCAAGTGCCAAATTGTCTCATCACTTGCAACTCAAGAGAAAGACCAGATTCCTATAACTCAAAACAAGGTTCAAATTCAGTTGCTAAAATTACAATACTGTCCTAGATTTTAGAATCCATTTTGCCCATTTTTCCCCTACCAGTAAAAGTGATCTTTATCCAAATGTCCGTGAAAGCCATAGAGGAAAAGTGTTGAAAGGGTCTTAAATCATGTCAAAACCTCTTATATTCAGATGAGATAACATGAATCAAAGAACATTATTTGACTCCTCCTCCAGTGGTCTGTCCATTAGACACTGTTAGGAAGAATAATTCTAACCAAATCACTTTCAGATTCCAGGTAAATCATGCCTTATCTGAAGTGTGTCTTTGTTATTTGGTTCTAGCTATTAAGTATTCCAAGGAGCTAATTCTGAAGGATTTATGGATATTATTTAGTTTTCTTTTATAAAGGTTTTGACAAGTTTTTAATCTGATAGGCTGATTCATTTGGGAGCTACCAGATGTTGCTTTTAAAAGTCTCATTTCTCACTCAAATACAGTTTTGATAAAACAGGCATGATTCTGTGGGGGAGTATTTTGGACACATAGAGAACCAAGTCAGATGGAAGTCACAGAAGTCTTAAGATGCCACTGATTGGAAGGTGTATCATTACTTTATAGATTACTGAGATAGAAAAATGCAGCCAATTAAGTTATGATGTACATCGATTCCAAGATAACACACCCATTTCTGTGATGTTAAAGAATGGAGAAATGCGCTCCTTAGAATCAGTGAAATATTGAAGGTAGTTGGTTAGCAAAGATAAGGACACTTCTAGAAAAGCAGGAAGCAGAGTGGATACAGGAGTGCAGAGTAGACACTAGATTGCAGAGCGTATGAGCCTGTCACTCCTGGAGAGCGCTGGGAGAGAACTGCAAGCCCCAGCACCTTGGGCTGGGGTAAGGTAAAAAGAGTGAAGCTCTTAACCTGAGTTCATCCTCCAAGTGAACAAGAACATTTACTAGAAATCGAGTCTTAACAATTTAAATGGGAGAGCAACACTCAAAATCTTTGAGACTCTCCTAGGATTTAGAATACAAGATTGAATGCTGACTAAAGCATTTGAACCTTAGATTTTAGTCAGTAATGAGCTCGAAAGAGAAATAAAGAGTGTTTTAAGAAGATGAATCTAACTAACAATGGTGTGAAAGCTATAATCTGCCAAAAATACTGTCTTGTCTTTTTTTTTCCGTCGGCAAGTACTCTCTCTGGAGAAAAAATAGTAATGTGATCACTAGCGTCTTTTTTCTACCCCGTTCTTTCTGTTTTTTCCTACGTTGTCCTACTTCTTTGAGAAAAATCTAAGTCCTGCAAATGGTAGTAAAGAAGCTAGTAGTTATTTGCATGAGCTTTTAACCTACCTTCACCAGTAAGCTAAAACACAACCTTCAGTTACATCTTTCAGAGGGGAAAAAAAAATGATTCACTTTGGGTGGAGTATAGACTTGCCCATAGTCTTCAGTTTTACTGCAGGCAAAACAAAGACACGCCTCTTCCTGAAAACATAGACAACACAAATTGCTGTGGCCAGCTCCTTGCATTATCACTTTTACATCAGCTCATCCCTAACTGCTAACCACCTAATACTGCTAATGTAAAACACCTGCCCTTTGCAAGCACCGGGCCTCCTTTGGTGTAGTATTCTGGGATAACCTCTCATTCCACACTGTCTTAGACATTTCTTCTTCCTATAAGATATTCTCATCTCTGTATTTTATCACCTCCATCATATCATATGAACAAGAAATTTCCTTCCTGTTTCTTTGTTCTGCTAAATTCCTACTTCTTTTAAGAATCAGGTCTCCTCATATGACTATGTTCCTTGACAATAAGATTTCTTTCTCCTTATCATAGTGCTGTTCTTGAATGGTTGAACATGTCTCTAATTCTGGGGTCTGTCGAGGTCTCACTTGTGGGACGGCCTGCCTTTTTCTCCCCTCACTCTGCTTAGTAATTCAAATTGCAGCTGCTTAAGCATATAAGAATATTAAACTTTTTTCCATTATAAAAAAAGAATCAGATCTCCTGATCACTCCCAGCAGAAACTGGAGGTTCTTCTGTGCATAAAACAGTCGTCTGTCCATCCTTCCTTTCTTCCATCATCCTTTTCCCCCTTCCTTCTTTCTTTTTAAAAATACTTTAGTTCTTTCATTGTATTGTACACTCCTTGAAAGCACAGGCCATATCTCTTCAGATTTATATCCCAGAAGCTTAGCACAATGCCTCATATATAACAGATGGTCACTAGATGTCTGCTGAATTGATCAGTTGGATGATGGAGATTTATATCATCAGATCGGATCAGTCACTCAGTCGTGTCCTACTCTTTGCGACCCCATGAATTGCAGCACGCCAGGCCTCCCTGTCCATCACCAGCTCCCAGAGTTCACTGAGACTCATGTCCATCAAGTCAGTGATGCCATCCAGCCATCTCATCCTCTGTCGTCCCCTTCTCTTGCCCCCAATCCCTCCCAGCATCAGAGTCTTTTCCAATGAGTCAACTCTTCGCATGAGGTGGCCAAAGTACTGGAGTTTCAGCTTTAGCATCATTCCTTCCAAAGAACACCCAGGGCTGATCTCCTTCAGAATGGACTGGTTGGATCTCCTTGCAGTCCAAGGAACTCTCAAGAGTATTTGCCATGAAATCTATTGGCTTAATAAGATATATTCACTAGCCTCAAAATCAGAATCTAATATTAACTTAAGAAACATAACTACTTTGAAGACAAAGAATCCAAAATAGTGTACTAGAAAGAGCACACAGAACATCCAGCAAGGGCAAATTTCTTCTAGCAGGAGTGACTGAGATTATAATTATGCTGAGTCTTGGGTGAAAGGATGATATTTCAGGAAACAGGAGAGGAGTAGGTAGGCATTGCATATGGAACTGACACTGTAAGCAAAGACCATAGTAGACATGAAAACAAGAAATAAATTTGCAAAATGATGAATATTCTAATTTGTATGGTTCAGAATTATAAGTACAGGATCAGTGGCTCATAGAGCTGGGCAAATCAGTTGAAATCACGTCTAGGGAGAGTTCAGCTTTAGTAAACTGGAGAGAGAATTTCTGAGTAGAAGAAAGCAACTGTCATGAGAGTTTAGGAAGATTAATCAGTGCTCAGGCTGGATTAGAAGAGACAGAAACTAAAGACTGGGGTGAAGGGTTGCAGTACTTTTTTAGGAGAGGAATTTAAGACAATCAAAAGGATATATGTGAGTGACATGGTAATATATTAAAAAAAAAAAAAAAGGTGTCTCACCCTGTTGTGTGTTGGCCAGTTTACATTTGGATCACCACATTTATGAGAAACAGTAGTAAGCCAAGGTAAACCAAAAAAGAGCAGTCAGAACTGGGGTGGGAGGGAGGGACAAGGGTCTGCAAACTGTGAGTTCCTGATGAATTAGAAGGAGAAAAAAGGCTTTGAAGAAGTGTTGTGATAGACAACTTCAGTTAACCCAGAGGACTGACATCTGGAAGAAACGATAGCATCCGTATTCTGTTGCTCCAAGTAAGCAAGGGGAGATACTAGGCTGTATCCAGAAGAGTGTGACCTAGATGTAGAAACCGTGTCACAGAGGAACAATAATTGTAATGTATTTCACGAGGATGAATTTTTATGATAAAGGAGATTTGGAAGGAATGTCAACACTGTCTTCAAATACATGAAAATTTGGCCACCTGAGAATGCGTCTGGTGAGCAGATTTAACTCCATACATCAGAACCGTTTGTAAGTTACAGATAAGCAGCTTTCTCTCTTTTTGAAAAACATATCATCCTAACTATTTTAAAAATAATTTTTATTTGTTAATTTACTTTTGCCTGGACTGGGTCTTCAGTGCTGCACGCATGCTTTTCTCTAGTTGCGGTGAGCAGGGGCTGCTCTCCCGTTGCAGTGCATGGGCTTCTCTTGTGGCTTCTCTTGTCATGGAGCACAGGCTACAGGGTGCACAGCCTTCAGTACTTGCAGCATCTGGGCTCAGTGGTTGTAGCTCCCAGGCTCTAGAGCACAGGATCAGTAGTTGCAGTGAATGGGTTTACCATGTCCTGATCAGGGATAGAACCCACATCTCCTATGTTGGCAGGCAGATTCTTTACCACTGAGCCACCAGGGAAGCCCCAGCTTTCTCTTTATCATCAGAAACCAACTAGCAGGCCATTCAGCAGAAATATCATAAAAAATATGTTAGTATTGGCAAGTGGTTTTAAAAGGACAGATTAATAGGGTCCGTTGGATTTATCTTATTAGTATATATTTCTATTATCAGAGAGTAAAAAAGAATCAGTGGACCCACCAAAGTCTTAGAACTTAATGTCCATAAGTTTACTTCTGACATTTACTTAATGTCCATAAGTTTACTTATGAATGACTATTTCACAATTTATAGCTCTAAGCAGAAAATTCAAAGACATATAAGGAATCTTAGGTACCCATGTATCCATAATAAAGTCACTTTCTTAATCTGAATGCCGAATGAGGTATGGTATAGTATAGAGTCATGGGTTGACATCAGACATTTCTGAATTTTAAGCCAACTCTGACACTTACAAGCTGTTTTAACTTTAGCATGTTACTTGGTCTCTCTGGGTCATGGTTTAAACAACAATATAATTACTCTCTTCCAGGGTTATTACAGAGATTAATAATAATGTTTATTCAGTATATAGAAAATAACCTAGTACATCTTTGGTATTTTTAAAAATAACAACAATTGATGTTATCTGGAAAGGTTTTAAATAAGCATCCTTCATAGATAAAAAAGTAGTAAAATGAAAAGAGCAGGAGCTCTGGAGTCATATTGATGTCACTTTGAAGCCTACCTCAGCCACTTCATTAGCAGTATATCCATAGCAACCTATTTAAGCAACATGAACTCTGATTCTTTATCTGTAAAATGAGAACAGTACTTATCTACTCTACAGGGTCAGAATATTAAATTAGGTCACGTTTATTATTTCTGTGTTTAGCAGAGTCTGGTGTGTAGTAAAACCTCAGTGTTAATTTCATTTCCTCAACTGTATGAATAGACAGTATCCCACTCATGACCTGTTAGTATTTTACATAGACTGGAAGTCCTGGCTAGGCTTCCAGGTCCCTAAGGGAAGGAAGAGCTGTTCCTGTATGCCTGTGCCAACTCCTAGGACTGATAAACCTAATAGACTTCCCTGTATTATGCAACCCTGCAAAGGAAATGTCTGAATTTTAAGAGATCAAGAGAACAGAGATGCAAATCTTGTTTTATACCAAACTAAAGAGTTTCTTATTAACATCTGCATGCAGGCATGCTCATTCACCTACAGTCGTGTCCAGTTCTTTGCAACCCTATCAGTTCAGCCACTCAGTCGTGTCCTACTCTTTCAACTCCATGGACTGCAGCACACCAGGCCTCCCTGTCCATCACCAGCTCCCAGAGTTTACCCAAATTCATGTCCATTGAGTCAGTGCTGCCATCCAACCATCTCATCCTCTGTCATCCCCTTCTCCTGCCTTCAATCTTTCCCAGCATCACGGTCTTTTCAAATGAGTCAGCTCTTTGCATCAGGTGGCCAAAAGTATTGGAGTTTCATCTTCAGCATCAATCCTTTCAGTGAACACTCAGGACTGATCTCCTTCAGAATGGACTGGTTGGATCTCTTGCAGTCCAAGGGACTCTCAAGAGTCTTCTCCAACACCACAGTTCAAAAGCATCAGTTCTTCGGCACTCCGCTTTCTTTATAGTCCAACTCTCACATCCATACGTGACTACTGGAAAAACCATAGGCTTGACTAGAAGGACCTTTGTTGGCAAAGTAATGTCTCTGCTTTTTAATATGCTCTCTAGGTTGGTCATAACTTTTCTTCCAGGGAGTAAATGTCTTTTAATTTCATGGCTGCCACTGTTTATAATAGCCAGGACATGGAAGCAACCTAGATGTCCATCAGCAGACAAACGGATAAGAAAGCTATGGTACATATACACAATGGAGTATTACTCAGCCATTAAAAAAATTACATTTTAATCAGTTCTAATGAGGTGGATGAAACTGGAGCCTATTATACAGAGTGAAGTAAGCCAGAAAGAAAAACACCAATATAGTATACTAACACATATATATGGAATTTAGAAAGATGGTTACGATAACCCTGTATGTGAGAGAGCAAAAGAGATGCAGATGTATAGAACAGTCTTTTGGACTCTGTGGGAGAGGGAGAGGGTGGGATGATTTGGGAGAATGGCATTGAAATATGTATAATATCATATATGAAATGAATCACCAGTTTAGGTTCGATGCATGATGCAGGATGCTTGGGGCTGGTGCACTGGGATGACCGAGAGGATGGTACAGGGAGGGAGGTGGGAGGGGGGTTCAAGAAGGGGAACATGTGTACACCCGTGGTGGATTCATGTTGATATATGGCAAAACCAATACAATATTGTAAAGTAATTAGCCTCCAATTAAATAAATTTATATTAAAAAATATATATTAAAAAAAATAAATAAAATATGATGGTGTATGGCTCAGGAAACTCAAACAGGGGCTCTGTATCAACCTGGAGGGGTGGGATGGGGAGGGAGACGGGAGGGAGGTTCAAAAGGGAGGGGATATATGTATACCTATGGCTGATTCACGTTGAGGTTTGACAGAAAACAGAAAAATTCTGTAAAGCAATTGTCCTTCAATAAAAAATAGATAAATAAAAAATAATAATAATAATTTCATGGCTGCAGTCACCATCTGCAGTGATTTTGGAGCCCAAAACAATAAAGTCAGCCACTGTTTCCCCATCCATTTGCCGTGAAGTGATGGGACCAGATGCCATGATCTTAGTTTTCTGAATGTTGAGCTTTAAGCCAACATTTTCACTTGCCTCCTTCACTTTCATCAAGAGGCTCCTTAGTTCTTCACTTTCTGCCATAAGGGTGGTATCATCTGCATATCTGAGGTTATTGATATTTCTCCCAGCAATCTTGATTCCAGCTTGTGCTTCCTCCAGCCCAGCATTTCTCATGATGCACTCTGCATATAAGTTAAATAAGCAGGGTGACAATATACAGCCTTGATGTACTCCTTTTCCTATTTGGAACCAGTCTGTTGTTCCATGTCCAGTTGTAACTGATGCTTCTTGACCTGCATACAGATTTCTCAAGATATGGGTCAGGTGGTCTGGTATTGCCATCTCTTTCAGAATTTTCCACAGTTTATTGTGATCCACACAGTCAAAGCTTTTGGCATAGTCAATAAAGCAGAAGTAGATGTTTTTCTGGAACTCTCTTTTTCGATAATCCAGCGGATGTTGGCAATTTGATCTCTGGTTCTTCTGCCTTTTCTAAAATCAGCTTGAAAATCTGGAAGTTCATAGTTCATGTATTGTTGAAGCCTGGCTTGGAGAATTTTAAGCATTACTTTACTAGCATGTGAGATGAGTACAATTGTGCGGTAGTTTGAGCATTCTTTGACATTGCCTTTCTTTGGGATTGAAATGAAAACTGACCTTTTCCAGTCCTGTGGCCACTGCTGAGTTTTCCAAATTTGCTGGCATATTAAATGAAGCACTTTCACAGCATCATCTTTAGAATTTGAAATAGTTCAACTAGAATTTCATCACCTCCACTAGCTTTGTTCGTAGTGATGCTTCCTAAGGCCCACTTGCCTTCCATTCCAGGATGTCTGGCTCTAGGTCAGTGATCATACCATTGATTATCTGGGTCGTGAAGATCTTTTTTGTACAGTTCTTCTGTGTATTCTTGCCACCTCTTCTTAATATCTTCTGCTTCTGTTAGGTCCACCATTTCTGTCCTTTATTGAGCCCATCTTTGTATGAAATATTTCCCTGGTATCTCTGATTTTCTTGAAGAGATCTCTAATCTTTCCCATTCTGTTGTTTTCCTTTATTTGTTTGCACTGATCACGGAAGAAGGCTTTCTTATCTCTCCTTGGTATTGTTTGGAACTCTGCATTCAAATGGGTATATCTTTCCTTTTCTCCTTTGCTTTTCACTTCTCTTCTCTTCACAGCTATTTGTAAGGCTTCCCCAGACAGCCATTTTGCTTTTTTGCATTTCTTTTTCTTGGAGATGGTCTTGCTCGCTGCCACTTGTACAGTGTCATAAACCACTGTCCATAGTTCATCAGGCACTCTATCAGATCTAGTCCCTTAAATCTATTTCTCACTTCCACTGTATAATCATAAGGGATTTGATTTAGGTCATATCTGAATGGTCTAGTGGTTTTCCCTACTTTTTTCAATTTCAGTCTGAATTTTGCAATAAGGAGTTTATGATCTGAGCCACTGTTAGTGCCCGATCTTGTTTTTGCTGACTGTATAGAGCTTCTCCATCTTTGGCTGCAAAGAATATAATCAATCTGATTTCGGTGTTGACCATCTGGTGATGTCCATGTGTAGAGTCTTCTCTTGTGTTGTTGGAACAAGGTGTTTGCTATTACCAGTGTGTTCTCTTAGTAAAACTCTGTTAGCCTTTGCTCTGCTTCATTCTGTACTCCAAAGCCAAATTTGCCTGTTACTCCAGGTGTTTCCTGACTTCCTACTTTTGCATTCCAGTCCCCTATAATGCAAAGGACATTTTTGGGGGGTGTTAGTTCTAAAAGGTTTTGTAGGTTTTCATAGAACCGTTCAACTTCAGCTTCTTCAGTATTACTGGTTGGGGCATAGAATTGGATTACCATGATATTGAATGATGTGCCTTGGAAACAAACAGAGATCATTCTGTTGTTTTTGAGATTACATCTAAGTACTGCATTTTGGACTCTTGTTGACCATGATGGCTGCTCCATTTCTTCTAAGGGATTCTTGCCCACAGTAGTAGATATAACGGTCATCTGAGTTAAATTCACCCATTCCAGTCCATTTTAGTTTGCTGATTCCTAAAATGTTGACATTCACTCTTGCTATCTCCTCTGTTTGACCACTTCCAATTTACCTTGATTCATGGACCTAACATTCCAGGTTCCTATGCAATATTGCTCTTTACAGCATGGGATCTTGCTTCCATCACCAGTCACATCCACAAGTGGGTGTTCTTTTTGTTTTGGCTCTGTCTCTTCATTCTTTCTGGAGTTATTTCTCCACTGATCTCCAGTATCATATTGGGCACCTTCTGACTTGGGGAGTTCATCTTTCAGTGTCCTATCTTTGCCTTTTTATACTGTTCATGGGTTCTCAAGGCTAGAATACTGAAGTGGTTTGCCATTCAACCTATGCAACCCTATGGACACTTGTAATTCCTCCTTTCTGAACCTTACCTATTAATACTTCTAAAGCTTTATCTTTACCAGAAATGTATAGTCATCAGAGGAGAGATTTGAAGTCACCACTGATAACCTAGTTTTTTGCCCTCTTGTCTTCAGCTAGATATTGCAGTTAACTTACATTGCTGCTGCTGCTTCTGCTGCTAAGTCGCTTCAGTCGTGTCCGACTCTGTGTGACCCCATAGACGGCAGTCCACTAGGCTCCTCGGTCCCTGGGATTCTCCAGGCAAGAACACTGGAGTGGGTTGCCATTTCCTTATATTGACTCTTCCTTATTGAATTACTCGTTTGTGTGTGGATGTGCGCACGTGCACTCAGTTGTGTCTGACTCTTTTTGACCCCATGGATGGTAGCCCTGCCAGGCTTCTCTGTCCATGGAATTTTCCAGGCAGGAATACTGAAGCAGGTTGCCATTTTTATTCCAAGGGATCTAAGATGCATCTGTTGCATCTCTTGCATTGGCAGGCAGATTCTCTACCACTGCACACCTGGGAAGCCCATTGTATTACTTAGTTTTAAGTATTTGTTGATTTTTCCAACACTTAATTGCTTTGTTCAGTTAATTTGCCTTTGAAAATTTTCTTAGCATTTCTGATTTATTTTCATAATTGGAAACAATAAGATTTTGTATATAGGACTCCCTTAATATAAAAGACTCACTAAGTGTTCTTACTCCTAATGCAACTTTTTTTCTCCTAAACATGATACTGAAGAAACAACAAATAGCACTTCTACTTATTTAATGATTCTACAATTCTGAATTATGATTAATGGCAGTAAGAGTGTAACATTTGAAGATTCTTTTAGTATCTCTGAAAAGTCTTAAAATTTTTCTGTTTATTTTATATATAGATGTTATAATCTCTGATAAAAATCTGGGATTTTCATTTTCACTTGACTTTAAAGGTAACTTTGCTTCCCTGATAGCTCAGTTGGTAAAGAATCTGCCTGCAATGCAGGAGACCTCAGTTCTATTCCTGGGTCGGGAAGATCTGCTGGAGAAGGGATAGGCTACCCACTCCAGTATTCTGGCCTGGAGAATTCCATGAACTCTATAGGACTCTATAGTCCATGGGATTGCAAAGAGTCAGACATGACTGAGCGACTTTCACTTAAGGATAACTTTATTTGGAGAATCCTGTAAACAGAAAAAATGTACATTGAACTTTAGAAAAATTCTTCTTAGTATAAAAAAGCTAATAAATTACATGATTCCATTTATGTGAAATACCCAGATAAGACAAATGTAAGGAAATAAAAAGTAAAACAGTAGTTCTCTGGGTTTTGGAGATGCCTGAGGGATTAACTGCAAACAAGCATAAGGCAACTTTGTTGCGGTGGGGGCAATGAAAGTTTTCTGAAACTAGATTATGATAAAGGTTGTACAGCATGGTAAATATACTAAAAATCAGTGAATTGCATACTTAACATTGGTGAATTTTATGGTATGTAAATTAATTCTTCAGTAAACTTGTTAAAAATTAATTTATGAGATTACATGGTTAGATTTTATTTTATAATAAATTGCCCAAAGTGATAATGTTTCTAGTTTGAAAGGCAAATATATTGATTCACATTATTGCAATAGAAAAGCAAATTATTGCTACTCTTTAATTGTTACATTGATATATGAAATATTCATGAAATTCAGATAATTTCTCACTGATATCTATGATTTTCAACTCTGAAAATCATATAATTATTACTTTCCTATTTAAATCAAGACATACTACTAGACTTAATCATAAAATGATTTTTTCAAAGGAAATATTCTTCATATCTTTCTATGATTAAATTTGTGAGATATTCACACTGGGAAAAAATTAAAACTTGGTAAGTTATAAACTTGACAATGGAAAGTTGAATCTACTGGCTTAAATTTTTGCTAATCTCTGCTTACTATTCTATTTCCAAGCATAAGAATTTCCCTTATCTCGATGTTGTTTGACTTTATACTTTTAGGTTCTATTCCTAGATTTGTATTTTCATATCTAATTAAGCAGTAATGCTGATTTTTTACTTCACACATGTGCTATCAGACAGGAAAATTTACAGGTATAAGAGACCTTAGGCATTATCCAGTCCAACTTTTAAACTATACAGTTAATGTGAGATCCTAGGTGGTAAAGGAACTGGTTTGAATGTATAGAGTTACATAGGTAGCTCTTAATTTTCAAGGAATATTCACAATAAACCAACCTAATTTCCTCACCTAGTCAAAGAGAAGGGAGTTAGACTGATTTGGTCAGTTCCTTGAACTTCAAAATTACATAAACTCTCTGGATTTGAATCTAGCTCTGCCTGACATTTACTCTGTGACCTCGGACAAATTGTCCACCCCTTCAGTATGGTGAGAATAAAATTCTTCATAAACATGTGAGAATTAAATTAGTTAATACATGGGGAGTGCTTAGATGAGTACAATGAATATAGTATAATAGGAACTCATTAACATACTGTTAATAATATGCTTAACAGTTAATACAAGTTGAACATATTGGTCAGAAGGAGTAAAGAGTCAGATCTATATTAGTAGCTTTTTTCCTCTCAGTCTTTTTCTCCTCAAAGGTTTAATTCTGGAGCTGTGTTTCTTAAACTTACATAATGAATGCTTATGCACATTTTAAAGAAAATAATTCTATCAGGCTTTTAAGAATATACCTGAAAACCAGTGAGGACCCTGCATTAATTAAATGTTGTCATTTCCATAATAACTTGGTACCAACACAATCAGAAATACAAATGCAAATTTATGTGCTTAAGTTAGCAGTAGCCATTGTGAGGTGTTCATTCATTCGATCTAGCATTATTAAAATGCTAATTATAATTTTTAAAATTAATTTTGAGGTTATCATCAAAATGAAAACACAAATTTAAACTTTTCTTGGCAATACTTCAGCATACCTTGCTGTAAGAACTGTTGCATCAAGCAAAAATAACCCATCTCATGTACAATGAATCTCTTATTTTATATGTATTCAATACTCTTAGTATTCCTGTTTGTTTTGATCGGTTGAAATCACTGCAGGATACTACCAGATCTGACTGCCAATGGTGGTAGCAACTGAAGCATCTTTGGTCAGATCACAGAAGAGCAAGGAAAACCATTGCTGGGGCCTGCTCTAGGAATAATGATAAAATTGGTTGTAACCTCTTTGTCTTCCTTCTCAATCATCCCAATAAGCTCTCATGCCCTTCCTCCCATCTGATAGGTGCTTACATTTCCCAGAAGACTTACTTTTTAATAAAACTGTTCTCAGGCCCTGAAAGACTTTAAGATTTATTAGAATCTCTTAAAGTGGAATTTCCAATACTCCGACAGTTTTAATAACAAGAAATATTGATATATATATTTATATATAATTTTTTATGTTTGTAAAGCAAGACTATGCCCTCTGTAGTAAATTTTGAAAATGCAGCGAAACAATGAAAAAGCATTCTCCACTTATGAAGACAACCAATTATAATATTTTTGTTATATTTCTTAACATATTTGTTTGGCATTTTAAAATATTATTAAAACAAAACTGACCAGTTTTATACTTTATCTTTTTCATTAAACATTATAAATGTCCCTTTCTCATGTTTTTATAAACTATTCTAAACATTATCTTTCATGATTGTTTACTATAGATTTACTAGGTTATGAGTACTTGTGATGTTCTTTATACATATTGCTAATAACCTTTCAGAAATTTTGTACTGTATTAGATTTCAACCAGCATTATATCTCTTTATTGCCATATTTTAATTAATTTGTGAAAATGGTGTCCTTAAAAATAGTTTCTAGTTTTCAGATTTTTGTTAGTTATTTGATTTTCTCTTGTATAAATGTGCTGTTTATATACTTGCTCATTTATCTATTGAAATCATAATATCTTTCTTAGCAATTTGGTTAAATTCTTTATATAAATTAATTATTAATCTTTCCTTGGAGATATTTTCCCAGGTGGTTGTTTACTTTGTAATTTCACTTTTAATGTTCCCTAACATACATAAATCATCTCTGCAGATTTTTCTTTGCTTTTAAACTTAGAAAATCTTGGGGGGAAGTTATTTGGAGATAAGATGGGACTTCTATTGCTTTTCAAACTATTAAGATTTATATTTTTAAAAAAGCTAAACTTGCATTAATCTCTAAGCAGTTTATTAATGAAGGAACAAATGATATCAGAGGTTTGTGTAGAGTCTTCTTAATTGTGATAACAGATAAAGGGAAAATGAGAAAGTAAATCTTGATTATTTACATTTTTATTTTTATTTCGGATGATACAGTAAATGATGTAATATCTAACTGCTTTTAAAAATATCTATAAGACAGGATTGCTAGTATTTAAAATGATATGTCCAACTAGGTAATAGGTTAATATTCAAAATGTTGGGTGTTTTACAAAATAATAATAAAGTTAAATTTTAGAACTTGGTACATTAACGAAAACCAATGTTATTAATTCTACTAGGAGTAAAGGCAGAGTAGTCTCCATTTTTGCTTAAGTAAAGTTTGCTCATAAAAACATAATGATCATAAGGAATTAATTGGATATAAATTGGGGATAATTATATATGGAATATTTTGGATATATATTAATATAGACATTATTTAAAATATAAAAGCATTATGTCATTTTGTAAGTCTCTTTCTTTCTTTAATTTTGAAAAGAAAAAAGCCAAAGATTCCTTTTGTATATATATAATACTAAAAGCTATAAATATTATTGATTTGTATCTGATAGCTTGTTATAGAAAAGGAAGAATTGGTATTACCATAAATACACTCTATTCTTTGACTGAGTTGTTGAAGCTAATTGTAGGTGATTGGTATTTCATTTTGTTTCTGGTATCATGTTTAGAATCTTATCTTATGACATGATTTGTTTTAGAGTAATGCTGGCTTGCAATTAAGTGCATCCATTACTGTAAACATGATTAAATAGTACCTGTCCTCAGTTGGTAAATGTCTGCTTGTATGATGATTATGCAGTAAGTATCTGGATATAACAACTACAGTATTAAATCTGTGATGATGAGATGGCAACTGTCTTGTTAGTTTAGTACATTATTGGAAGGTTACATGTTTAATGGGGCTGGGAGAGGACAAAGCAATAGCTTCTTCTTGCTAGAAGTGAAGTGAAGGCTTTTATGAAGATCTCTTACATTTCCTTGAATAATCCCTTAAAAGGTGACCTTTTTTTTCCATCTTTACTTTCAGTTCTTGCTTATACAGTGAAAATAAAGTCAGAAACCAGAAATATGAGTTTAATAGATTCTCATTTTTATATTTACAAGCTGTAGGATTTTAATCAATAAGTGCCAAATGGAAGAAAGAATTTATATTTTCTTCCAACCTAACCCACTCCAGTGTCCTTGCCTGGAGAATCCCAGGGGCGGGGGAGCCTGGTGGGCTGCCGTCTATGGGGTCACACAGAGTCGGACACGACTGAAGTGACTTAGCAGCAGCAGCAGCATGGCGCTCCTATATTTTCAATATAGTCATCAGAATAACCCTGTAATTCCAGGGAAGATTAATGACTTGTCCAAAGAAGGTCATTCAATCTCAAACAGGTAGAGTCTGCCCTAGTATAGTATAATTTCTGGTTAGTGCTGACTGAGTATGACAAAGAAAGGACAGATTGCTCCACTCTGTAATAATCAGGAAAAGCTATGTGAGGATACAACTTGAATTGGACTCTAAATCATGAGTGAATGGGATATCTCTAGAGAGATATTGGCCTTAGGTGGAAAGAAGACTTTTGAAAGATAATTGTTACTGTGTGTTTAAAGACAATAGGGCTTCCCTGGTGGTGGTGGTGTTCAGTCAGTAAGTGGTGTCTGACCCTTTGTGACCCCATGGACTGCAGCATGCCAGGCTTCCCTGTCCTTCACTATATCCTTGAGTTTGCTCAAACTCATGTCTGTTGAGTCAGTGATATCACACAACCATCTCATCCTCTGTCGCCCTCTTCTCCTCCTGCCCTCTATCTTTCTCAGAATCAGGGTCTTTTCCAATGAGTTGACTCTTCACGTGAGGTGACCAAAGTATTAGAGTTTCAGCTTCAGCCTCGGTCCTTCCAATGAATATTCAGGGTTGATTTCCTTTAGGATTGACTGGTTTGATCTCCTTGCTGACCAAGGGACTCTCAAGAGTCTTTTTCAGCACCACAATTTGAAAGCATCAGTTCTTTGGTGCTCAGCCTTCTTTATGGTCCAACTCTCACATCCAGACATGACTACTGGAAAAATCATAGTTTTGACTAGACGGACCTTTGTTGGCAAAGTTATGTCTCTGCTTTTGATATGCTGTCTAGGTTTGTCATAGCTTTTCTTCCAAGCAGCAAATGTCTTTAAAATTTCCTGGCTGAAGTCACCAGTGCACTTCCCTGTGGCTCAGTGGTAAATATTCCGCCTGCTAACGCAGGAGATGTGGCTTCAATCTCTGGATCAGGAAGATCCCTTGGAGAAGGATATGACAGCTCTTTCTAGTATTCTTGCCTGGGGAATCTCATGGGCAGAGGAGCCTAGGGGGTTGCAGTCCATGGGGTTGCAAAGAGTTGGACACAACTTAGCGACTGAACAACAACAAAAGACAAAAGGGAAGATGGTCTCTAGGTTACTTAAGGGTGCGGTCTCGGTTATTGACATCTCAGTTCTTAGCACAGTACCTGACACCCAGGTGTATGTTTAACAATGTTTAAATGGTATGTTTGTTGAAAATACTCTAGGAGATGAGAAACATAATTGAGAGTGTATTGCATTGTTGGCGGTAGCAGAATTAAGAGCACTTTACCCAAAGGTGTTAGCTTGGTATGGGAGCTGGAAATGGGCAGGAATGGGGAAAGAAAGAAAGAAAATGAGCACAAATCAGCTTTTCCTCTGATTTAGATTAATGGGTCAAAAAAAGTAGAACTTTTGATGTCATGAGCAAGGTCGTTGAAAGAGTTAATACCTGATGCCCTTAGCCAGCTTTGAAGGACAAGAGCCTTCTTGAACCGTTAAAAGTGAATGTATTAGTCACACAATCGTGTTTGACTCTGATCCCATGGACTTTAGCCCACCTGGGTCCTCTGTCTGTGGAATTCTCTAGGAAGAATACTGGAATGGGTAGCCATTTCTTTCTCCAGGGGATTTTCCCAATCCAGGGATCAAACCCTGGTCTCCTGGATCGCAGGCAGATTCTTTACTGTCTGAGCCACCAAGGAAGTATTGAGAGAAGTAGAAAAGATTTGGATTAGCCATTGAAGAAAGGGCAGATATGTTCATAAAAAGAATAGCCATATAGCAAAGCAGCAAGGACCAAGCTGAAATTTAAGAACTATGTTTGAATTATCTTTATTTCATGTGGTTTTTCTGTTTTCTTCTCAGAAATCTGATGTGCAGTGCAGAGTTCTACCTTACATTTACCATTCCAAATCTAACATGCAGTCATATGAGTTTCTGTACTTTTTTCAAGTCATGAGATCCAACTGCACATGTATCCCTAGGCCTCTATGCAGGGTTGTAACAGTGCGTCAACACAAAATTTTAAAAAACATTCTACCAACCAATCTTTCAAAAATGCTTTAAAAAGCTTTAGGTCACACAGCTCAAGTCGTAGAGCTGGAAAAACGATTTTGTGGAGAAAGCTAATGGGTTTATTTTTGCAGTTCTAATAATCGTAGTATTTTTAGTAGTTAGGATGTAGAGCTCTGTCTTTCCCACCATCTAATTATAATGTGCAAGGGCTGATTGCTTGTGCTCTTTGACTACCCTCCTGGCACTAAGAACCATAAACAAAGCTGCAGGCACTAATTACCTCCTTTTCCTAATCTGAATTTTGATGTGCTTTTGAACTAGTAAGTCTTCTAGCATTCTAAGAGGGCTTCCCCTACTATTGGAAAGACTTCTACTTCCCCTGAATTCCAGGAGAAGATTTTGAATCAAAGTTTTTTCTGGAGGAGTTTTTAATGCCTATCATTTTACAGCAAGAGAAATAAATTGGTACGGATATATTTGTTTTATATATTCAAAGCAGCACTACTTGCATATGCGGAGATAATTATAGACATTTACTCTTAAGATACTCATGAGATGTGTGTGCTTTTTGATAGAAAATATAATGGAGACAGAGGATTTATTTTGTCTCCTGATTGTCAGATTCTATCCATAACTGATCAATAATGGGATCCTGTATCTCTTTTTGATGTGCTACGTGACTTTCTTGTGGTAACACTAAGAAAGTAGAAACAAAAATTAACTTTGGGTTTATGTCTGCTTAAAGGAAGGTGATTCACTGACTGCTAAGAAGTTTTGAAAAATGAAAAATGACAAGGCAGAGTTTATTTATTCCTTCTTGGTTAAAGAACCAGGAAACAATTTTGACTAATGGTATTGCAATGAGTTAAATTTGTTATCTTGAAGCACAGAACTATTGTTTTTCTCCAATCTTGACCGAGAGAACATGATCTTATATAAAAATAAATATAATTTGGTTTATCATTTTTCTTTTAAGAAAATTCAATACATTTAATTTTTTCTTACTCCTTTTTAAAATTATTATTATTAATTATCTGACCTGGGCAGCTCTCTCTACTTCAGTTTCCTTATCCTTTAATGGGGTTATTAACTGACCTATTTAACAGAGCCATTGTGAAGATTAAATAAGATCAAGTCTGTGTAATGATTATTAATAGAATGACTAGAACAGTACCTAACAATTAATGAATATTGGCTGTTGTTTTCAATTAAAGCAGAATGACTTCAACAACGCTGACAGGGATAATATTTTCATTCCACCCTTTACTAGGATAGTTACTTAACCTCTTTGTACCTTATTTTCTACATCTGTAACATGGAATAATATCAATGCCTTATATATTTTTGCAAAAATAAATGCATATTAGAGTGCTTAGAACGGATTGGCATTTGTAAGCTTATTACTGTAATTATTTTCAACATTATCACTTTTTGTTGGGAAAAATTTTATAAAAATGCAAGAAAAGTGCTATAAATGTACATAATTCTACATCATGGCCAAGTAGGGAAATAAAAATAGATACTCTAAAATCACAAGACATGAGGGAAGGAAAAGAATACAGATAGGAATCTATCTTATCTGTTCTCTCTCCCTGTGTACATGTTTACACTATCTGCTTCTATAGTCCCTACTCTCATTCCTGTTCCTAACAGCGTAAAACAGGTGCACACAGGGAGAGAGAACAGATAGGAAAGTTCCTCAAAGTTTTTCCTGCTACTAAAATTCATTTACTTGTTTTACACAACACACATCCAAAATATAATCTTAGACTGTACTTGCCTTGTGGTCTACTATCTCCCATCACTTCACAGTATTTATTATACTATACTCTGATTGCTTGGTTAATTGTCCATCTTCCCCTTCAGACTGCAAGTTCTCTGAAGGCGAGAAGCATGTATGTGTTGTTAATCTTTGAAATGATTGTGTCTAGCACATAATAGGTGCTCGATTGTTGTTGTTGTTTAATTGCTCAGTCCTGTCCAACTCTTTATGACCGCATGAACTGCAGCGCAGCAGGCTTCCCTGTCCTTCACCATCTCCTGGAGCTTGATCAAACTCATGTCCATTGAGTCAGTGATGCCATTCAACAGTCTTGTCCTCTGTCACCCCCTTTGCCTCTTGCCCTCAATCTCCCAGCATCAGGGTCTTTTCCAGTGAATGAATGGGGTCTTCATATCAGGTGACCAAAAAAAGTATTGGCGCTTCAGCTTTAGCATCAGTCTTTCCAGTGAATATTCAGGCTTGATTTCCTTTAGGATTAACTGTATTTGATCTCTTTGCAATCCAAGGGACTCTCAAGAGTCTTCTCCAGTGCCATAGTTCAAAAGCACCATGTATTCAGCGCTCAGACTTCTTTATGGTCCAACTTTCATATCCATACATGACTACTGGAAAAACCATAGCTTTGGCTATACAGACCTTGGTAGGCAAAGTAATGTCTCTGCTTTTTAACATACTGTCTAGGTTTGTCATAGCATGGAGGCACTCAGTAAATATTTGCATTTCAAAAATAGGACTTTGCAGGACTAACTTGGATTTTCCCATCGATTTTCCCCCCAATATTTCCCATAAATATGCCTTAAATATTAAATATGTGTGTATTTTACATATATATAAAACTCCTTGACTGTATAACAAATGTGTCTTTAATACATATAACATTTTTGTTTCTAAAATTTTTGTTTTAATGTGGAAGTCTCAATACTTATAAATACCAATGCTATTTAACATAATAATGCTTACCACATATTTAGGAAAATGCAGTCTTATTCACCGCATTTATGTCATGTTAATTTTTCTATTATTTCTTTTCTTTCAGAGTCTATTATTCTTTTTGTTTGTAAATCAGCATGCTTGATGCTGCAACCAATGGCTTTTTGCCATGCATTCTTAGTACTTCTTGGAACATTTGGTTTAGGAAGTAGGGTAATTAGTATATAAACATTGTGTAGCAGAACTACTCTAATTAGTGTCTTTTGGCCTGGGTCCAGTGATAAACAAAGTAAGATGCACGTCAGTATTTGTCCTAACAGTTTATAAAAATCCTGTTATGGCGCTGTGGGACAGCATGCACAAGATATATTAAATAATGTGGTTGTTGAGATCATGAGAAAGGGTTCTATCATGTCAGTTTAATAGTCTTCATATAATAAATTAGCTGCCTAACTTTGAAGCCTTTCATTAGTCTTAATTATTCAAAAAATCCTAACATCAAAGTGTAGCTTCCCTGGTGGCTCAGATGGTACAAAATCTGCCTGCAGTGCAGGAGACCCCAGTTTGATCCCTGGATCGGGAAGATCCCCTGGAAAAGGAAATGGCTACCCACTCCTTAATTTTTGCCTGGAGAATTCCATGTACAGAGAAGCCTGGTGGGCTGCAGTCCATGTGGTCACAAAGTGAAGTGAAAGTCCTTCAGTCGTGTCTGACTCTTTGCAACCCCTTGGACTTCTCCAGACCAGAATACTGGAGTGGGTAGCCTTTTCCCTTCTCCAGGGGAAGTTCCCAACCCAGGGATCAAACCCAGGTCTCCCACTTTGCAGGCGAATTCTTTACCATCTGAGCCATAAGGGAAGTTCAAGAAGACTGGAGTGGGTCACAAAGAGTCAGACACAAGTGAGCAACTACCACTTTTGTAGTACCCCTAATAACTTTGCACATCTTTAGTGAAATGTTGTTTCTTTGAGAAGTCGCTCAGTTGTGTCCACATCTTTGCAACCCCATGGACTATAGCCTACCAGGCTCCTCCATCCATGGGATTTTCCAGGCAAGAGTACTGGAGTGGGCTGCCATTTCCTTCTCCAGGGGTTCTTCCTGACCCAGGGATAGAATCTGGGTCTCCCACGTTGTAGGCAGACGCTTTACCATCTGAGCCACCAGGGAAGTCCTGAAGTTGTTTCTTTAATCTATACCTAAACCAATTTCTTTTTGTTCCTACAGTTTGCTAGCTGAAGAGCATTCATTGATATAGACCATCAAAATGAAATAGATTTAAAAACCAGGTTTAGAGGCAAAACATTTCTCAGTCACTTTATGGAACCTTCAGCAAATTTCCTTTGGTTCAGTTCACTGTTTCTTAAGTTGCTCACTTCTGATAAGTACTACTTCCTATTTTTGAAGTAGACGTGCCAGAAGACTTTTATTAATAATATGTTGTCCTGTGAGTCCACATTACTAAAGCTGATATCCACATAGGGACAGATCGTTCTTTTCCAACTTTTTGCTAGCCAGCTTATATTTTAGAGATACTCCAAGTTTAAAATTGGGGACAGAGTATGAGGTCTCAGTGCTGCTGCTTTTGAATCTGTGTTCAGACGGTTGGTTGTCAAAAACTTCTTTGTGATTAATTTCCTCATATGAAACCACTGAAAACAGAAAGTCAGATCAGATCAGATCAGATCAGTCGCTCAGTCGTGTCCAACTCTTTGCGACCCCATGAATCGCAGCACGCCAGGCCTCCCTGTCCATCACCAACTCCCGGAGTTCACCCAGACTCACGTCCATCGAGTCAGTGATGCCATCCAGCCATCTCATCCTCTGTCATCCCCTTCTCTTGCCCCCAATCCCTCCCAGCATCAGAGTCTTTTCCAAAGAGTTAACTCTTCGCATGAGGTGGCCAAAGTACTGGAGTTTCAGCTTTAGCATCATTCCTTCCAAAGAAATCCCAGGGCTGATCTCCTTCAGAATGGACTGGTTGGATCTCCTTGCGGTCCAAGGGACTCTCAAGAGTCTTCTCCAACACCACAGTTCAAAAGCATCAATTCTTCGGCGCTCAGTTTTCTTGACAGCCCAACTCTCACCATCCATACATGACCACAGGAAAAACCATAGCCTTGACTAGACGGACCTTTGTTGGCAAAGTAATGTCTCTGCTTTTGAATATGCTATCTAGGTTGGTCATAACTTTCCTTCCAAGGAGTAAGCGTCTTTTAATTTCATGGCTGCAGTCACCACCTGTAGTGATTTTGGATCCCAGAAAAATAAAGTCTGACACTGTTTCCCCATCTATTTCCCATGAAGTGATGGGACCGGATGCCATGATCTTCGTTTTCTGAATGTTGAAACAGAAAGTAAATATATATAAAAGTAGAAAACTTAATGGTCAAATATTTGTCAAAGAAATGGAAATGATAATCAAAGCTCTCCCTAAATTCTACATACAAACACCTGAATAAACCTGATCTCAGGTGGCCTTGGCCTGTAGCAGCTTGAAGCAGATTTCAGTTCCTGGCCAGAGATTGAAGTCAGGCCTCAGCAATGAGGGCGTTGAATCCAAACCATGAGACCCGTGGCCAGTGACAAGGTCCTGGCCTGTCAGCTGTGTAGAAATGAATTCCACAGAGAGATGATGAGTAGTGAAACAAATGTTTTTAGGAAAAGAATGCTTGTGGATAGACACAGAGATGGTCTCAGAGAGTCATGCCCTAGTGGTATCAATAGTTTGAAGCACTTCAGTGGGGCATTTCTTTCAGGTTTCCTTTGGCCAATCACCTTGCTTTGCCTGCTTCTGAATCTGTATTTTGTATATCTTAGGGTCCTCTCAGGTGTGTGCATGCATCTCTTAGTCAAGACAGATTCTAGGAAAGAGGCCAATGGATAGTCAGCTTCACTTATTGTGAGGTGATGTCTCTTCTCTTTTGGACCTTCAAGGAGCCTTTCTGCACATGTGCAGTCAGGAAGGTCTCCTTGACTTGAGATTGAGGAATATGTGTTTTTTTTCTCTCTTATCTAGGCAGGGCTTCTCCTCTCCTCCTGCCATTTTGGAGTGTATCTGTCCACAGGGGATGAACTCTGGCTCCTCAGCCTGGGACTCATCCATCTCCTGCCTCAAACTGACATACCTCCCCAAGTTGAATGAGTTTTACAAAATACTTTTACCAAACTTTCAGGAGTTATACCTCCTGTCTCATGCAGGTTTGTTGTTGTTGTTGTTTTTAAAGGGGAGAGGGGTCGGGAGAATGGTGCCTGGCTAATTTTGTAAGACTTGTACAACCTTAATTCCAGAAGAATAGTAAAGAAAAGAAAATTATAGGTCCATCTCACAATGACAAGTGTGGGAATTTTAAATAAAATACTTGATACTTAACTTCCAACAGCAGATTTTTTTTTTTATATATAGTATTTATCTCTGGAGGGTGAAGATGGTTTAATATCAGAAGTATCAATGAAATCTGTTAATAGTGAACAAATATAATAAACAAAAAAAAGTTACATAATTATCTGAAAAAGCACTTAAAAAATATTTAACTCCAATTTGTGACTAAAGGTCTAAAAAACTAGGAAAAGAAGGAAACTTTACAAGCTTGATAAATGTAATATACTAAAACCTATAGCATGGCACCCCATGCCAGTACTCTTGCCTGGAAAATTCCCTGGATGGAGGAGCCTTGGTAGGCTGCAGTCCATGGGGTCACGAAGAGTCTGACACAACTGAGCGACTTCACTTTTACTTTTCACTTTCATGCATTGGAGAAGAAAACAGCAACCCACTCCAGTATTCTTGCCTGGAGGATCCCAGGGATGGGGGAGCCTGGTGGGCTGCCGTCTATGGGGTCGCACAGAGTCAGACACGACTGAAGCGACTTAGCAGCAGCAGCAGCAAAACCTATAGCAAACATCAAAACTTTAAACAAGCTTAAGATAAAGCAAGACAGTTATACCCACTAAGATATATTCTTGATATTGATCTGACTAATTCAAGAAGCACAAGCTGGAATCAAGATTGCCGGGAGAAATATCAATAACCTCAGATATGCAGATGACACCACCCTTATGGCAGAAAGTGAAGAGGAACTAAAGAGCCTCTTGATGAAAGTGAAAGAGGAGAGTGAAAAAGTTGGCTTAAAGCTCAACATTCAGAAAACTAAGATCCATGGCATCTGGTCCCATCACTTCATGGGAAATAGATGGGGAAACAGTGTCAGACTTTATTTTTCTGGGCTCCAAAATCACTGCAGATGGTGACTGCAGCCATGAAATTAAAAGACACTTACTCCTTGGAAGGAAAGTTATGACCAACCTAGATAGCATATTGAAAAGCAGAGACATTACTTTGCAAACAAAGGTCCGTCTAGTCAAGGCTATGGTTTTTCCTTTGGTCATGTATGGGTGTGCGAGTTGGACTGTGAAGAAGGCTGAGCACCGAAGAATTGATGCTTTTGAACTGTGGTGTTGGAGAAGACTCTTGAGAGTCCCTTGGACTCTTGAATAAATGAAGAGTTATAAAACATTCGTTGTGGGGCACATGACAACATAAGATGTCAATTCTCACCAAATGCAATTCTAATTAAAATTACAATGGGATTTTTTTTGAGGACTTCAATAAAATGACTATGATGAGCAACAAAAAAGTCCAGATATCTAATAAGTCTATTTGAAATGTATCTGGAAAAAAATTAACTTTTTATTTTTTTAACCAGATTTTAATTTATGTTAATAAAAGCAATTTGAAACAGGCAAAGAAACAGATAATCAGACTAATGAAACAGAGGTGAATACTCAGAAACAGATCCAAAGTGGAGAAGAGGTGTGTTGCTTAGTGGGTTCTTAGAAAAATGATTTATTAGATGAAAAAGGTGAAGTTGGGTCCCTGCTTCATATCATATACTATATATGAACTATGAAGAGAACGAAGACCAGCCTAAAAGTAACAGGTAAAAGTATAGAGTTAAAAGAAAATGTTAGAGAGTATCTTTGTGATTGTGGTATGTGAGAGAACTTAAACCCTTTCCTAAAAGCACAGGCTTTCAGGGATAAATTGGTAGCTTTACAATGTCGAAACTAAGGATTTGTGTTCAGTGAATTATAGGGTAAAGCAAAACTAACATTAGAGTTGCAGGTTGGAAGAAGATATCTGCAGTACTAAAGCCTGAAAGGAGATAAATATGTGAACTGTATGAGAAATGCTTGCAAAATTCATATATGTGTGTGTGAATTTATAATGTGTATATTATTTATATATATATAATATATATACCATATGTATGTGTGTATATATATACGGTGTATATATATGGTTTTTATAAGGTTATAAGGTTTATATATATTATATATATATAAATAATATATATACCATATATATGTGTGTGTGTATATATATATAAGCAAAGGTTATTACTAAACAATTCATGGAAAGGAATTCCTGAGCAGCTAAGTGTTTGGAGAGAGATGTTTATTTAACCTTTTAAGTAATTAGAGAAATGCCAATTAAAATATGAGTAGCATACCACTTACCACAGTAACATCTCATATACCACAAGTATGTGAGAAGAAAGTTTTGAAAAATCAGTAGGTAAATCAAAATATAGGTAAAAATTTGGAGTAGTGGGGACACTTCCTAGCTAATGCTGGGAATCTAGACTGCTGCAGTTGTTGAGTGGGCTTTCTCTAGCTGCGGTGAGCGGGAGCTACTCTCTCTAGTTGTGGTGCTCCGGACTTCTCACTGTGTTTGGATCTCACTGTGGTTTTCTTGTTTAGATCATGGGCTCTGGGGCACCACGGGCTTCAGTAGCCGCAGCACATGGACTCAGTAGTCGCAGCTCCCGGGCTCTAGAGCACAGGTCCAGTGGTTGTGGCGCACAGGCTTAGTTGCTCCATGGCGTTTGGCATCTTCCCAGATCAGGGATCAAACCCATGTCTCCTGCATTGGCATTTGGATTCTTCATCACTGAACCACCAGGGAAGCCCCCCTTTTTCTTTATTTACATCATTTTATAGACAGGCAAGGGAAGAAGTATCCTGTGATAGTTCATATTGACGTCACCAAATCTTGTTTTGTCATTTCTGTAATTACTTGAACCTATATTAACATCATAGGAGTAAGTATAGAACTTTTTAAAGCATTCAAAACCCTGAAATTTGTTTTTAGGGATAATTACTCTTTATTATATTACCTCTATAAATCCATGGCAGATCCCTATCTTTTATGGCCAATAATACAAAATCTCAATTGGTGAATTACTCTGGAATTCTGCTTATGAAAATATAACCCATGAAATCTCTGTATTGTATAAGATCTCTGTTTTCTTAGAGAGAAGTGACATTGTTTCTTATAGAAATTATTCAGACTTCTGAGTTTGATCTCTTGAAATGTCTGTGTTTCATCTCTAAAAATATTTAGCAAATTCCATTTGTTATATGTAGTTAGGATTAAGAAGGAACTGTCTTCTCAAAATTGTGTTGTACATAAATTGTCCAAATTCACATTTTCCTGTAAAGCAGTATTAAGAATGCTAGCTCACAGTCTCTTTGAAACTCATAATATGACTGACATGTTTGCAATAAGGAATGCTAGAAAAATAATACTCCTACAAGCATACGTAATAGTCTTTAATTCCACATGTCCCTGTACTTCTGTTAATACATGCACATAGGCTTCCCACAATTGCACTGGTCCATTCCAGATTCTGAAACTATTTACATTAAAATATGAGTAAAAAATGTTTGACCTACCTTTGATCTTATGAAACAGAGGGATCTAATGGACAGTGGTACAATATTATCCCTCTCCTCCCCTCCAGCCAGTTTTCCTTCCTAGACATAGGTATGTTTTCTATATCTCCTATACCCTCAGGCCCAAGATTAGAAAGCATGGTAAGAAGCCAAAAAGATTACTTTTAGAGGAACTTTTTTCTAGTTAGTGCACCTTGGGCCTTAAGCAGTTTTTCTTACAGATACTAGCAATCTGGGAGGAGTAAGATGAGAGCGGACAGGTTGCTGCTTCAGCTGAATAATGGAATGTGTTTCTTTGCAAACTCTTCAAATTGTCAACTCACATTCTTTAAGACTGTGTTTAATATACCCATATCAGAAACGGAACTTGACACACTTTTCTCTATACGGACCCACACATAATAAATGTCACCCTCTTGCAACTGCTAGAAGAATTAGTGCTTATAGCAGTGGACATTCTGTTAAAATCATTAACTTAAGATCATGTTCTGTACAGGGGAAATTTTATCAGAAAGGCTATAAGGTGTTTTAAGCATGTGATTCCAAAGGAAAGGAAAAACTAATAAAGAACTTCATAGTATAACCATTGATTTAACGATTTTACAGGCACAGTTTGAAACTAAAGTGATATTTTTTTTTAAGAATCTTTAGACACTGTGATGGTAAGAGACAGATTTCATATTTATAGAGGTTTGCATGTGGTACATTTGGCTTTAAAAGTAATTGTGTTTGGCACTGTAGTAGGAAGTCATCTACGGTGATGCTGACATCTAATACCAGGGTTTCTGGTAGCCATGGGCCAGAGTTTGGTTTGGTTTTCTGAGAAGGGGATTATATGTCTATTTAGGCAAGGTCAGTTCTTACTTTTGGAATTCATACTAAAACTCTCTATTCGATTCTTAGGTTTTTGTACATAATAGACAAACAGTAAATACCGTGATTCTCCAAACAGAGAAATTCCTGAGAATATAGATGTTTAAAACCTGAAATCAGTTGACCTTAAAACATTTCAGTGTGTTGAAGGAGAAAAGGATATTGTCTTAATTCCCCCTTTACAAAGAAGTTTTGACTACATTTAAAAATTGTGTTTATTACCTGATATACCAGGAGTGTACGGCTGGTATTCTTTTTCTTCCTATGTCTCAGTATCTCTGTTTTTCTTTAAAGCAAGGTCAGCAAACATTTTTTTGTAAGGGCCCAGAGAGTAAATACTTTAAGGCTGCATATGGTTTCTTTTGGGGCTTCCCCAGTGGCTCAGCAGTAAAAATCCACTGCAGTGCCAGAGCGGCAGCAGACCTAGGTTCGATCCCCAGGTTGGGAAGGTCCCCTGGAGTAGGGCATGGCAACCCACTCCAGTAGTCTTGTCTGGAGAATCCCACGGACAGAGGAACCTGGCAGGCTATAGTCCATAGAGTTGCAAGGAGTCGAATATGACTGAAGTGACTTAGCATGGCAGCATAGTCTCTCTTGCATCTCTCTTAGTTCCACTGTCCTTTTCCGCATCTCTCTCCTAATCTGTTACAACCTTTTAAAACTGTCAAAACCTTTGTTACCTTGAGTGGCCTATGAAAATAGATTTGATCCCGTTTTAATTGAGTCCTCAGTTCTAGACCCAGTTCTGTCCCACACACACTTGTGATTGTTGGCAGTTGGTATGATTGGCTTATCTTACCTTTTTATGTATATAACCTAATAGTCTTTTCCAACTTTCAGAATCTGTGAACTGCCTATACACTTGCTTTTGTTCTTTCATTTTAGATACACAGTTTATTAATTGCAGAAAAGTTTGGTTGTGCTTCAATTAAATTTCATAATGCTTAGATTAGAATTATCTAGAGCCAAGCCATCTAGCATGTGAACTCAAGTGTCAGAAATTCTGAATTTGAATCTTTTTTTTTTTCCACCACTTATTAGGCTCTTGTGGTCTCAAGCAAGCCACCAAACCACTCTGACTTTCAATTTCCTCTTCATCAAATTTAGGAAATGACACCAACTCTGCCAGCCTCTTAAAGCTGCTTAATTTTCTAATTGAAATGTAGATACTGAAAATGCTTTGTAAACTACAAAACATAAAATCATCAGTATGTATCATTCTTTTAAGCTCCATGCTTTTATAACGGTGAATTTCCCCTTATAAACTTTACTATAGAAAAATATTTTTTCTTAAAACTACTAGCTTAAATGACAGTAGCCAAAAGGACCAATAAAGTCTTCTCAGTTTAACATCTGGAAAATGACTAGTCAAGGCAGCAGTAGCTTTTTATAGTATCAGATGCTCTCGAGTATAGATAAGGCAGTTTCTAATATAGTGCCTTGCACATAGTAGCCACTCAAACATTTGCTAACTTTCTGTAGGACCTTAGTCCGCAAAGGCATCAGATGGTCCTATTTCCCTTTCAGCTGTAAATAATTACGTTTTTATACTTACAGTATTAAACTTTGGGCCCTCCTTCTTTCATAGCTGTTGTTAAAGAAATTCTTCACAGATGTTTGCTCCATTCCCTCAATGATTCTCTTTTTCTATTTTCCTTCTTCTAGGATAGGAGAATGAAAAGAAAAATATTCCCTGAGACTAGATAGGTTTTGTCTAATTAAAAGGGAGTTAATTCCCAGTTTACTTTTTTTCCTTAACCCCCTCCCATCAGTTATTTTCATCAAAAGGCTCTTTAAACCAATTTTCAAGTAATAAAATCTATGCCTTGATTAATGAAAGTTGATCTGGGTGGAGGCAGGTGGGAAGGAGACTCCCTAGAAATCTGAGATGGATTTCTCAGACTTATTTGGTTTTGTGTTATATATACCCTACAGGGAAAGAAACCAAAATAACCTAGTGCAGTAACCCCCAAGCCTGGCTTTACATCAGAATCACTAGAGAAACTGAAAAACCAAGGATTTCCTGGCCCTGTCTTAGACTTACTGAAGTAGAATCTTTGAGAGGGTCAGGCCTGGGAATCCGTACTTTTAAAAAGATACAGCCAGGTTTGAAAACCAGTGGAGTAGTTACTCCTGTGGTCTGTAGAGTAGTAGGACAGATGTAAGTTTAAACTCTGGCTCTATTATTTATACTTCTTATATGAATTTGAGCAAATTAGTCTCTCCAATAAAGTAAAGATAATAATAAAATTATATTTCAAGGATTAGCATGAGATATTTAGCATTTAAGTGCTTGGTACATAGCACTTAGTAAATTGTTTATCATTGTATATAACTATCTCACTGTTTTTCTGACAAATACTGTATTCCTTGGGAAAAAAGGTTAAACCAAAGTTAAATTTTGAATATAATCTTATTTGAATAGAAATTTATTTCTTGACAATCACAAATTAAATTAGTCATGCCACATGTGACTTTTCTACATCTCATTAATAGAAATATATATTCACTCTGAAGTTTTCTTTTGAAAACTTGATACTTTTTACAGCAGTAATTCGTACATGTTGCTAATAGGCCAAGTGGACAAGTCATGTCTATTTGGTGACATGTCTATTTAGAATTCAACCCAATGCAGTAAAAAAAATTGAAAAGAAAGAATGCAAAGTAATTTTGTGTTCACTGCTTGATTTTCATTAGGCTCAACCTGGTTTTTTTTTTTTCCTAAGACCATAGTCTCAACTGAGCCTGGGGATGCTGGTGCATACAAGACTATGATACAAACATGGCAATTTTAGCAAATATTTACTTTTCTTTAAAAATATGAGTTTAAGTACTATACCAGAAAGAAATGATATCAGTATTTTATATGTGCTGAAATAACTATCTGTACAGACTGCTACACAGATACTGTAACATCCTAAATATTATGAGATTCTTTAAAAATATTTATCCTTTATGTTTGTTTATATGTAAAATAAAAATAAGTCTTATGAAATGTAAGAGTGCTTCATCCGGTACTTCTCATATCATGCTAAGTATTGTCTTACTATTTTAAAAGCTGATTTGCCCCGTAGTTTAGATGTGTTCCCTGGTGGCTCAGAGGTTAAAGCAGATGCCTCCAATGCGGGAGACCCGGGTTCGATCCTTGGGTTGGGAAGATACCCTGGCACAGGAAATGGCAACCCACTCCAGTGTTCTCACCTGGAGAATCCCATGGATGGAGGAGCCTGTAGGCCACAGTCCATGGGGTTGCAAAGAGTTGGACACGACTGAATGGCTTCACTTTCATTTTCACTTTGGATGTGTTCTATGAAACACTGAACAGCTACCACGGTTATGTATTGCTTAGAATAACCCTTCCAGTAAGGTCTAGGGTAGCCATTTCTGAAGTGACAGTGAGCAATGAAAGGTTATCATTTAAAATAGCCTATTATGTTGGTTCTTTGGTTAGAATGAAATTCCCAGTAATAGCCATGTAAATTATAGCATTGTATTAATAAGCTGAATTTGGCCAAGTTTTGGCCATATCCCCAAGATGGATTCTTAGAGAGTATTTATTATTAAACATTGAAAGTCACAAATTCATGATGAGTATAATGCCAAAATTTCCATAGATTTTAGTAATTAATAGCATAGTTTTCTAAGAATCCTGATATAAGGATTATTTTGGTGACAGATCATTCATGCATTTCTGTTTTACTGACAGCAGTACGACTGAACCTGGTAATGTATTGATTCATCTTAGGTGGATATTATGACTCCTGAATGATTAACGTAAGGGATGATTTTAGCATAAGCAATGGAGAAGTTGGGTAGAAATTATTAACAATAGAAGTTTTACTTCTTCAAAATAGTGGCTTTTCAGAATATGAGGCAGTTTTTCATTATTGTGGCCTGCCTTATGTAGCTTTTAAATTGAAGTGGAGTCACTCAGTCATGTCTGACTCTGCGACCCCATGGACTGTACCCTACCTGGTTTCTGTGTCCATGGGATTTTCCAGGCAAGAATACTGGAGTGGGTTGCCATTCCCTTCTCCAGGATATCTTCCTGACCCAGGGCTTGAACCCGGGTCTCCCGCATTGTAAGCAGACACTTTACTGTCTGAGCCACCAGGGAAGTCCCTTTTTTAGGTAGCTTTTAGAGTTTAGTAAACAGCTATTAATATAACCTATTCTAATAGAATTGGTAGACCTGTGAAACCTGGATGCCTTATGTTCTTAAAAAGTAATGGGTTCTTCTAATTTGTAAGGTTTAGTTTGCTAAAATCTAATAACCTTGTAAAAGATAACATTTTTTGTTTGAATTCTAGTTTGTCTAATCAAATGCTTTCAATCATGGCTTGTAGTTTTCCTGAAAAGTATTCGCCATTAGTATCATACAGGAAAATAATGAAAACTATATTCCTAAACATATACGTTGTTTGGGATGTGAGGTATAAACCCCTAGGGATGTGCCTGAGAAGATACCTTAATCGTAAGGAGAGTACCATATGCTGTTCTTTGGCCTTTCAAAGAATGAATGTACATTCAAAGGTGCTCTGGCACGTGAAAGAAGTGTGAGGCAGGCTGAACTACCTAAAAGACTACACTCATCGCAGTGCTTCCTAGACACTGCTTTTTGAGGAAAGGAAAAAGGAAGTGTTTCATATGAAGTAAAAGACTTGGGAAGAAGAAACATCCATGATTTTCTGAGTGCCTCTTATATTTTCATTGCTTTTTAAATAAGAAGAAGGCAAATACATATAAATGACCAAAAATACAAATGACCACAAGAGAGGAGTCAGGGCTCAGTCTACTTTGTTTTTACATCCGTTTTTTTATGGCGTGCATTTGTGTTTACAGTATTCTCTGAAACAAACCTCCCATAATCACTTTTTTGGTAACTTCTTTACCATTCGTTGTCTCACTTTTATGAAGTGGTTTGCATTAATTTGCATTTATAATCATTCCCTAAAATCATTCTAGAATGATTGAAACCACTTATAAAAAAGAAAATATTGAGGGTATCTGTTGGCTTAGGGTGTTACTTATGATTGCTGAATTTTGCTTTTGACCAAGAGTATATTGACATTTACATTCAGAAATATATCATTTTCTTTTTGTAATTAGAATACATATGGAGATAATAGTCTTTATTAATAATATTAATAAATATTATTTTGAATATTAATACATATCATTTTGAATGTTAATACATATTATTTTGAATATTTCTCTTTGAAGCTTAGAAAATTTGGGCATCAAAGGTAGATTTATTGCTGATTATACCCAATAATAAGGGATCTTCCTTCATAGCTCAGTTGGTAAAGAATCTGCCTGAAAGGCAGGAGACCCAGGTTCAATCCCTGAGTCCAGAAGATCCCCTGGAGAAGGAAATGGCAACCCACTCCAGTATTCTTGCCTGGAGAATCCCATAGATGGAGGAGCCTGGCAGGCTACAGTCCATGGGGTCGCAGGAGTCGGACACAACTTAGCGACTAAACCACCACCACAATACATAAAAATTGTATCATTTGTACCATTTATATCTAAACTAAAATAATTCTTCAGAACTCTATGCCCTAGAGAAAAAGAGACTGAACTCTAGTCTTTAAATTTATGCTTCTGGATTTTAAGAAAAAAGGAAGGAAATAAAATTACTATTTTATTCTTAATATTTTATTTTATTTCCTATTATTAAATATATACAGCACAGTATTATATAGTGCATATAAATTTAATAATCTATATTTAGGGGGATTGCATATTCTAGTATCTGTTCCTTAATAGAATAAGTACATTCTTAAAAAATTTGCTCTACAACAACTTTCTATTTATTATATTCCCTGTGGCTCAGACAGTAAAGTGTCTGCCTTTACTGGGAGACACTAGTTCGATCGAACTGGAGACCCAGGTTCAATCCCTGGTCAGGAAGATCCTCTGGGGAAGGAAATGGCAAGCCACTCCAGTACTCTTGCCTGGAACCTGGTAGGCTACAGTCCATGGCGTCGCAAAGAGTTGGACAGGACTGAATGACTTCACTTTCTCTTTCTTCCCAGAGATTTCCATTATACTATTAAAATTGTAAACCACTTTTTCTATTTCTGACACTAACTATCATAAAATCACATTTGTTTTTAAACATCTGTATTCTTAAAAGCAATAGTTCTCCCATAAGATATTAACAGTGTTGAAATATTAATAGCGTTTTTTCAGTGTACTCAAGACCACAGTCTTTGGCAGATTGTCATTCTCGTCTTTCTTCACAAACTGTTCTCCAGTCATGGATAATCATATGAGCTTTAGTGATTAGGCTACGCTGATGGCTGGTGTGGAACTGCACTGCCACTTCAAATGTCTCCACGTTAACAGTGTTTTTTCATCTTAGCCGTTTTCCTTCTTTAAACCTTACTATCTTCTCCAAAAGTCTTGATTTAGACATCTTTTAACATGTTGATCTTAAAAAATAATTCTGTTTTAATAGAGTATCTATTATATATGAATCATAAAAGCATCATTTTATAGGTAGGCATCCTAATAGTCATAAATGTTGTATTGGGCCCCAGAATTCTGTAATCAGTTAGTTCTTGTTCTATAATGTTGAGGCAATTGACAAGTTCCCAAAATGTGAGTTTTAACAAGTGAATTTACATTCATTATTCCTAAAGATATGTCCTTCTTATAGTACTAAGTGTATGAGATAATTTCTTTGAAACATGATGAACCAACTACATTTGGTAGTTAAGGCTGTCACAGTCTATGTCAGCCTTCTTCCCTGGGTTACATTTTCCCTTATCTCCAAGGACTTTTCTTTGGAATTTTTATCTTTGGCCTCAAGAAACATGGTGTTGCTTCAGGTTAACTCAGCACCCAAGCACACCTGGGTGGTAAGCAGTTGGAGAAAGATTAAGAAATGATGGGACTGTCATATAAACACTTCTCCAATCCCTCTTTATATGAAAAAAAAATGTCTTTTATTTGTCTTCCTAGTGGTTTCATTGTGACCCACATAATAATATGTGAAAAAGAGAACATCATTTAGATGATAGAAATAAAACATTCAGAGGCAAAGCGTCGAAACTGCTTATCATTCCCCAACTTTTCTTTGAGCACCATCCTGTGTTAAACCAGATTAATGTAAACTAGCAGAAAAGTAATATTAAATATGAGTACATGTGAATTTTCCTGGCCAGGCTTGTTTATTGGCTTCTTGATATAATTCCTGAATTTCAGAATCCAGACCTCAGCATGTACTTTAGATGAATGTTTTTAAAAATTTGAAATACAGAGAATATTATTATCTACTTGGTTACTGGATGTTAAAGTTCTGAAATACATCTATGTATAACATATTCTCTCCATTTTAATAATTCAC
The DNA here is from genome assembly GCF_029407905.1 of Bubalus kerabau. NCBI lineage: Eukaryota > Metazoa > Chordata > Mammalia > Artiodactyla > Bovidae > Bubalus > Bubalus kerabau. The sequence goes on along the minus strand of NC_073639.1, from coordinate 38,617,835 downwards.
CATGTAGAGAGGTATCTTAAGACCTTAAAGAAAGACTTGATCAGAGTTAAACCCTATACTTCCAATCCTTTGGTTCAGAAGAGTAGTTGCATACATATTTTCATGATTTTGTACATTTTGTATTCCCTTAATGGAATTCCTGCCTGCTGACAAGCTCTAGCTTATTCTGTAAAGCTTAGTACAGGTGTCATATCCCCTAAGGCAACTTCTGACCTTCCCACACTTAATCAAGTTGTTGTTTGCCTCCTTTGCACTCTCATCACTTTATGCACACTTACTGGAGCACTCTTTCTCAGTCACTAGATCTAAATTTCTTGAGGGCAGAGACCAGGTCTAATTATCTTTGTTTCTATTTAACCTGTATACAGTAGTTTATACCTAGTGTATGCTTAGTATGTGATTACTAAATACAAAGATAAATGACCATGGTAGGAATCAGTGACTCAATGAATCCAGTTATACCCTGAGCTCAGGAACACATGGTCCATCCTTAATATGTATATTTTAGGTGATTATCAATCTGTGAGCATTATTGGGTATACAATATCCATATTTACCCATAGGTTAATAGAGTTGCTAAAGAAAAAAATTGTAGATAATTAAGGAACAAAGTTAAAACAAAGCAAGAAGGTGACCCAGATCCTAGGCTAGACTGAAATTGCATTTTATAGTATTAAAACATATTAACAAATGAGCTGTTTTATTGAATATTAAATTATACCAACAAATACAACTATTTCTACTATGAGCAAGGCATTATGCCAAAGTTTGTTATGGGTTCTCTGTTATAGAAAAACTTTAACTTAGGTAGCAAGACATAAGCATATGAAAAGTGGTTATTGTATTGGTTTTGCCATACATCAACATGAATCCGCCAGGTGTGTACACGTATTGTAAAGTGATTAGCCTCTAATTTAAATAAATAAATTTAAATTTTTTTTAAAAAGTGGTTATATGCCTCTGCAGTTTTTAACATTAGTTCAAAATACAAGAGGTCATAAGAGATGCCAAATGATTTTACAGATCAGTTTAAAACCAGGAGAACTACTGTATTGATTCCTGGTCATCTTAATGGCATGACAAATAACAAATCACCATTCTCCATTTTAGGCAGCAGAAGTGCTGTACTGCAAAAATAACTAAAATTTGATATGGATTGTTTCACTAAAGTGGTGGTTTTCAACCAGAGGTGATTTTTCCCTCTAGAGACATTTGACAGCATCCAGAAACATTTTTGTTTGTGGTCTGTGAGCTGTGCTGTGCTTAGTCACTCAGTCCTGTCTGACTCTTTGAGACCTCATGGACTGTAGCCCACCAGGCTCCTCTGTCCATGGGGATTCTCCAGGCAAGAATACTGGAGTGGGTTGCCATGCCCTCCTCCAAGGGATCTTCCCAACCCAGGGACTGAACCTAGGTCTGCCTCATTGCAGGAGTATTCTTTACCATCTGAGCCACCAGGGAAGCTGTGTAGAGACCAGGGATGGTGCTAAACATTCTGTGATGCACAGGATTGTTCCGCCATGACAAAGAATACTATGGACCAAAATGTTAGCATGGCTGCGATTGAGAAACCCTGCTCAGTGGTGCAGTATAAAAACTCTTTTGTATTTTCCTTTCCTTTTACAGGAAATTTTATTCATCTGTAATTATTTCTATTTTGTTCATTGTTTATCATCTGCTCAGTTGTAAGTTTACCACAAGTGAGACCAGGAGCATACCCCCAGGGAACAGACCACACCGTAATTCAGTTCCTCATAAGTTGTTTCCTAGAAGAGCCTCCTTTTCTTTCTGCTAGAACCCTTCAGATGCCTTTTTTTTTTTTAAGGCTTTTCCAGCCCATACTAACACCAGAAGTCTCCAACTTATACAGATCACATTCAGACCGAGTTTATAACCACAAGGTAGAAGTGCCCACAAATACTAAGATAGACTCTCCAAGGTGGCCATACCCTGAACAAGCTTTCTGCCACTATTTTTTTCCCTCTAGTGTTTCTCTCACTTTGACAACTGCTTCAGCCTTCATTCCTGATCTTTGCCTTCCCTTTGCCTGCGCTGACTTGTTGCCTGGATTGCTTCTGTGAGTTTGATCTGGACTAATTTTAATCTTAGCCATTTGCTAAGATCGGTTGAATATTGGAAATGCCCTCTTCCTAGGCAGCAGTCCCAGGATATTGTAACAATACTGTGATTATTCTCTTTTTTCAAAAATGCACACTGGTTTAAATGTTTAAGAGATGGGGAAGACAAGGTCTTGATGATGTGCACACTAACGTAACAGCTGAAGTGGTGGCTCTATATCTCTGCTTCAGTAATAGCACTCTTGGCATTAATCCACTATCCAAATTAATTCCAGAAAAGTATGTGTCACATTTTGTTTCACCAGTTTTCCATCTCAGCATTAAAGATGAAGACAAAAAACAAAGCAGTGTGCTTTATGTATCTAACCTCATCTAATTTCATAGTCATGGCCAGATTCCACAAGAGATGAATAGAGGATATTGAGGTATCAGTTTTCTTGTTAGATTTCCATCTTTGCTGTGTACGTTTAATAGAGCCAGCAGAATGAGAAAGGGTCTGAAGGGTACCTCTGTCTTTGCTTCCTCCTCCAGTGAAAGCACTTCCTGTCATAGATAGTGGACAAGGGTTAATAATAGCAGTATTCACAGGAATAAAAGAATAGCTATGCATGAAGGAAATCAGGTGTTCCTATAGGTGTGTTTATCAGAATTCTAACTTCTGTACTATGTAGTAGTGTTTGGAACATTTGTTGTTCATGTTTTATAGAATACCTGATTTCATTGTGTAATAAGAATGTTAATATGCCAGTTTCGAGATGAACACTGCCTCAGGTTTCAAGATCTGTGCTTACACCTAGGTGTCAACCCTTTCACTGTGACGCTACAGAGGAGCTCCATCTGTCACCTGAAAGCTGTCTGAAAGAGTTGTTGTTCAGTCACTCAGTCGTGTCCGACTCTTTGCGACCCCATGGACATGCCAAGCCTCCCTGTCCTTCACCATCTCCCAGAGCTTGCTCAAACTCATGTCCATTGAGTTGGTGATGCCATCCAACCATCTCATCCTCTGTTAATCCCCTTCTCCTCCTGCCTTCAATCTTTCCCAGCATCAGGGTCTTTTCCAATGAGTTGGCTCTTCACATCAGGTGGCCAAAAGATTGGAGCTTCAGCTTCAGCATCACTCTTTCCAATGAATATTCAGTATTGATTTCCTTTAGGATTGACTGGTTCGATCTCCTTGCCAGCCAAGGGACTCTCAAGAGTCTTCTCCAGCGCAACAGTTCAAAAGCATTGATTCTTCAGTGCTCAGCTTTCTTTATGGTCCAACTCACACATCCATACATGACTACTGAAAACAACCATAGCTTTGACTAGACAGACCTTTGTCAGATCTTGTCTCAAAGAGTACAGAGGTTGAAAAAATTGCTCCCATGTAAAACTTTACAGAGATGTCACTTTCTGCCTATTACTCTAATAAATGCCCTCATCTTGCTATCTAGGAAGCACCTTTCATGGACTGCTACCTTCTGGTAGATACGTATCAACCACATGCAATTTGACAGAAAAATTCACAAAAGTTAAGATATGAGGATTCCATTTTCAGTTAGTCATTTAAAAAGTGAAAATACAATTTGATTCATACAAGTAATATAGATCCTGTCATTAGATATTTTTGTCAAGTATTATCAGCAACACAATGTGTCACTTCTATGAGAAGTGACCTTTGGGTAAAGGAGCTGATCGTACCCTCCTCAACTCATCCGGGGCTCTTTTTTTCTTTCAGAACTCCCTGGAGGCAGAAAGGTTCCAACGTACCTACTGTACCAGGCAATAAGCTGACAGAAAAAGTTTCGCCCCTAAAGGGGAGCCTGCAGTTGGCTCATGTGACTAAGCCTCTTAATGAGTCAGCTCTTTGCATCAGGTGGCCAAAGTATTTGAGTTTCGTCTTCAACATCAGTCCTTCCAATGAACACCCAGGACTGATCTCCTTTAAGATGAACTGGTTGGATCTCCTTGCAGTCCAAGGGACTCTCAAGAGTCTTCTCCAACACCACAGTTCAAAAGTATCAATTCTTCAGCACTCAGCTTTCTTTATAGTCCAACTCTCACATCCATACATGACCACTGGAAAAACCATAGCCTTGACTAGACGGACCTTTGTTGGTCAAAGTAATGTCTCTGCTTTTTAATAATGCTGTCTAGTTTGGTCATAACTTTTCTTCCAAAGAGTAAGTGTCTTTTAATTTCATGGCTGCAATCACCATCTGCAGTGATTTTGGAGCCCAAAAAAATAGTCAGCCACTGTTTCCCTATCTATTTGCCATGAAGTGATGGGACCAGATGCCATGAGCCAACTTTTTCACTCTCCATTTTCACTTTCATCAAGAGGCTTTTGAGTTCCTCTTCACTTTCTGCCATAAGGGTGGTGTCATCTGCATATCTGAGGTTATTGATATTTCTCCCAGCAATCTTGATTCCAGCTTGTGTTTCTTCCAGTCCAGTGTTTCTCATGATGTACTCTGCATATAAGTTAAATAAGCAGGGTGACAATATACAGCCTTGATGTACTCCTTTTCCTATTTGGAACCACTCTGTTGTTCCATGTCCAGTTCTAACTGTTGCTTCCTGACCTGCATACAGGTTTCTCAAGAGGCAGGTCAGGTGGTCTGGTATTCCCATCTCTTTCAGAATTTTCCACAGTTTATTGTAATCCACACAGTCAAAGGCTTTGGCATAGTCAATAAAGCAGAAATAGGTGTTTTTCTGGAACTCTTTTGCTTTTTCGATGATCCAGCGGATGTTGGCAATTTGATCTCTGGTTCCTCTGCCTTTTCTAAAACCAGTTTGAACATCTGGAGGTTCACAGTTCACATATTGCTGCTTGGAGAATTTTGAGCATTACTTTACTAGCATGTAAGATGAGTGCAATTGTGCGGTAGTTTGAGCATTCTTTGGCATTGCCTTTCTTTTGGGATTGGAATGAAAACTGACCTTTTCCCGTCCTGTGGCCACTGCTGAGTTTTCCAAATTTGCTGGCATATTGAGTGTAGCACTTTCACAGCATCATCTTTCAGGATTTGAAATAGCTCAACTGGAATTCCATCACCTCCACTAGCTTTGTTCGTAGTGATGCTTTTTAAGGCCCACTTGACTTCACATTCCAGGATGCCTGGCTATAGGTCACTGATCACACCATCGTGATTATCTGGGTCGTGAAGATCTTTTTTGTACAGTTCTTCTGTGTATTCTTGCCACCTCTTCTTAATATCTTCTGCTTCTATCAGGTCCATACCATTTCTGTCCTTTATCGAGCCCATCTTTGCATGAAATGTTCCCTTGGTATCTGTAATTTTCTTGAAGAGATCTCTAGACCTTCCCATTCTATTGTTTTCCTCTATTTCTTTGCATTGATCACAGAGGAAGGCTTTCTTATCTCTCCTTGGTATTGTTTGGAACTCTGCATTCAAATCCTTTTCTCCTTTGTTTTTTGCTTGTCTTCTTTTAACAGCTATTTGTAAGGCCTCCTCAGACAGCCATTTTGCATTTTGGCATTTCTTTTTCTTGGGGATGGTCTTGATGCCTGTTTATGTTTTATATGGTCTTTTATTGTAAGGGATTTTTTTCACTTTAATGTAACTTAGTTTATCAATCTTTTTCTTTTTGTGTTCTTTATGTCTTCTTGAAGAAATCCTTCTGTGTACCCAAAATCATATTTTTTAATGAAATTCTCTCAAGTTTTACTTTTTATATTTGGGCTTTTGATCAATCTTGCATTTTTGATGTAATAATCAGTGCTGCAATGAATATAGTCATGCATCCCCTCATGTAGATATACACTGTCCAACATAGAGACTACTAATCACCTAACTATTTAAATTGATTAAAATTAAAGAAAAATTTTTAAGTTCTGTTCTTCATTCTCACAGTAGCCACATCTCAAGTGCTCAGTAGTCCTTTGTGGTTGATGACCACGCTATTGGAGAGCACACTTACACAATACTTCAACACTGCAGTAAGTGGTTCTTTGCTCTTCAGGTCTTTACCAATACTCTCTTCTTAGTGGGTTTTAATTTTCTTTTTTTAATTTATTTTTGCTTGCACTGGGTCTTCATTGCTGCATGCAGGCTTTCTCTAGTTGTGTGCAGGAGCTACTCTTTGTTGCAGTATGTGAGCGTCTCATTGCAGTAGCTTCTCTTGTTGTGAAGCACAGACTCTAGGCATGGAGGCTCAGTAGTCGTGGTACATGGGCTTAGTTGCTGTGCGGCATTTGGGGTAGGGATCGAACTAGTGTCCACTCCATTGGCAGGCAGAGTCTGGTCCATACGGTACCATCAGGGAAGTCTTTGGTGGGTTTTGATTCCAGTTTCTGGCCTCCTGAACATAAGCATGTTGAAAAGGCAGCTGGTTTTTTATCTATCAATAGCTTCTTCCAGGAATTAAAGCTGCTCCCAAGTGAAAAGTTACCCTAAATACAGGTCTTATCTCTATAGTCATCCTTCCACATCTTGGCTTTGTTATTACTTTTTAGTTCTCTAATTGCTTTAGCTAGATATTTTCTCCAATTTTTCTAGTTATTCTAAACAGGAGAGTTTCTTCAAATGACCTAGACTCCCGTTAGTAAGAATGCAGCTACCCAGTGTTCAAGCTTACATTTCTTAACTAAAATATTGTTCATTTATATATAAAAGCTCAATTCTTTTAGCCTTAATTTTGAGCTCATGCTATTTAAATTAAATATATTTTCTTTTTAGGTCAATATATTTTTCTTCCCAAATCCAAATTGGGATTTACCTAATCTACCTTTGATTAGGTCTGTTAAGTAAATAACCTAGTCCATTTAAAGTTATACCATATTTGGTATTAACTTTAAACATAAGCACACTGCTGCTGCTAAGTCACTTCAGTCGTGTCCGACTCTGTGTGACCCCATAGACGGCAGCCCACCAGGCTCCCCCATCCCTGGGATTCTCCAGGCAAGAACACTGGAGTGGGTTGCCATTTCCTTCTCCTAAACATAAGCATAAATTATAATAAATATTTGCTTAATATTTCTAAGGCATTCATGTGAATAAATAATGAATAAGTCTAGGCTTTATCTGAAAAAGTACATTGTTCATTTTTTAAAATATGTTTTGCTTGCTCATTGAATAACTTTATATATTCTGAGGATACCAGCAAACTCCATGTAAATACAAATAGTCTTGGAAACATGAAACTTTCTAGTAAAACTTTGCTGAAACACAATTTTGTGAGGAGACTTATAAACTTTGCAGATTAACACAGTGACAACCCAACTTGAAGCATTAAAACCAAACTGCCTAATAACAAATGTCAATAAAGCTATCATGTGCATCTAACATTAACATACTTGGTGACAGTAATGCAGTGCTACCAACTGTAAAATACTGCAGGCTTCGGTGCACTCAGCATACAGGAAATTGAAAACAGCATTCTTAATGTTTCTGTTTTTTTAAATACTTTTTAATGTTACAAGATTTTAGTATATTTACCCATAGGAAGTTTTGACCTATAATACAATATGCAGACAATATAAGATTAAAGATAACTGTTAGTACTGATTATTCCTAATAAACTTTGTTGCTGAATGTTATAATAAATAACAATCTTCACTTTAAAGTATCACAGATGGAAGTAAAGCATAATACTTAACAGCTAATTAAGAATCCATCTGCAATGCAGGAGACCCCTGTTCCATTCCTGGGTTGGGAAGATCTGCTGGAGAAGGGATAGGTACCCACTCCAGTATTCTTGGGCTACCCTTGTGGCTCAGCTGGTAAAGAATCCACCTGCAAGGTGGGAGACTGGGTTCGATCCCTGGGTTGGAAAGATTGAGAAGAGAAAGGCTGGAGAAGAGAAAGGCTACCCACTCCAGTATTCTGGCCTGGAGAATTCCATAGTCGCAAAGAGTCAGTCAGGACTGAGTGACTTTCACTTTCACTAGTCACTTTCACAATTTACTTAATCTCTGTAAATTTCTTTCTCATTTATAATAATAGTCCATGCGATCGCAAAGAGTCAGACATGACAGAGTGACTTTCACTTTCACTTCACTTTCTTAATAAATGATTTAGCGTTTTAAAGCATTTAATAAGGCTGAAGTATTTAGTATACCTTTGTTTCTTAATAAAAATGTGGGAAATACAGAATTTTATTTCATTAACATTTAAACCAGACTTGACATCTTTAAAATATGCCTCAAAATTTAGAAGTATAGAAATGTCATCACTTAAACAAACAAGAAAAAACTAACACATGTATACTCCATCTCAGTCATTCCTGAAAACAGACTACACAACAAATTTACATTTTTAAGCCAAGAAGACTTTAAAATATAAAGGGGAGGAAAGGAAACTTAATGTCCTCAGAACTAATGTCTTCTGCATATTGAAAGGAAAGTTCTAGTGTAATAGGGCAAGTATTCTTCTGTCAGCCTCTCAGTTTACTTTCCACTGATTTTTAGAGTGAGAAACTAATTCATTCTCTGTACTTTATTGAATCATAAGGCTATATTAAACAACTTGAAATAACATATAAAATGTCATGTGGACTTCAGTCTTTGAGGGACAAACTAATCATCAAATTTCTTTGTACAAGTTTACAGGACTGTTCTTTTTCCATGTTAATACGTGACATTATGCTGCTTTATTTTCTATTTTACCATGTTGTATAAGTGGCTCTTAGAAATTTTAAAGATTTTGTGCAATTCAGTATTTGTTCCTGGGTAGCTCTGGGAAATGGAAGGCAGGATAATGCCAGAGGAAATCATCTGCTTTTCTTCCAGAAGAAATACAAGTATTTGCAGGGAAAATACAAGTTCAGATATAAGGGCTAGAGAAAAATTCATCGAAACCTCAGTCCCACTTTTTATAATAATTTTTCTTAGGGATACCCTAAGACTGAGCCATTTTAAAAACATATATTTTCTCTATAAGAAAGGGCAAATCTGTCTTATTGAATAATATAAAATCTAAGAGATTTGGAAAATTCAAAAAATTATTAAGAAAATTTATCAGTATTTTGATTGCATTTCAATTACCAAGTATATTTATGAATAATGTTTAAATTTTTAAATAATTCAAAATTGATGATCAGTGCATGACTTTAAACATGAGATTTCCTAGCTTTGTGGTGATTACAGAATCGAAGTTCCTAGGCTTATGGGAGGCAGATGCTTGTGGGAAAGACTGGTACTTATTAGCAGTAGTAGTAGTAGTAGTAATAAAAATAATGATTTCTTAGAATAGTACTCCTTACTTAATTGCCATCTATTTACCAATTTTCTTTTAAGATGCTCCTCCTAATATTATTATTCTTTAATAGCAAATAGGGAAAATAAGAGAAAAACAAGTCAAATGGCTTTAAATCTTTGTTTTTCCATTTATTCCCTTATTAGTTTATCCATTTCCCTCCTAGTTTCTAAAAGAATATTAAACTATAATAGCTTAATGATAGACATCGTATGGTGATGCTTAAACAAGTGACAAAGTAAAACAAAAGCATGAATATTTTACACACTTCTCTCATCACTGAGGCGTTATGTCAGTTAGTCAAATACAAAATAAGTCAAACCAATTTGTTTTATGTAAACAGAGCATAATCCAAGTCATTCCCTTTTCTCACAGTTATTTGCTATCCTGAGAATTGAGTCTGAATCATGTTGAAGCTAATTTATAAGATACACATCAAAATGTATCATAAATATAAAGCTCCATGAGGTCAGTTTTATAAATTTCACATTGTATTTTTTTGTAATACTTAAAATAGTTTAAAGCTTCAATTAAGAAACCTCAGATTCAATTAAAAGTAATAACTTTTGGATGAAAGAATACACAGTACATGTCAAGAGACAGACTTTGAGTTTATGTATGTGCAGATATACAGTGATGTTTTTAAAATCTAGATTAGAAAACTGATATAAAATCCAAGTTTAACAGCATATCTTATTAAGATAGGAATCTTAATCCTCTATGAAAAGAAAAACAAAACAAAGCCCGGATAAGAGGTTTCTTTTGGTGGTGATCTACGAGGTATTAGGGATACGATTTCCCTCTTGTTCTGCTGTCTCTGTGTCCCTCAGTCATCATAGGTAGCCCATCACTCCAATAACTCTTCCTGTCAGTATTGGTGGCGACAGCCAGTCTGACCTGAAAAGAAACCAACACTCCTTCCCAACCTGGAAATGTTGGTAATTTATTTCACCAGCTCCTACCCGCTACAAATGCTCCACTCCCCGCCCCCCAGCAGCAGGCTTTGTTTATTTAAAATACAGAATACCTCTCTCAAGTGTAAGCTGATTGGATTCTTCAAGTACTAATCAACTTAACGTAGTTTTCCTGAACATTGCACATAAAAAGAAAAAGACTACAATTTTTTTTCCCCCACATTAGACCATTACTTCTGAGCCATTATACTTCTTTAAAGAATTTCTTATAGTGGATGTTGTAATAGGAATTGTTTTATTTGCTATTTGTTGGTCAGGTGTAACTAGGTGCAGAGATTGGCTGAGGAAAAGTAAAGAGAAATTACAGAAGCGTACTTCTGAGGCTCTCAAAGTTCATTACTGTTTAATAGTATTAGAAACAATATAACTGACATTACCTTTCCCAGCCCTATATATAGTGTTAGTAATATGCTTGTCATGGTATCTTTACTATTCATGGATTTATAGGAGCCATTTTTCTGGCAATCCAAAACTCTTTCTTAAACATAAAACATTGAATAAAGTAAAAGTTGAAAACATTATTAATACTATTAGGCAAAAATGCTGTTCATTAGCTTCAGAGAAGGTGATGTCATAAATATTAACAGTGGCACTTGCTTTAAAAGAATAAGTATCCTACTCCTGTTTCTCATTAGAATACAAGCAAGAGTACTAACAAAGTCTTGTTTGCAATAATCAATCATTTGAAAGACTTGTCTAAATCTATTAGATTTACACACTTTATATTGGCCATATTCAAGTTTATTATGAGTAGTCAAATACAGTTAAAGTATATATTAAACCCACCAATTCAGCCAATACAACAATTGAGAGGGGCACTGATTCTCTTATTTTAGACATTAGCCCAAACATTAATGTTTGTTATAATTATATATTTTCCCTTCAGTTCAATTCAGTTCAGTTCAGTCGCTCAGTCGTGTCCGACTCTTTGTGACCCCATCAATCGCAGCACGCCAGGCCTCCCTGTCCATCACCATCTCCCAGAATTCACTCAGACTCACGTGCATTGAGTCATCATTTCTGTTACTTCTTAAATCTACTTCTTGGTTAAGAGAACATAGACATTTGCATGTTACTGTAAAGACAAATAAGATAAAAAAAGAAAATACATATTAAAGTCCCAGTTAGGCTCCCTGACCATGCTCACTGGTTTCACACTAGGTTTCTTTTTTATAAGCCTTATGTACTTTACTTTCATGGATGTGTTCAAAGTGTTAATTAACTCTGTTAAGAGTTTTTGAATGGTGAATTGCAAAGTCTATTTAAATAACATTAGCAATAGAAACTCTGGGATTTTGAAGCCCCCAACATAATGGTGCATTAAGAGGATAATAAAAACCAATTTGAAAGTATCTCGCCTACAGTTGCCCAAGCCTCCTTTCCCTAAACCATGGGCCCATTTTGCTTGGTATTATGATATGTGTGTCTGATTGTATATCTGTGTGTTTTCTGTTACTTGTTCTAAAGCAAAATAAGAAAGAGGTGGGAGGAGACAGATTAAGGAATGTGTTGACATTTGTGGGGATTAGATCCAGGAAATGAGGGGTAAACTGGAATTCTGGGACTTCTGGTGTTAGTATGACATAACATAGGTGAAGGGCAACATGAAATTAGGGTTAGTAGATTCAAGGCATAAATTGTAGTGGTGCCACTGTGAAGGGTGGGAGAAGGGAAGATCGGGGGCTTCCTCTTGAGCCCGTTTATAAACGTAAATGGTCTTAGTAAGTGAACCTGAATCCCAGTGTACAGAACTCATGCTTAACCTGGAGTGGGGAGGAAGCCTTCATGCGACAGCTTGTGCTCAGTCGTGAAGTCGTGTCCAACTCTTTGCAACACAATGGACTATAGCCCACAGGCTCTTCTGTCCATGGGGATTCTCCAGGCAAGAATACTAGAGTGGGTTGCCATGCCCTTCTTCAGGGGATCTTCCCAACCCAGGGATTGAACCCAGGTCTCCCGCATTGCAGATGGATTTTTTACCATCTGAGCCACCAGGGAAGCCCACCATGTCAGGGCTACTCCTCCTCTTATAGGTCAGGGCTATTCCCTGACATCTGTGAGTTATAGACATTCTGGATCAGTAAATAGATGACAGGTATAAATCTAGAGTCTGGTTAGGTATATAAAGATACAAATTTTGAGCTCTCCAAACATCAACTATAAAATAATGTTAATGTTTATTATACAAAAAGACGTTTAAACAAACTGAACTTGGAGAATTTAGATGACCCACAGAGACGCTAATTTTCATTATGAGTAATAGCATCATTGTTATTCCTGGTCGCTCACATGGTAAAGAATCTGCCTGCAATACGGGACACCCAGGTTTGATCCCCAGGACGGGAAGATCCCCTGGAATAGGGAATGGCAACCCACTCTGGTATTCTTGCCTGGAGAATCCCATGGACAGAGGAGCCTGGCAGGCTATAGTCCATGGGGTTGCACAGAGTTGGACATGACTTAGCAACTAACACACACTAAGAGACTAAAATGTAGCTCTACATAGATAATGTCACATTGTTTTCCACATTAAAATTTTAAATTTGTCATCTTATAAGCACTAGATAAAATACAGAATGTTTTTTCAATGATATACCCAGGTTTCTAATGTTTTATCTGTTGTGTTTCCTACAAATCTACTTATGGATCCACCAATCCTCATGGCAGAGTGTATAAAATATCAACCTACATCTACTTCTGCTTTATTGACTATGCCAAAGCCTTTGACTGTGTGGATCACAATAAACTGTGGAAATTCTGAAAGAGATGGGAATACCAGACCACCTGATCTGCTTCTTGAGAAATTTGTATGCAGGTCAGGAGGCAACAGTTAGAACTGGACATGGAACAACAGACTGGTTCCATATAGGAAAAGGAGTACATCAAGGCTGTATATTGTCACCCTGCTTATTTAACTTATATGCAGAGTACATCATGAGAAACGCTGGACTGGAAGAAACACAAGCTGGAATCAAGATTGCCAGGAGAAATATCAATAACCTCAGATATGCAGATGACACCACCCTTATGGCAGAAAGTGAAGAGGACCTCAAAAGCCTCTTGATGAAAGTGAAAGTGGAGAGTGAAAAAGTTGGCTTAAAGCTCAACATTCAGAAAACGAAGATCATGGCATCCGGTCCCATCACTTCATGGGAAATAGATGGGGAAACAGTGGAAACAGTGTCAGACTTTATTTTTCTGGGCTCCAAAATCACTACAGATGGTGACTGCAGCCATGAAATTAAAAGACGCTTACTCCTTGGAAGGAAAGTTATGACCAACCTAGATAGCATATTGAAAAGCAGAGACATCACTTTGCCAACAAAGGTCCGTCTAGTCAAGGCTATGGTTTTTCTTGTGGTCATGTATGGATGTGAGAGTTGGACCATGAAGAAGGCTGAGTGCTGAAGAATTGATACTTTTGAACTGTGGTGTTGGAGAAGACTCTTGAGAGTCCCTTGGACCGCAAGGAGATCCAACCAGTCCATTCTGAAGGAGATCAGCCCTGGGATTTCTTTGGAAGGAATGATGCTAAAGCTGAAACTTCAGTACTTTGGCCACCTCATGCACAGAGTTGACTCATTGGAAAAGACTCTGATGCTGTGAGGGACTGGGGGCAAGAGGAGAAGGGGACGACAGAGGATGAGATGGCTGGATGGCATCACTGACTCAATAGACGTGAGTCTGAGTGAAGTCCAGGAGTTGGTGATGGACAGGGAGGCCTGGCGTGCTGCGATTCATGGGGTCACAAAGAGTCGGACATGACTGAGCGACTGATCTGATCTGATCTGATGTGATCCTTATTTTGTATGAAATATTTACCTAAACCAGGCTTTGGTTTTTTTCTGCATTACGTTTTTTAAAGTTATTTCAACATACATACATTTAGCTTGGTTCACCCAGTTCAATATTCTTTCCTGGAAAACCCCATGGACAGAGGAACCCAGTTATAATCCATGGGGTCACACAGAGTGGAACACAACCTAGTGACCGAACAACGACAAAAGAAATGAAAAATATCTTTAGTTTCCTTAAAACTACTTTTTTGATTCTTTGTCCTTATATCTCGCTCTTTTTATTGATATGTGGAGCAAGAATGATTTTTCTCTTTTCCAGACTTTGAAATGAGAGATATGTAGCAATTCACATTATGATTATTTATGAGATGAACTTAAATATACAGAATCTTAGTATATATTGATCTTCCTTGGTGGCTTAGCTGGTAAAGAATCCTCCTACAGTGTTGGAGACCTGGGTTTGATCTCTGGATCAGGAAGATCCCCTGGAAAAGGGAGCAGCTACCCTCTCCAGTATTCTGGCCTGGAGAATTCCATGGACTATCCACGGAGTTGCAAAGAGTCGGACACAACTGAGCGACTTTCATTTTCTTTAGTACATACCAGCCCTAATTAAATGAATACATAAAACACTGGCACCAATTATTCTGTTCCAGAGAAAAGTCCACATTCTGTGTGTTAATTTGTTTTCTACCATAGCCATTTCATATGGGACTCAGAATTATGAGAGGAAGTGCATTTATTTTCTCTACTCTAATTGTACATCATCTTGAAAGCCCGAAGGTATGTCGTGTTCAAAATAGCAGTTTGTGTTGTTGTTCAGTACATACCGATAACACACTGGTAAAAATCTGTGGGTACCTGAGGGACTGATGCAGGTGCCATGTTAAAACATTTATTTGAAGAGATAACTTGTGTTTGCCCAGGGTTGCCCATTTGGGAATGCTCCTGTGCATACCATAAGCTTGGCCCTCAGTTTGTCCCTGCTCATAGTTTGGAGTGGCTCCTTTCATTGTTTGAATTTGGTTGCATTGAAAAAGCAAGCCTGTTTCTTCATTGTAAAAAGAAAGTGCTTGTCCAAGCACGTTGCATGTTGGCAGTTTAGAGTCTGCTCTTTTGCTGTCTGGAACTTGGACAACTTTTTAACCTCTCCAAGGCAAGGTAGCTGTGACAAGGTGTCAGTTACTTTAAAAAAGTAAATAAATCACGGGCTTTGAGTTTCGGTGTAATAATAAAGATCCAATGTCCTCACATGAGTTTCTCATTCCATGATTTTGAATCATATTTTTTGTAGTGAATGCTCTACCTTCAAAGTAAAACTTTAAATAAAAGAAAAAGCACAGTTTGAAGAGCAGAGCATTCTGAGAGGAAGATTTTTAAGAATTAACAGTGAAAGAACAGTGTGTTAACTTTAATAAAGTGAACTAAAGAACAACAAAAAAAATTAAAGATGTATTTGAAATTTATTCTTTCCTAGCCTGTTTTCTTTACCAAATCAGGAAATACCAGGATAGCTATAGTGTGAACATGGTGGTGCTAGAGGGTGTGACTTTCAGTGTTAAAATATTTTGTAAGCCAGTTAGTCACTTGCTGTAAATTCACCAAAGACAAATTTCCATGAATAATTCTAAACTTACTCTATAGAACAATACCTCAAAAACTGACAAATCCAGAGATAAAAGTCTTTATGATTTAACTCTATTGATTGGCTAATATCAAACAGCAGTCTACATTTGCCAGATACCCTCCAAAATCATAAACTGTACTTTTTTTAGAAAGAAAATAAAAACACTAATCATTAATTAAATAAAGAGATTGTTTGCCTGATAACAAAGTGGTCTGCAAATATATGAAGCTTGATTTTCCTAATCTTTACCAATTTTCAGGCTATCCTGGGGGCTCAGCCTAAAGAATCTGTCTACGATGCAGGTGATACCAGTTCGGTTTCTTGTTGGGAAGATCCCCTGGAGAAGGGCATGGCAATCCACTCCAGTATTCTTGCCTGGAAAATCCCCATGGGCAGAGGAGCCTGGCAGGCTACAGTCCACGGGTCGTAAAGAGTTAGACACGGCTGAACACCCACGCACCAATTAATTTCCAGGGTTTTTCAACTATGTGTAATAGAAGAATGATACTTTGATGAGCAAAAATTATGTTTCACTTTTAGTTTCATTTGTTCTTATAACCTCAACAAAATATTTCTACTTAGCAGTTTTCCAAACTTATTTCAGTATTTCTTGCTTTTACTGTTTAATGCTAGGGTAATATTCTGGACTTAATATTGTGCCAGAAAAACTATATATATTACATTTTGTTTTTCACTGTTTAAAAAAAATAGGCGAATAACACATGAGAGCATTGGTCTATCAACTTTTTTATTATATGTTCCTGTGATTACTTTTTAGCGTGAACCACCAATATATACTTGCTTGCTAAGTTTCTTAGTCGTGTCCGACTCTTTGTGACCCTCTGGACTGTAGCCTGCCAGGCTCCTCTGTCCATGGGGATTCTCCAGGCAAGAATACTGGAGTAGGTTGCCATACCCTTCTCCAGGGGATCTTCCCGACCCAGGGATCAAATTTGCGTCTATTATGTCTCCTGCATTGGCAGGCAGATTCTTTACCATTAGCGCCACTTGGGAAGCCCAAATAAGTGTAGTCTAATTAACACTATTATACCCATAACAGTATCCTGGTTTTAGTAGTATTCTGCAGTTATATGAAACACCACCATTGGGGGAGTTGGTGAAAGGTTCATGGGAGTCTATGTACTGTTTCTTACAGTTGTCTGTAAGCCTATAACTATGTTAAAATAAAAAGTTAAAAATAAGAGGAAAGAGAAAAATGATCCACTGGGTATAAAAATAAGACAATTCAGTACAGTCACTCAGTCGTGTCCGACTCTTTGCGACCCCATGGGCTACAGGATGCTAGGCTTCCCTGTCCATCATCAACTCCCAGAGCTTACTCAAACTCATGTCCATTGAGTCAGTGATGCCATCCAACCATCTCATTGTCTGTCATCCCTTTCTCTTCCTTCAGTCTTTCCCAGCATCAGGGTCTTTTCCAAAATGAGTCAGTTCTTTGCATCAGGTGGCCAAAGTATTAGAGTTTCAGATTTAGCATCAGGCCTTCCAATGAATATTCAGGACTGGTTTCCTTTAGGATTAACTGTTTGGATCTCTTTGCAGTCCAAGAGACCGTCAAGAGTCTTCTCCAACACCACAGTTCAAAAGCATCAATTCTTCACCACTCCCCTCTCTTCATAGTCCAACTCTCACATCCATACATGACTACTGGAAAAACCATAGCTTTGACTAGATGGACTTTTGTTGGCAAAGTAATGCCTCTGCTTCTTAATATACTGTCTAGGTTGGTCATAACTTCTCTTCCAAGGAGCAAGCGTCTTTTACTTTCATGGCTGTCATCACCATCTACAGTGATTTTAGAGCCCAAGGAAATAAAGTCTCTCACTGTTTCCATTGTTTCCTCATGTATTTGCCGTGACATGATGGGACTGGATGCCATGATCTTAGTTTTCTGAATGTTGAGTTTTAAGCCAACTTTTTCACTCTCATCTTTCACTTTCATCAAGAGGCTTTTTAGTTCTTCTTTACTTTCTGCCTTAAATGTGGTATCACCTGCATGTCTGAGGTTATTGATATTTCTCCTGGCAGTCTTGATTCCAGTTTGTACTTCATCTAGCCGGCATTTCGCATAATGTACTCTGCATATACGTTAAATAAGCAGGGTGACAGTATACAGCCCTGACGTACTCCTTTCCTGATTCGCAACCAGTCTGTTGTTCCATCTCCAGTTCTAAGTGTTGCTTCTTGACCTGCATGCAGATTTCTCAGGAGGCAGGTCAGGTGGTCTTGTATTACCATTTCTTTACGAATTTACCACAGTTTTTTGTGATCCACACAGTCAAAGGCTTTGGCATAGTCAATAAAGTAGAAGTAGATGTTTGTCTGGAACTCTCTTGCTTTTTCGATGATACAGTGGATGTTGGCAATTTGATCTCTGCCTTTTCTAAATCCAGCTTGAACATCTGAAAGTTCACAGTTCACATACTGTTGAACCCTGGCTTGGAGAATTTTGAGCATTACTTTGCTAGTGTATAAGATGAGTGCAATTGTATGGTAGTTTGAATATTCTTTGGCATTGCCTTTCTTTGGGATTGCAGTGAAAACTGACCTTTTCCAGTACTGTGGCCACAATTGAGTTTTCCAAATTTGCTGGCATATTGAGTGCAGGATGTCACAGCATCATCATTTAGGATTTGAAATAACTCAACTGGAATTCCATCACCCCCGCTAGCTTTGTTCATGGTGATGCTTCCTAAGGCCCACTTGACCTCGTATTCCAGCATGTCTGGCTCTAGGTGCATGATCACACCATCGTGGTTATCTGGGTCATGAAGATCTTTTTATATAGTTCTTGTGTGTGTTCTTGCCACCTCTTCTTAATATCTTCTGCTTCTGTTAGGTCCATACGATTTCTATAAGGCATGAAATCTCCAAACCTTTCACCAACTCCCTCAATTATGACGTTTCATATGACTGTCAGTTCAGCTCATTTCAGTTGCTCAGTCGTGTCCAACTCTTTGCGACCCCCTGAGTCGCAGCACGCCAGGCCTCCCTGTCCATCACCATCTCCCGGAGTTCACTCAAACTCACAGCCATCAAGTCCATGATGCCATCCAGCCATCTCATCCTCTGTTGTCCATTTCTGCTTCTGCCCCCAATCCCTCCCAGCATCAGAGTCTTTTCCAATGAGTCAACTCTTCGCATGAGGTGGCCAAAGTACTGGAGTTTCAGCTTTAGCATCATTCCTTCCAAAGAAATCCCAGGGCTGTTCTCCTTCAGAATGGACTGGTTGGATCTCCTTGCGGTCCAAGGGACTCTCAAGAGTCTTCTCCAACACCACAGTTCAAAAGCATCAATTCTTCGGCGCTCAGATTTCTTCACAGTCCAACTCTCACATCCATACATGACCATAGGAAAAACCATAGCCTTGACTAGACAGACCTTTGTTGGCAAAGTAATGTCTCTGCTTTTCAATATGCTATCTAGGTTGGTCATACATATGACTATAGAAGAATGTTAAAACCAGGATATAGTCATTGGTATATTAGAGTTAATTAGACTATTTTAATTAATAGTTCAGAAATTAAAATTAGATTTTTTTAATATGTAGTTAATTCAACTGCAGATCTTATATAGCTTTCACCAGCTTTTGAATGCACTCATTTGTGTTTGTGCCTTTGCCTTTGTGTACTTGAATGTGTGTTTGTGGTACACTGCTTGGCCCCATTTATAGATTCATGTAATCACTACTGCAGTCAAGATATAGCATTGTATCTTGGATCACTGCAAAGAATTCTTTTGTATACTCCTTTGTAGTTGAATATCCCCCTGTTCCTTTCTTTTTTGTCTGTCACCTTTCCTGTTGTCCTGTCCTGATTGCAAATCAGGAAAGGCAGTCACAAGTTGGTGTCCATCTCCACAGTTTTGTCATTTCAAAAATGTCATATAACTACAGTCATACAGCAAATATGTAATTATGGGAGATTGGCTTTTATCAGTAAACATTATGTTCTTGATATCCCATCCAAATTGTATGTATTGATGGTTATAACTTCTGTTTAATTGATGAATAGTAATCCACTGTATAGATATATCTCAGTTTGTTTAACCACTTACCTGTTCAAGGACATTTAGGTTATTTCCAGATTTGGGCTCTCAAGAATAAGTAAAGCTGCTTTAAACAACCATATAAAGATTTTTGTGTGAACAAAAGTTTTCAGTTCCTTGTGACTAAGTTTACAGTTGGTCAGTCACATGATGCATTAGTTTTCTATTGTTGCTGTAAGAAATTATTACAAGACTTGCCACTGAAATAACAAATTTATCCTCTTCCAGTTCTGTAGGTTAGAAGTCCAATATGATCTCACTGCCTAAAATCAAGGTAAATGTCAGGGCTGCATTCCATTCTGGAGGCTTTAGGGGAGAATCTGTTCCCTTACCTTTTCCAGTTCCTCCTGATGTCCTTGCCTACTGGCCCCTGCCTCCATCTTCACAGTCAGCCAGGTTGTATCTCTCTGTCTTTCTTCCATAGCCACAGTCCTCCTCTAACTGACTCTCCTTTACCTCTCTCTCCACTTTGAATCCTTACCTAACGTTAATCTCCCATTTTTAATCAATTCATCAGGAACCCTAATTCCAACTATAACCTTAATTGTTTTTGCTAGATAAGGTTCATATTCCCAGGTTCCAAGGATTAGGATATGGACAGTGGTGGGGTAGTGGAGCCAGGCATGCACTGTTCTGCCTGCTTCATGATCTGTCTTTAAAAACTGCTAAACTATACCCCAGCAGGGCTATACCATTTTATGTTTCCACAAGGAAGTATAGAATCTAAGTTTTCTATATCCTTACTAGCATTTGGTGTTCTGATAACTCTGTAGTGATATCTCATTGTAGTTTTAATTTGCATTTCCATAATGCCTAATGATATTTAACTTTTTTATATGCTTATTTGTCCTTAATATCTCCTCTGTGGTGAAATGTCTGTTTATGTCTTTTGCCCATTTTCTAATTGAACTTTTTGTTATTTTACTGTCATGTTTTAAGAGTTCTTTATGTATCCTAAATACAAGTCCTTTTTTGGATATGTGCCTTGAAAATGTTTTCTCTCTGTCTGTAACTTGTCTTTTTATCTTCTTTAACATGTTCTTTTCCTTATGGGAAGCTTTATAAAATCTCATTTCTTGCTTTAAGTAAGTGATGCCGTGTACGGCAACCATGAATATCTCATGGGGTTTTAAAGAAATTTACATTACACAGTAATTGTTACTGAACAGTGTTTTTTAGGTAATATTTTGTGTTGATCTGGATGCGTTTAGAGTTGGACCCAATGATATGCTAGAACTAGCTCTTACCAGTTTACAAGAGCAGATTTAAATATTTTCACAAATGTTACAAATCAATTTTAAACAATCAGTACAGTGTCTTTGCCATTAATAGAAATTTAAGTAAGTAAAGGAAACAGATTATGACAGAGTTCATAATTATAATATGTGAAAGAATTTAAAAGTATAGCATTAACATTGGTCTTATTGAAATTATTTGTTTTGGCTGGATGTTATTTGCTTATTTTTTAAGATATATTTTTAAAAACTTAATATTATATGGATATAAAAATTAGGTCAGATACTAGTGTTATTTTAATTAACTTGTGGAATAAATTAAAATTGAAAAATAATACTCATTCATCCCTGCTCGTTTTAGATATTGAAATAAATATGTAATGACTTCATACATTGAATCCAGTCTAGAGCTAAACCAGTTAAGACAGAGTTGACATATCATATTTGACCACTTTTCTATAAAGTATTTTAATGCTTTAATCAGACCCTGAAGTTATCTTCAGGTCTTCCCCAATGGCTCAGACTTCCCTTGTGGCTCCGCTGCCGAAGAATCTGCCTGCAATGCGGGAGACCTGAGTTCAATCCCTGGGTTGCAAAGATCCCCTGGAGAAGGAAAGGCTACCCACTCCAGTATTCTGGCCTAGAGAATTTCATGGACTGTATAGTCCATGGGGTCGCAGTTGGACATGACTGAGTGACTTTCACTTTCACTTTCCCCAGTGGCTCAGTGGTAAAGAATCCACCTGCAATGCATGAGACACTGGAGATGCAGCTTCAATCCCTGGTTCAGGAAGATCCCCTGGAGAAGGAAATGGCAACCCACTCCAGTATTCTTGTCTGGAGAATTACATGGACAGAGGAGCCTGGCAGGCTACAATCTATGGGATCACAAACAGACACTGAGTGATTGAGCAAAATATCCCCTTTTTTTTTTTAATGGCTTAAAACAGCACGAATTTATTATCTTGCAGCTCTGTAGATCAGAAACCTGACACCAGTCTCACTAGGCAAAGATCACAGTATCAGTGAGACACATTATGTTCTGGAGGCTCCGGGAAGAATCCATTTCCTTATGTTTTCTGTCTTTTAAGTGCTGCTTGCTTTCCTTGGCTCATCCCCATTTCGCTTTATCTTCAAAACCACCAGAAGCAGGCTGAGTTCTCATGTTGCCATCTCTCCAGTTCCCTCTTCTGATGCTCTCTTCCACTTTTAAGGACCCTTAGAATCCCAGGGACAGGGGAGCCTGGTGGGCTGCTGTCTATGGGGTCGCACAGAGTCGGGGGGGAGCCTGGTGGGCTGCCGTCTATGGGGTCGCACAGAGTTGTACGGGACTGAAGCAACTTAGCAGCAGCAGCAGCAGGATTATATTGGGTTCACCAGGATAATCCAGAGAAATCTCCTATTTTAAAGGTGTCTGGGTAGCAAACTTATTTCCATTTGCCACCTTAACTCTTCTTTGCCATATTAACCTCACATATATTCATAGGTTAGATAGATTAGGATATGTACATTTTGAGGGGCCATTATTCTGCCTGCCACAACTTTCTATCTAATTATTTATACATACATCCTGGGAAATATAGTGAGTCATTTTAAAAATTGTATTCATATCCCAACTCTGTTTTCCCAAACCCTAACCGCGCCCCCACAAAAAAAGAGAAGAAAACTATCCAGAGAGACAAACCACAGAATGAAATAATTGTAAAGCTAAAAATTCTGCTTTTGCTATATGAGTTTAAGAGATGAAGATCTCCGTAGTATCACCTGTGTGGGAGTTTTATGTGTGAAAATCTAAGTGCTCATAAGTTACTTCCAAGTCCCGCTCCCAGAATGAATAGATGTGATCTTGTTATAATCTGCCCACTGTTTGCCTGAAATTGTTTAAGCCCTTTTCTTTTGAGATATAACTGACTTACAACATTTTGTTTTAGGTATACAATATAATGATTCGATATCTGTTTAGTTCAGTTCAGTCACTCAATCATGTCCGACTCTTTGCGACCCCATGAACCACAGCACACTAGGCCTTCCTGTCCATCACCAACTCCCGGAGTCTATCCAAACCCATGTCCATTGAGTTGGTGATGCCATCCAACCATCTCATCCTCCGTCGTCCCCTTCTCCTCCTGCCTTCAATCTTTCCCAGCATCAGGCTCTTTTCAAATGAGTCAGCTCTTCGCATCACATGGCCAAAGTATTGGAGTTTCAGCTTCAACATCAGTCCTTCCAGTGAACACCCAGGACTGATCTCGTTTAGGATGGACTGGTTGGATCTCCTTGCAGTCCAAGGGACTCTCAAGAGTCTTCTCCAACACCACAGTTCAAAGCATCAATTCTTCGGTGCTCAGCTTTCTTTATAGTCCAACTCTCACATCCATACATGTCTACTGCAAAAACCATAGCCTTGACTAGACGGACCTTTGTTGGCAAAGTAATGTCTCTGCTTTTGAATATGCTGTCTAGGTTGGTCATAACTTTCCTTCCAAGGAGTAAGTGTCTTTTAATTTCATGGCCGCTGTCATCATCTGCAGTGATTTTGGGGCCCCAAAAAATAAAGTCAGCCACTGTTTCCACTGTTTCCCCATCTATTTGCCATGAAGTGACGGGACTGGATGCCATGATCTTCGTTTTCTGAATGTTGAGCTTTAAGCCAACTTTTTCACTCTCCACTTTCACTTTCATCAAGAGGCTTTTGAGTTCCTCTTCACTTTCTGCCATAAAGAGTGGTGTCATCTGCATATCTGAGATTATTGATATTTCTCCCGGTAATCTTGATTCCAGCTTGTTCTTCCTCCAGCCCAGCATTTCTCATGATGTGATTTCTGTATATATTGTGAAATGATTGCCTAGTCTGTTTTGAAAGCCCATGTTTTTCCTACTACGTACATCACAGTGCCTCCCACCTTTTAACTTGCCACAATCCAGATATTACAGGTTTTCTTATTTTGCCTCAACACCCACCAAAGAAAATTCCTAATCCGCATTCTCTGCCTCCAGGTATATTTATTGCCTGAATGCATCTCTAATTAGGATGCTCAAATAGTGTAACAAGATGAAACAAGCATTCTAATGTCAGAGGGGCTCTTTTGGGGGCCATTGGGGCTACTAATGTGGAGGCTCTTAGGTCTGCCTTAGTTCCAGTCTGGCTTATGATTTCTTGTTCTTTAGTTGACTCCTGAAATGCATAAGGTCTCTAAAAACCCTAGGTGTGTCCCCTTGCCCCCCCCTTTTTTTTCTTTTAAACTGTATGATATCCTAATAATGCAAGAATAAAGCAGAAAGACTTTTCAGCAAAATAGATTGTTTTTAATTTGGTAATTGTGTAGCAGGCATTTAGGGTCCTGAATTTCATGTTCCAAGATAGCAGAAGAATATATATAGGCAGCACAGTGTCATGACAGGTTTTTCTTGAACATTTCTAGATGGCATTCTACATTTTTTTCAGTATCATACATTTCCATATTATACTTTTGAAAATATATATAGATTAAAGTGCATGTGGGCATAAATTAGCATAAACTTTCTAAAAGGTAGTTAATATATAACAAAAAAACCTTCAGTATTCCCCTTTTGTCCTACTAGGAATTTATCCTAGGATATAATAAGCAATCCACGCTGTTAGTGTAAAATGTTCATTGTAGGATTTTTATAGATTGAATCTCTAAATAAGACTAATGGTACCCATCTATCTTGAGTAGTTTTGAGGATTGAATGTTACATATGTGCTGTATGTATGTAACAAAATAATGAGCAGCTATTAAAATGGTGATATGTACTATATGTATTAGCAGTAAAAGAAATCCATACACTATAATTACTGGGAAATAAAGGTAGGTTATAAAACAATCATAAATAGCACAACTTTATGTGAAACAGCATGCATTACAATGGTCTGGAAAATTGCTCCCCAAAATTTTAACAAAGCCATCAATTTGGTAATTTGTTGTTGTGTTTCGGTCACTGGGTCATATCTGACTCTTTGTGACCCCATGGACTGCAGCATGCCAGGCTCTTCTGTCCTCCACTATCTCCCGGAGTTTGCTCAAATTCATGTTTATTTTCTAATTAATGTAAATCAGTGTTGTGTCAAAATTGCTTACAATCTATGTGTAATTTTTATATTCACAGAAATCAGTCATCTTTATTTTTAAAATAAACTGAATGAGTATTACGTTGCTATTTACTAATTGTATGGCTTTTAATTTATTCTAAACTTCCTTCTGTATAAAAGGAGAATCATAATAAACTTTCAGTTTAAGTGTCAGTTATAATCCCCATCCCATCTTCCTTCCGATTTATAAATCCTGAGCCATTCTTGGCTGCATAATAGCTGAAATGAATGAATGTCTTCTCAAAGGATGTGGGGTCAGATTTCTCATCAGCAACTTCCTTAGCACAAGTCACGCTGTCAGAGAAGTGGAGGGGGGTGAAGGGAAACCAAGATGTTGATAGAACCCAGGAGAGAAGTCAGCCTGATGATTGCAAGGAGTATTGGCAAAGTTGAGAATTAAGTTGCAGTGTTAAGACTATATTTAGTTTTGCTCATTGTTTAGAACTCAGTCATGTTTTAAAATTATCTTGGTGAATTTCAGGAAGGAGAGACCATCTCTCATTTGGACTCAACAATTTTATTTTTAGGTGTATACATAGAGGAGAAATTCTCTTGGTTAAAAAAGAAAAAAAAAGTTTTTTTAAGGAAAAACTTTATAGACAGCTGAAGTGAACGGTAATCTTGAGTGGTCGTGTGGAGGATGTACTAAATGACTGTGTGTCATACCCTCCACCCACACCAGAACTTTTACCCTGAAACGTGAGTGCTTGTTCCTGGCTATTCTCAGACATAACACACTTTCAAAGAATACTGTATAATCAAATCCGAGGTGTTTAAAAATAAGTGAAACAAGGTATCCTGTGATACAGCATATGGCTCTTCAGCATTTACAGGTTATTTTTTCTTTCTTTCTTTCTTTACTTCCCCATTTGGTTAATATTAGACAATAAACCCATTTCAGAATTATTCACTGAGAAGGAAATGGTTTAACAACTCCCAGCTGTGGCTGCATAGGTCATCAACAGCTCCCTGGGATTTAGGATCAAATCTGAGTCGATATTATCAGACTACTTCTGCCCAAGATAATAAAATTTGAAGTCCTGTGTTTTAAGAGGACTGACATGTGGGCAAGTACTTGAGGAAGTGTATTTCAAGTATTTTTGTTTCAGAAAAGAGAAGAAGGAGTGCAAAAACAGGATAGCGTATTGGGGGTTTTAGTTTAAGATTCCCCTTTCAGTTTTTTTCCCTAAGAAATTTTAGTTCTCTTTAGCAACCTGGTTGTCAAGTACAATAGTGAATCTTACAGAAAATATGAAACTGGGGAAATGAAGAAATTCACTTGCTATTTGTGCTGAGATTGGGTGCAGGTATAATAAAAGTGGGCATCTGATACAAGAACAAAGAGAATTCTACTTGATTGAGCTGAAGTGAATCCCATCTCTGTATAGGTTGAAAGGTTTAGAGGTTTTGTTATGATTATTTTGTTTAGGAAAGTTATACAAGTTTTACCTTTAAGAACAAACTTTTTGAATCTAAGGGGTCTCATCATGAACTTATGTGTTTACCTGTCATTTCCACTCTGTAAGCTTTTTTAAGGTATGGATGATATTGCTTATTTTTGATAAATCCAGTGCCAGACATAAATATTTGTTTGGTTAGCTAATTAATTAATTTTTCCTTCTAACGCAGGATATTTGCCTAACAGTTTTATACACACAGGCCTACCTTTTATTTTCTGCTACTTCTAACTTCAGGAGTTTGGGAATGGGAATAGTTTTGTTATAGCAGTTTATAAAATTTTAGCATTAAGGGATGAAGTTAAAATAAATTGAGTGAGAATTGGAAGGAACAGTAATATTGGAAGTTGTTTTGTATTTTAATTTTTATGTGCTAGAGGATAGGAACTGGAGAAGGCAATGGCACCCCACTCCAGTACTCTTGCCTGGAAAATCCCATGGGCAGAGGAGCCTGGTAGGCTGCAGTCCATGGGGTCGCGAAGAGTCGGACACGACTGAGTGACTTCACTTTCACTTTTCACTTTCATGCATTGGAGAAGGAAATGGCAACCCACTCCAGTGTTCTTGTCTGGAGAATCCCAGGGACGGGGGAGCCTGGTGGGCTGCCGTCTATGGGGTCGCAGTCGCACAGAGTCAGACACGACTGAAGCGACTTAGCAGCAGCAGAGGATAGGAACTGGTCAGCTGTGGCCTTCACTGCATTCAAACATCAAAATCTGTGACAAAAATGAATTAACCACCCCTTTCCACATTGCCACTTAGTGTGATACGTCAATGCTAAATGTGGGATAACTAACTTACATAATTTCTTTCATATTTTAATTTCTATGGATAATATCTATATCCATAATTTGCACATATGTAAATATAAATAAACATAATATCTATTTCAGACAGTTAAAATATAAATAAGACACAAAACTTTACTTCTTTGTGTGGTGTTTGTGTGTATTTATTTAAACAAACATACATACATAGACATATACATAGTATTTCTAGTAGTACTTACCAAGACGACGTTAGCTCCATTTCTTAAAATGAATATAAAATTCTAATTAATAGACATTTTTCATATCTCTGAACTCGATGAGTTGAAACCTTGAATTTCTGCTAAAAGTCTATGGCAAGAATTTAGGACCCAGTGTCATTGGACCCGTACCATTCTATTACCCCCTTCTCTTAACAAGTAAAATCTAAATGGTTTACAGGATTATTTCATTTTCTAACAATTTGTGCCTCTAGTAGAAATCTAAACAAGAGTTCAGCGTAACTGAACAACAAATGGAAATTTTACTTGGAAAACGCCTCTATTGTCACAGGTTCTATTTTCTAGTGAATTTTAAAATGATTCTTTCATTGTTGTTATTAATGAGCTAAGTATTTTTCAGCAGATAATGGTTCATTTTTTAAATGAATTTACACATTTTTAAATTATTATTAGTAACAATAAGCAAAAGTCTTTTGGAGAGAAAGATGCTCTCTTGTGACGGAAGTTGATGGGACTGATAGTGCTTCCTTAAGGGTAATTTATCCAGTGTTCTAACAGTTTAGGTTGTATTTGAGAATGGTTTCTTCAGTGAAGGTCTCCACAAAGCCTAGAACTGCCTGACCAGTTTGGTAGCTACTGGCCATGTGTGGCTGTTATGCACTTGAAATGTGACTTGTCCAAATCAAGAAGTGCTTTAAGTATAAAATATACTTCAGATTTCAAAGGCTTTATATAAAAAAGTAAACTATTTCTTTAATAATTTTTATATTGACATTTAAATAATACTTTATATTGACATATAGATAAATATTGTATTAAATAAAATATATTATTAAAAGGAAGTTTACCTTTTTTGAAAACTTTTAAAATGTAGCTACTAGAAAATTTTAAAGTATATTGCATCTGTGGCTCACACTCCATTTCTATTGGGCAGCTCTGACCTCAAGTTTTACTCTTATCATTGTCAGAGTTTAAATGGATGATGATCTTTGATGCTGAAGATATAATCAGAATGGAAATCTCATGCTTCAGAGCTAAAGGGTCCTGAGTCAGAGGTGGTTTCCAGCTTTTACTTACTTTTTACTAGTCTCAATTGTGTCCTACTTTTTGTAGAAAATACAATTTTTCCTGAGCTAATAGGATATCAGAATATTTCTTCACTTCTCTAGATCTGGTAAAATAAGTTAGAATATTATTACAGGAATGACTGTAACATATAACACTTTCTTGTGTGTCTGTTATTTTAAATTTAAAATTCTCTGTCAAAGCTCCAGGATGGCTTTAACACATGTTTCTCCTTGCTCTGAAAGCTGTTATTTTCAGGCAACAAAAGTTCTCAAGCACTAAGTATTCTGATATGAAGTTGCTCTGTGTTTTATAATGTTACTGGCATAACAGCCATGCATGGTTTTAATCTTTCGATTAAAGGGGTATCTTTTCAAGAGGATGTTATTTTTATAGTGTTGTCAAAGGACTTGCCTCACAATCACATCTGAATGTTTCTTCTGTGACAAAGGTTAGAGCAAAAAGCAAGCCCCCAAGTTTTAGAGCTGTTTCAATTACTTCTTACAATCTCCTAATTTATTATGCTTATAGATTATTTAATCTTTACTTGTAGCTCAGTTGGTAAAGAATCTGCCTGCAATGCAGGAGACCAGGTTCAATTCCTGGGTCGGGAAGATCCCCTGGAGAAGGAAATGGCAACCCACTCCAGTATTCTTGCCTGGAAAATCTCAGGGATAGAGGAGCCTGGCAGGCTACCTACCATCCATGGGGTTGCAAGAGTTGGACATGACTTAGCGACTAAACCACCATCATAGATTATTTAATGTTGCTTTTTGTATGCAGATCATTGGGGAGAGGATTTATAAGAAAGAATAAGTTTCAGTAAGTCTTTCCAATTAATTCTTTTATCACATGGCCAGGGTGAGGGGAGATGGGTAGAGAGAGAGAGGATGAGACCAGATGGATCCATGAACTGAGGAGACTGGAGCCAAGAGAATGTTCTGCTTCAAGATAAAGGGCAAGTAGAGCGCGTTTTTGTTACTGTTTATTTGGTACTTCTCCAAGTTATTTCCTTTTAAAGTTCTTGAAATTTCTAGTCAAGTTTGAATTAAAATTCAAACTGATGATGATTTGCTTCCTGGATTTGTAAAAGAAGGACTAGAGGTAATACCCTTTTAGCAGAGATGTGGCAGAAGTTTGATTAGGGGTCAGGAGATCATTAAAGGCCCTAAAACATTTTGTGAAACTAGAGTTCTTAGTCTGAGTCTAGGCCAACAGAGATTCAATAAATTAAATCTTATCATGAAGATTATAAGAAGGCAGCCCCTATATTCTATTTGGCTAGGAACCTAGAGATGTAATGGCAATACCATTTATATGCAGTGATCATACTTTCTTATATTTACTTTTGAGTTCTTTTGAGTTTCTTACTGAAAATTACTTAATTATAGAAATTACTTAAAATAATCAGATGCTTTATCTGTCATTTCAGAACCTCCTTCTCAAAAAAATCTAAACATTTCATTGAAGCTCCTGAAAGTAAACTGTGGTTTCCCAGATCATATCATTTGCTCCTAATCTGTTTATTTTTTCACTCTCCTAGGCAATAGTCTAGTATGTTCTCTCTCTTCAGGCTTTCAGTAGCATCTCCTCTATCATCAGTCTCACCTGATGTCTTTTTAATAAGAAAACTGAATAATCAGAAGGAAAGCATTCAATAGAAAATACACCAAGCTAACAGGGATGATAAACTTAAGGAACTATAAAGCAGCTATTATAAATCTATTTAAAAGTTTAAAGGAAAACATAGTTAAGAGGAGATACATGGAAGGTATGAAATAAATCAAGTGAAAATTCTAAAACTGGAATATGTAGTATCCAAAGTAAAGATTCACTGATTGGACTTATCAACAGATTAGATACTACATAGCAATAAAACTGTCCAAAGTGAAGCACAGAAAAAAAAAAATACAGAGCAGGGGTCTGGTCATGGAAAAAAATATAGCCTCAGTAACCTGTGGGATGATATCATATAATCAGAGCACTTAAAAAGAAATCAGAGAGATTGGGGCAGAAAATTATTTGATAAAATAATGGTCACAAAAATTTCCAAATATGATAAGAAAATATATATTTTAATAAACCCCAAGCAGAATATACATAAAGAAAATTGCCCAAGGCACACCATGATTAAATTGTATGAAATTCATGATAAAGAGAAAAATCTTAAAAGCAGCTAAAAGTGATTTTATATACAGATTAACGTGATAATTCTGCTGATTACTTGTAGAAACCATGCAAAACAGAACGCAATGAAATGACAAAATCTTAAACAAATGAGTGCACAAAGCCAAACATTTCTTAATAATGATAACTTCCATTTCGGTTAGTACATGTTATACACCAAAATTATAATATTAGATTTAATATACGTTATCTCATTTCATCCTTAGAACACCTCTGAGAGGTAATAAAATAACCATGTCTTAGAAATGAAGAAAATAAGTCTCAGAGAATCCAAATAAGCATCTCTTATTAAATATTTCTATTTTAAAAATAATTTTAAATATTTAAGAAAATAATTTTAGATATTTAGAGTGCTTTGAATAAATACCAAGTGCTGTGAAAGCATGCAGGAAAGGGATTCTAACTTAGTCTAGAAGGTTAGGGAAGGCTCCCCTGAGTTGCTGATTTCTAAGCTGAATCTAAAGAATGAATAGGCTATTAGCCAGAAAAAGAAAAAGTGGGGTGCAGACGATCATACTATTCAAAGGGCTCAGCATTTGAAAAGACATCAAGGCTGGAGAGAGGATAGTGTGTTCTTTATTTCAAGGACAGTGGGAAACAATTGATGGTGTTAAGAATGGGATTGCAGGATGGCTGACAGTCATCCCGTTTGCTTTGAAAAATCATTTCATCAATCTAGCACTCTGTTATGACCAATCTTTGAAATCCAAGAATGGGATGCAAGGATAACCATGGAAAGTCTCTCAAACACTGAGAATGGACCAAAGTTAGAATCCACAGAATCTGGAGGGTTTGAAAGTGGGAAATGAGAAAGAAGAGACATAGTTCCTAGGTTTCTGGGTTGGTGGAAAGGCTTTTTACTGAGAATAGGAATCATGGAAATATTGTCAGCTTGGAAATGAAAATTATGAATTATGCTGGGTATGTTTGTATGGATATACCTCCAAGTGGAGATGTCAGTTAGAAAGTTTGACACAGAAGCCTGGAGCTCAGAGGAGAAATGTAGGCCTGCCATTTAGATTTGGGGAATCATTTGTCTATAGATGATAACTGAAGTCAAAAGAATGAATGGAAAAGTGAAGAGAAGGAAGAGAAGATTAAGTGTAAGTTCTGAGGAACTTCAGTCTTTAAGTTTAGGTAGAGGGAGAAGAACCAGTCAACAGGCATGGCTGAGTAAGAACATCTGGAGAAATGAGAGGTATCATGTGGCGTGTCAAAAGCCAGGAGAGACGTGTTTTAAGAACAAAAGAGTAATTTAGCTTTTCAGACCCTGCTGAAAGTTTAGACAGGATATGGGTAGATAAAGTATTTGTTTTTTAACATTAATGACATTTAGTTGTTGATTATCTTAATCAGGGTCCTTTTGGTGGTGTGATAGGAACAGATGGGAGTCAACTGAGAAAAGAGTGACAGATGAGTAACTAGAGACAGCTATTGCTTCACTCTTTAACTATGCATGGGGAAGAAAGAGTTTGGGCAGTAGTTAGGATGAGGTAATGAACAAGGGTTTTTGGTAGATAAGAGGTATGTGAGTGTGTTTAAACCATGATGGAAAAAAGAAAATAGAGTCAAACTTGAATTTTCCCAGAGTGAGGACAATTGTAATGCTATGTTCCATGTTGGCAGGATGATGTGGGTTTGAAGGGAGGGCTGCTCAGTAAGAAGGCTAGTTGGCCTGATAGAAACATAAAGTAGGTGAAAGCGTACCATCTAGTCTAAATGTCAGTTCTTACCATCACACTGAAACCAGGTGAGGACATTGCTTGCTTTTTCTAAAGGAAATCTTTTTTGTTAGACCAAAAAGGAAAACTAACCCCAAAAAAGCAGATGAAGATACTGAACTGACATCAAGGAGCAATATCAAGTAATAAAAAACAAAATTCATTCATTGTTTAAATCATTAAAGCAGAATTGTCTATTTGAGAACTTTTATATCTGCAGTCCTATTAATTTTAATATCCAAGTATTAATTCATGATCTATATGATTTTTTTTTTAAGATCAACAGATTTTTATTATATAATATACTCTTTGAAATTCCAAACAACTGAGTATTTTTTTTTTCCTTAAAGAGAGGGAACCGGATCATGGTAAGTTTGCTCTATAAACATATCACGAAGAGAACCGGAGGCCTACTGAACTATCAACATCTTCATCTGAACGCTCCACTGGCGCGCGCCGCCCTCTGGTGATCAGTCATCTTTCAGCCAGGGCCGGAAGACCTGGCCTCGCTCTCCTTTGGCTCTGTCGCCCAGAAATGCGACCATGGTGGTGTCAGCTTTAAACACGCTAAGCTGCCTGGCACCATCCCGTTTTAGTTAGAGGCTGGCACCTGGAGGCCCTGAATGCTCTTCCCATTGCTCACATGCAGGCTGCTTCATGGTGCTGGATGAATTAGAGTTACAGGGATCGGCAAGGAATTGGGTTCCTCTTTAGCCATCTGGCATGTTAGACACAAGTAACTGAGTCCAGGCTGTACAACGTCCTTCCCCTCTGGTGCTCCTCCATCCTCCAGGGCATTTTATAAGCTGGGTGTGGTATGAGTTCGGCTGTCTACTTGAGAGAGAGCAAAAATCTGACCAAATGCTTTCTTAGAGAATGTGGTGGACTGTAGCTGCAACTTTGAAACTCTTTTAACAGTTTGTAATATTTGCCTAGAATTCTATTTTTTCTTTTTTTCATACAGAGATCTCTGTCCTCCCCCACCTTCAGAGTAAGATTTGAAATGATACAGTCACATCTGTTAGAGCTATGCTAACCTCTGTTGTCCAGCTGTTCTCGTTCTATTTCCCTTCCCTTTCCTCTCCTCCTAATCTCCTAAATCTTAAAAAAAAAAAAGTTGGGATCAAAAACAAATTGTGTCTCTTTTATATTGATATTTAAGGTGGAATAAAGGTAGTTATAAAAGCATCTATCAACATAGCACTATCTTGCCAAACTAAGTATTTGGGTTGGAAATCATTATTTCCCAACTGCTTCAAAACAGGAAGTATCTCTGTTAAATGATAGATAGCTCCCTGATGCTGCAAGGGAAGGCCTCTTTCATTTCTCTGCATTTTTCAGCAGTACAGTGAGTTCTGCAGTTTCATACATAGGAGCCAAATACATACATACATAAATACATACATGTGTATATATATGCACACATATATATTAAAAAATACATTTGCAGTATGTGTGTACACACACACATAAGTACAGGCATACCTCATTTTGTTGTGCTTTTTTTATGCTTTGCAAACATTGCATTTTTTACAAATAAGTTTGTTATCATCCTGTGAGTGTATAAGCACAATTTTTCCAACAGTATTTACTCACTACATTTCTCTCTGTTATATTCTGGTAATTCTCACAATATTTTAAGCTTTTTCATTGTTATTAAACTTGTTATGGTAATCTGTGATCAGTGATTTTTTAAAATTTTTATTTGTTTATTTTTTAACACCAAAAACATTTTGTATTGGGGTATAGCCAGTTAACAGGATTCTGTGTTCTGATTGCTCCACCAATTGGCTTTTCCCATCTCTCTCCCTCTCCTTGGACTTTCCTGTTCCCTGAGACACAATATTGAAATTAGGGCAAATAATAACCCTACAGTATCCAAGTGAAAGAATCAATTGATGTGGCAGACTTCATTGTCTTATTTTAAGAAATTGCCACAGCCACCTCAACCTTTAGCATCCACCCTGATAAGTCAGCAGTCATCAACATCAAGGCAGGACCCTCCACCAGCAAAAATATTGTGACTTGCTGAAGACTCAAATGATGTAACCTTTTTTTAAGGTTACGAACACAATAAAGTATTTTTAAATGAAGGTATGTACATTGGTTTTTTTAGACATAATGCTATAACTTTATATGCACTAGGAGACCAAAAAATCTGTGATTCACCTTATTGCAATATTCACTTTATTGTGGTGGTCTGGAACCAACCTACAATATCTCTGAGGTATGCCTGTCTGTATGTGTAAATATATGGTAAAATACCTTCAAAGGTTTTAAACATAGAATTTCTTTTCATAAGCCAGCCCAGGCACATCCTATCCAACAATTCAGGCAGAGTTCTTGAATCTGTCAGAAACAGCCTATAGGTTTGCACTGGGTGATTAATTGCCAGGAGATTCTGGTTCTATATTTCATTAGATATAATTGTTATCTTTTCTAAAGGTGTTCTTTTACTAAGCTCCTACCTTAAACAGGGGAAAACACATACACACATAACTTACATTCCTGATGCTTAGCACTTCTTACAAAAAGAAAAAGGAAAAGTTTAGCTTAATCCAGTAACAAAGGCCTATTTGTCTTGGTTCACAGATGATTCCTGCCCCCCCCCCCCCCGTTTTTATTAAAACTTAAATATTTTAAATTACCTAGAAATTTGTCTTGAGATAGCAGTGTGGAATAATGGAATATAGTTTAGTTATCACGATCTGAGGGTATGGAATTAAACCTTAGTTCAAATTCCAGCTTTGCTATTTAATGTTCCTTTGACCTCTGGCAGTTATTTAACCTCTTAAGCCACCATTTTCTGTCTTATAAACTGCAAATTGGAATGTCTCTTTCTGAGTGTTATTGTGAGGATTATACAGATTACCATAGTAAAGCATTTATCACAGTTGTGAATATATAGAAGGAGCTCAATAATATTATCATTTTAAACATATTTAGAATGTTTCCTCTAAATCTACCACTTAATCATGTATGACTTTTGACATTGCTTTAAGCTCGGTGGACTTATGTCTTCTTAGCAAATGTAAGAGTTTAGAAATGAGAGAAATCTATATGACACTGATATCCTGTGACTTTCTAATTATCTTAAGGTCAAATTAAGGAAATATATTTTTGCTTTAGATACAAATTATTCTTGCCTTCCCTCAAAACTGAGAAAAGCAAGGAACCTAGCTTCTGTTTACAGAGTAATTTTTGCATTATGTGAGTATTCAGTAGGATGCACTTTGGTGTAGTGACTGAATGTGGACTCTTAAGACTTCTAACATTTCCCCCAGCTCTACTGCTTACCATATAACTGGGCAAGTTATTTCACCTCTCCC
This sequence comes from Bubalus kerabau, assembly GCF_029407905.1. Taxonomy (NCBI): domain Eukaryota; kingdom Metazoa; phylum Chordata; class Mammalia; order Artiodactyla; family Bovidae; genus Bubalus; species Bubalus kerabau. The sequence continues at coordinate 38,581,993 of NC_073639.1, read as the reverse complement.
TTCCTCAGTTTTGTTATCTGTAAAGTGGGATTAATAATAGTACCTAACTACCAGTGTTGTGAGGATTAAATTAAATGAGTTGTTTTATGTAATGGACTTAAAACAGTGTCAGGCATACATTGTCTTCCATAGGAAGGTGTTTAATTGTTATCATCATCTTCATCCTGGAGCAGCTTCTCCATTGCCTTAAAAAAAAAAAAAAAAAATTATTTATTTATTGGCTGTGATGGGTCTTTGTTGCTGCACATAGGCTTTCTCTAACTTCAGTGAGCTGGATTGGAAAGATCCCCTGAAGAAAGAAATGGCAACCCACTCTGGTATTCTTGCCTGGAAAATTCTTTGGACAAAGGAGCCTGCCAGCCTAGTCCATGGGTTTGCAAAAGAGTCAGACACTACCTAGTGACTAAGCAACAGCAAATTCTACCTATTATGATAGGCAGTTAGGGTTTGGTTTCTCTAAAACACAGGGACTATTGATGACTGTAGTCCTATGAATATTTAGGACTAAGATCTCTAAAGATGCACACATACCAACAGAGTGAGAGCAGAAAATGTTAGTAATTATCAGATCAGATCAGTCACTCAGTCGTGTCCGACTCTTTGTGACCCCATGAATCGCAGCACGCCAGGCTTCCTTGTCCATCACCAACTCCCGGAGTTCACTGAGACTTACGTCCATTGAGTCAGTGATGGCATCCAGCCATCTCATCCTCTGTCGTCCCATTCTCCTCTTGCCCCCAATCCCTCCCAGCATCAGAGTCTTTTCCAATGAGTCAACTCTGCGCATGAAGTGGCCAAAGTACTGGAGTTTCAGCTTTAGCATCATTCCTTCCAAAGAAATCCCAGGGCTGATCTCCTTCAGAATGGACTGGTTGGATCTCCTTGCAGTCCAAGGGACTCTCAAGAGTCTTCTCCAACACCACAGTTCAAAAGCATCAATTCTTCGGTGCTCAGCCTTCTTCACAGTCCAACTCTCACATCCATACATGACCACAGGAAAAACCATAGCCTTGACTAGACGAACCTTTGTTGGCAAAGTAATGTCTCTGCTTTTGAATAGGCTGTCTAGGTTTGTCATAACTTTCCTTCCAAGGAGTAAGTGTCTTTTAATTTCATGGCTGCAGTCACCATCTGTAGTGATTTTGGAGCCCAGAAAAATAAAGTCTGACACTGTTTCCACTGTTTCCCCATCTATTTCCCATGAAGTGATGGGACCGGATGCCATGATCTTCATTTTCTGAATGTTGAGCTTTAAGCCAACTTTTTCACTCTCCACTTTCACTTTCATCAAGAGGCTTTTGAGTTCCTCTTCACTTTCTGCCATAAGGGTGGTGTCATCTGCGTATCTGAGGTTACTGATATTTCTCCTGGCAGTTTTGATTCCAGCTTGTTTTCCTTCCAGTCCAGCGTTTCTCATGATGTACTCTGCATATAAGTTAAATAAACAGGGTGACAATATACAGCCTTGACGAACTCCTTTTCCTATATGGAACCAGTCTGTTGTTCCATGTCCAGTTCTAACTGTTGCTTCCTGACCTGCATACAAATTTCTCAAGAGGCAAATCAGGTGGTCTGGTATTCCCATCTCTTTCAGAATTTTCCACAGTTTATTGTGATCCACACAGTCAAAGGCTTTGGCATAGTCAATAAAGCAGAAATAGGTGTTTTTCTGGAACTCTCTTGCTTTTTCCATGATCCAGCGGATGTTGGCAATTTGATCTCTGGTTCCTCTGCCTTTTCTAAAACCAGCTTGAACATCAGGAAGTTCACGGTTCACATATTGCTGAAGCCTGGCTTGCAGAATTTTGAGCATTATTTACTAGCGTGTGAGATGATTACAATTGTGCAGTAGTTTGAGCATTCTTTGGCATTGCCTTTCTTTGGGATTGGAATGAAAACTGACCTTTTCCCGTCCTGTGGCCACTGCTGAGTTTTCCAAATTTGCTGGCATATTGAGTGCAGCACTTTCACAGCATCATCTTTCAGGATTTGAAATAGCTCAACTGGAATGCCATCACCTCCACTAGCTTTGTTCATAGTGATGCTTTCTAAGGCCCACTTGACTTCACATTCCAGGATGTCTGGCTCTAGGTCAGTGATCACACCATCGTGATTATTTGGGTCGTGAAGATCTTTTTTGTACAGTTCTTCTGTGTATTCTTGCCATCTCTTCTTAGTATCTTCTGCTTCTGTTAGGTCCATACCATTTCTGTCCTTTATCGAGCCCATCTTTGCATGAAATGTTCCCTTAGTATCTCTGATTTTCTTGAAGAGATCCCTAGTCTTTCCCATTCTGTTGTTTTCCTCTATTTCTTTGCATTGATCGCTGAAGAAGGCTTTCTTATCTCTTCTTGTTATTCTTTGGAACTCTGCATTCAGATGTTTATATCTTTCCTTTTCTCCTTTGCTTTTCGCTTCTCTTCTTTTCACAGCTATTTGTAAGGCCTCCCCAGACAGCCATTTTGCTTTTTTGTATTTATAGTCATGATTATTTTGTGTAGCATTTTTTAAATGTACATTTGTGTGTGTTATATAATATATACAGTATGTTAATACAGAGATACGTGTATATGCTTTCTGAATAAATGCAGGAATACTGGGAGAAAGTGCTCAAATTGATTTTAATAATATGAATAAAAATCAAAAAGTTTGAAGACAACAGTCCCAAGAGCCAGTGTCTCCCACACTGACCTGGCTGTCAGTCTCAGTTGTCTCCCAGTACTCAATGGAGACGAACACGTGCTGAAGAAGCCAATCAAACTTCTTTTCATAACTCCAGAGTGCTTGGAAAGACCTCAGCCAGTGAGCGATTCTTTGCTAAAGATAGGGTAAACACAGTGTGGAATCTGGATTATTCTGGGTGTTTTGACCACTTAGTATGACTGAATAATGAGGTGACTGAGAGATGTCAGATCAATCAGTTCTTTTCAGTGCTCATATTTGGACTTGACTATGTAAGAAATTCTGCTGTTCTCAGTATCCAGGACTCACAAAAACACACTTTGATAGGATAACCAAAATCCTCTTCTGCTTATATTAAATGGCAATATAACAGAGACTTTTCTGACACATTTAAAAATATTTAATTATAAATATACTTACTTCCATAGGATTGAGGAAATGATTAATTTTTTTTTTTTTTTACTTTGTTTAGAAAGCAACAGGAATAAAAGAAAGCCAACTCATTTATTTCTCGAGTAGATTCATTTTAAGCCAGGGCAGCAGCATTTAGAAATAATTCACAATGGGTTTTTTGGGTTTTTTTGTTTTTGATCTCCATGACAAGTTTTCCTAATGGGTTGATAAGGCCCATGTTCTAGGACATAGATACTTAGAGGTAAGTGACCACACTCATCTCTTTAATGAGTGGATTCTTTGGGGAATCTGATGGATACACTCTGAGGAAAATGTGCATACACAGTTTTTGCATACCAAATTTGGCCTCCAGTTTTAAGAGTTAACAGGTACTCCCATCCCTAGGGCTCTCCATGAACCTTTAGGTCATTGAGATCCTCAGGCCTGTGAAGGGGATGCAGCTACGTTTGTACTCCAACCCATGAGCCACTGTTCAATCCCTGTAGGGCACACGTGCTACTAAGTCACTTCAGTTGTGTCTGACTCTGTGCAACCCCGTGGACTGTAGCCCTCCAGGCTCCTCTGTCCATGGGGATTCTCCAGGCAGGAATACTGGAGTGCATTGCCATGCCCTCCTCCAATCACTGTAGTATTGACCCCATTCTGTAAACCCTTTATTTTTCAGGTTTGACTTCAGAAAGTCATTGGTACAGTTCCTAGTTTTATGTCTTGTTTTTACACTTGAAATTGTGCTTAAATATGGTATCTGTATTATATGCTTGTTATGTGCTTATCTGCTTATAAGCAGAGAGTTGACAGAGCACATCTTATAGCAAACTTATGAGATAGGCAACACAGAAAGAGTTGCATTTTACAGATGAGAAAACATAGACAAGAGCAATTAGGGTGATTTGATTCATTGCTGACGTGGGGACAAGGGACCTTCCAAGTTTACCTGTTTTTTTCAAGCCAGCTTCTACAAACTGTGTCTCTCAGAGTCTAGTCTCTGGACTCTCTGCATCAGAGATCACTTGCATACCTATTAAGCATGCAGAGTCTGCTCTCTCCCTCCAAGCCTAATGTATCCCAGTGAAGGTGAAAGTGAAGTCGCTCAGTCATGTCCGACTCTTTGTGACCCCATGGCCTGTAGCCTACCAGGCTCCTCCGTCCATGGGATTTTCCAGGCAAGAGTACTGCGGTGGGCTGCCATTTCCTTCTCCAATGTATCTGAGTGGAGTATAAATAGGGCATGAACCCTCCTGGATTAAAGAATAAGTCAGATGATTCCTGGGGATGTTGAGGTTTAAGAAATGAGAAACTACTTGAACAGTGGTTTAACTGTGACTCCACATTGGAATTATTTGCACAGCTTTGAAAAAATACTTTGCCTGAGCCTGGACTGATAGAGTAAAACTCTCTGGAGAACTGAGTTATAGAGTAAAGCTTACTAGAGAAGTGAGTCCAAGGAAATCTGCTTTTTAAAAGGTTGATTATAATGCCCAACAAGGATTAAGAGCCACTTTGTAAAGGATTTGGAAACTTTTTCCATAGAGGATCACATAGTAAATGTTTTAGGTTTTTCAGGCTGTTATCTTATCAGTTGCAGCTAGTCAATTGTGCTGTCCTAGAATGAAAGCAGCCCCAGGTAGCACTTCAGTGACTGAGCACAGCTGTGTTCCACTGCCACTCTTTTTGTAAAACAGGTGGCGGGACAGATTTGGCCACAGACTATGATTTGCTGAACTCTCCAGAGGTACGTGGTTCTTCACATGCCTCACTGAGCCACTTTTGGACTTTGGCTCTATATCTCAGGTACTTTGAGTTATTTGACATGAGAGTTGAAAACTACTGTATTAAAACTCAATTAATAAGTAACTGAGCCAGAATTTTTAACTATGTGAAAGAGAGAAAAGAACCTGGTAGTATGTATTATCAAAGATAAAACAAAAAGGTGTTAGGTAAGTGGAAGAAGAAAGGTGCACTGAACAGCCAGAGCAGATAAAGCAGGTGCAGTATTAATGGTCATAGAGCTCAGAAGTGGGCTAGGATCTGTCTGAGAGTTTTTTTTTTTGGTTTTTTTTTTGTTTTTTAAAGGAAAGGATAAAGCAGTCCTTCACTCTCAGTTGGTGGAATTGATAAGAAATAACTTCATATACTTGTTATTTTGAACCTTCAAAAATTGGGGTGTTGGCAACAGTAGAAAAGAGAATCATTCTGTTTGGAGTGAGAGGCAGAGGAACATTCAGCTCAATGGCTGTAGAACAATCATGAACCTTGCCGAGGACAAGCAGGGAGGCCATGTGTAGAGCTCTGTAGTGCTGCTCTGCAATACCCATCAGCCTTGTGGTGCCCATTCAAGTCACACTGTGTAAATCTGTCATGCTGCATCTCTATCATTGATAGCTACCTTTAGCACAGAATAACACATGAGAGGGGAAAACTTTGAGTCAACAAGAAATGGTTCATTTACATTTACTGTATCATCTGTTAGGTTTTTACAAATGGTTATATGTAATGGATTAAATACCCCAGCTACCCAGAAAATTAATATTCTCAGCAATTTGTACCACCCAATATTTCTTGTATGCATCTGGTAGGTATGCTCTTGCATATGGTACGTATCTGTAGGTAGGTCACCTTAAATTTTGACAGAATGATTTTTTTTTTAATTTGGACAAATATGTGTCCATTGAATACGTTATAGTCCAGTGGAGGCATTAGAACACATAAGCAAATGTTGTAGTGTAATCTATTCAACAGACATGTAAACAATGTTTAGGAGTAATGTAGAGCAGAACATGACTATTCCATTGTGTGTGCAGAAGTGATTTGAGGGAAGAACCAGAATTTTCATGGAGTACATAGCATAGGGCTGGCTAAGTAGGACTTTCTGAAAGATAAGCATGTACCAAGGTACAAAGCATGTGCTAATTCCAGTGAACTACAAGGTGTTCAGTATTGGTAGAAAACAAAGAGAAAAAAAGAAAACAAAGATCAGAGAAGGGTCAAATGACGGGAGCTGATTCTGGCAAATAAGCAGGGGACAGATCATTTCTCCCCCGACAACCACCTCTCACCTTTTCCCCCCATTACCAACCTATGGGTTTATTTATATTTAAATATTATAAAAATTGGTGTTTGCATGTAAGGAAGTTTCCACCCCTTTTCAACCTTATGAAGAACTTTTAAAAGAGTGCATTTTTATAGAGATATTAGAAAGATTAATTGTACTATTTTTAGTTTTCCTCTGTAGTATATCAAAAAGCAGATTCACTTTTTATAAGAGGAATAATTGATTAGTTCTAGATAAATGCTGTTTTGGTTTTGTAAAAGGGTTCCTTAATAGAAGTGGGTAAAGAATATAACATTCTAGTAGAAGAACTTAAGTGTGTGTGTATGTGCGTGTGTGTGTTGAATTATTTTTGTTCTGTTTTCTTCCCTCTTTTGTACTCCTCATCAAGTACTGCCATTTATTGTGATACATTCTTCCTAAACACCTGCTGTCAAATGTATCAAGTCTTTTCTTGCACAGTGCTACGGGTTTCTACAGAACTGAGCAGGCCCAACATTAGACAGCCTACAGACTGATTGATTTATTTGTTTTAATACAAACACATGCTCAGATGTTGTCATACAGAAATCCTTTTTAGAAGAATTATTTTTCAAAGAACAAAGAACGTTGTAACCCTAGCACCTAATCCTGTGCCTGGCACAGAGTAGATACAAATGTTTGTGGAATTGAACTGTTCTGTGAAGTCTCAAACTGAATAGTAAAAACTTCCTCAATTCTAGAGATAACTGAATATCTTAAATAGCTATAATATGAACTGAAATGTTTAAAAAGCATTTCTAGCAGTTTAAAAATGAAGTTGTGACATATTGTCAGATCCAGATTTTAATTTGGTAAGTATTACTGTCTTTGCAGAATACAAGTACAAATCTGTTTAAGAGAAATCCTGCTTTATCTTTCTTTGCAAAATGGGAAGGCATTGTCAAAAGGAGGAAATGTCTAGTAATAAGCTGAAAACTTTGGGCAGTTTTACCTCAAAGATACATCTTAAATTGTCCTTTTCCGGTTCATTGCCTCTGTTATTATTTATGTTCTAATTTAAGACCTCAAGATTGTATTCTTTTCCTAACTGGAAGCTGCACTTCATTCCTGTGCTACCTCCACACTGCAGCCAGATTTATTTCCTTAAGCAGAATATTGAGCCTGTCCTTCACCTGATTACAAACCTTTCACAATTTCCTATGAACTATGATGAGAGAAGGACCAAAGTTCTTGGCAGTGCCACTGTATGTAATAGAATCATACTTGTGGCGGATATTTGTTTGTTTGTTTTACTTCATCTACCTCCATAGTCCCATGTTTCATGACAGGATATGTCATACATGGTAATAATAGCCCAACAAAGTTGGTATTGGACTACCTGGAGCCTCTGGCTTCTTTGGACTCCTGGCCCTCCTGAGACCTGAAGAAAGCAATGTCCTAAGCACACCTGTAATCCATGCTTGGTGCAACTGTTGGAAAGGTGAGCACAGTAAACCCTTTGCCTTCCCAGAAATGATTTGTACATGGCTGCACCTTTAATTCTTTGGGCAGAGTATTTTTATCTGCCTTTTCCCACCTTCTCAACCTGGTAAATTTCCCCTGTTTGTCGTTTAAGGGCCATCTCATTTGGTTCAGAGTACTGTTTCTAGATTTTTTAAAGGCAATTTGAAAGTCTTTATTTCCAAAGTCTTATCTCAAATTAATTAATCTTGACTCTCAGAACTGCTTACTTTCCATTATCTGAATCAGTTGTAATAAATATAAATGGACTAATAATGAGTTTATGTTTTAAAAATACAAATAAAATTTTTGTTTCCTCAGATTTTTTGGATCTTTCCCACGTAGATTATATTCTCCATGGTTTCAAATATACCTAATTCAAAAGGGCTATTTATTTAAAGGATGGTGTGTATAATGCAAATATATATATCATTACTACTTACTATACTACAAAATTTTAAAATCTCAAATGATTTCTTATGAAAAGGTTTACTAAGCTAGAAGCTGTAAGAGAAGAATTATGAAAGTGGGTTTTCTTGGTTTAACAGAACCTATAGCTTGTTTTAAGTGTAATTGATCTCAAACACATACCTGTCAACTCTCTCTGCCTTTCCAAATGTTTTATATATGCATTAGGTAAATATTGTTGGTTTTATCTCATTAAATGAGTGGTTTTTAGTTTCATAGCATCTATCAAGTTGAAATTTGATTCTCAATCCATCCTTAAATTATTGTTAGCACTTATTCATGTATTTTGTCACCTTTTCTACTACTGTCTTAACTCATTAGTTACAATTTACTGTATTTAACTCTTTGTACATTGACTTTTTTCCCACTTATAAAATATAAGTTCTTAAAAGTTAGGACCAAGTCATAATGCTTAGTCACGCTGCTTATTGTGCTTTGTACAAAACCAACTCATTTGGTGTTTTTAAGTTACTTTAAAAATATTACATGGGTAGTTAAATTTTTGTTATTCAGATTTTACGTAAAACCTGTTTCTGTTTTCTAGTTTCTATTCAACAGATACTTCCCTCAATTTAAGTGCAATTTATATACTTCCTTATTGCCCTAAAAGCTTAATTACCAAATGATATAATGTAGAGTGTTCTTTTCGGGGGCTTACATGGTTTTTACTAAATATTACTTATTTTATTGGTCTCTAAAGCTATTCTTCCTTCAATCTAATTTCTTTTAAAGTTTCCTGAATTTCACACAAGATATTATGAAATTATATTCCTGAAATATTAAGAATTTCAAGCCTTATAAAGATCATAGCTAAAGTGAAATAAGCAGACAAAAACTAACACTATGTGGTATCATTTATATGTGGAATCTTAAAAAAAACAAAAGCCAGTTTCATAGAAAGAGAATAGAATGGTGGTTGCTGGGCAATGGACATGGTATATGGGGACATGTTGGTCAGAGGGTACAAACTTTCAATTATAAGATGAGTAAAATCTGAGGATTTAATGGACAGCTTGGTGACTATAATTAATAATATGGTATTATATACTTGAAATTTGCTGAAAGTAGATCTTAAGTGTTCTCATCACATACACATAAAGGAGTTAACAATGTGAGGTGATGGATATGTTAATTATCTTGATCTTGATAATAATTTCCCAATGTATATGTATATCAAATCATCACATTGTATACTTTAAATACATACAATTCTATGTGTTAATTTTCTCAATAAAACTGGAAATAAATAAATTTAAAGAGCAACTAAATTTAAAGATATAAATCATTTCCATACCAGCAGATTGGACAACCTAGAAGAAATGGACAGGTCTCTAGAACCATACAGGCTGCCAAAACTGAGTCAAGAAGAAATAGATAATTTGAACAGATCAATCACTAGAAGTGAAATAGAATCTGTAATTTAGAAACAGAAAAAAACCCTGCAAACAAAGGCAGGAACTGGATGGCTTTACTGGGGAATTCTGCCAAACATATCCAAAGAGAAACTTATACTATCCTTTTCAAGCTATTCTAAAAAATTGAAGAGGAGGGAATACTCCCAAATGCATTCTATGAAACTGTCATCACTCTGATACCAAAACTAGATAAAAACACTGAAAAAAAGAAAAGAGCAGGCCAATGTCTTTGATAACTATAGATTCAAAAATCTTCAACAGAATATGAGCAAACTAAATGCAATGATACATAAAAAGGATCATACTGAGAGGGTAATAGGTAGAAAGGCCAAAGGTCCCCAAGCAGCAGGAGGAAATAAACTGCAAGTGGCAGATAGTTTTATTCTTTTTCTACACAAAATTAAAAGAATCTTGTTTTAATTCTGTGTTCCCTGGCAGCTCAGCTGATAAAGAATCCACCTCCAGTGCTGGAGACCCTGGTTCAATTCCTGAGTCTTTCTGTCTCCTTCTGATGTCTATGTCAGAAGCTTTCTCTGTCTCTTTTTATACTTTAATAAAACCTTGCTACACAAAAAAGCTCCAAGTGATCAAGCTTCATCTCTGGCTCTGGATCAAATTCCTCTCCTTCGGAGGCCACGAATCCCATGTTGTTCATGGCTCATAACAGCAATACATCATGATCAAGTTGGTTTCAGTCCAGGGTCACAAGGATGATTGAACAGTACAGAAGTCAATTAATGTGATATACCACATTAACAAAAGGAAACACAAAAAACACATGATCATCTCAAAAGACACAGAAGAAACACTTAAGAAAATTCAACATCCCTTCATAATAAAAACTCTTAAAGTAGGTATAGAGGGAACATATCTCAACATAATAAAAGCCATTTTGACAAACCCACAGCTAACATAATACTCAAAGGTGAAGAGCTGAAAGCCTTCCTGCTAAATTCAGGAACTAGACAAGGATACTCACTCTCTACTTCTTCTATTCAACATAGCACTAGAAACCCTAGCCACAGCATTCTGACAAGAAAAAGAAATAAAAGGTATCCAAATTGAAAGGGATAATATTTGCAGATGATGTGATACTCCATATAGAGAACACTAAAGCCTCCACACAAAAACTGTAAGAACTGATAAATTCAGCAAGGTAGCAGGATATAGAGAAGGCAATGGCAACCCACTCCAGTACTCTTGCCTGGAAAATCCATGGACGGAGGAGCCTGGTAGGCTGCAGTCCATGGGATCACAAAGAGTCAGACACGACTGAGTGACTTCACATTCACTTTTCACTTTCATGCATTGGAGAAGGAAATGGCAACCCACTCCAGTGTTCTTGCCTGGAGAATCCCAGGGATGGGGGAGCCTGGTGGGCTGCCGTCTATGGGGTCGCACAGAGTCTGACACGACTGAAGCGACTTAGCAGCAGCAGCAGCAGCAGCAGCAGAGAGCCCAGAAATAAACCCATACAACTATGGTCACTTAATCTATGACAGAGGCAAGAATGTATGATGGAGAAAAAAGAGTCTTCAACAAGTAGTGTTGGGAAAGTTGGACAGCTACATGTAAATTAGTGAAATTCTAACACTGTCTCACATCATATATACAAAATAAACTCAAAATAGCTTAAAGACCTAAGTATACAATGTGACATGTAAAACTCTTAGAAGAAAACATAGGCAAAACACTCTAACATAATTTGTAGCAATATTTTCTTTTTTTTTTTTTTTGGTTCACATGTTTTTAATTTTATTTTATTTTTAAACTTTACAAAATTGTATTAGTTTTGCCAAATATCAAAATGAATCCACCACAGGTATACATGTGTTCCCCATCCTGAACCCTCCTCCCTCCTCCCTCCCCATACCATCCCTCTGGGTCGTCCCAGTGCACTAGCCCCAAGCATCCAGTATCGTGCATAGAACCTGGACTAGCAACTCGTTTCATACATGATATTATACATGTTTCAATGCCATTCTCCCAAATCTTCCCACCCTCTCCCTCTCCCTCAGAGTCCATAAGACTGTTCTATACATCAGTGTCTCTTTTGCTGTCTTGTATACAGGGTTATTCTTACCATCTTTCTAAATTCCATATATATGCGTTAGTATACTGTATTGGTGTTTTTCTTTCTGGCTTACTTCACTCTGTATAATAGGCTCCAGTTTCATCCACCTCAAGCAATATTTTCTTAAATCATTTTCCCCAAGCAAAAGAAAGAAAAGGAAAAATAGTCAAATGGGCCCTAATCAAGCTTAAAAATTTTGCACAGGAAAGGAAACCCTCAACAAAATGGAAAGACAACCTACAGAAGAATGGGAGAAAATAATTTGCAAACATTGCAGCCAGCAAGGGTTAATATCCAAAATGTGCAAACAGCTCATACAACTCAATACCAAAAAAACAAATAACCCAGTCATAAATGGGCAGAAGAACCTGAATAGACATTTTTCCAAAGAAGACATACAGATGGCCAGATGACCAACAGGCACATAAAATATACTCAGCATCCCTAATTATTCAGTTCAGTTCAGTTCAGTTCAGTTGCCCAGTTGTGTCCGACTCTTTGCGAGCCCATGATCACAGCATGCCAGGCCTCCCTGTCCATCACCCACTCCTGGAGTTTACCCAAACTCATGTCCATCGAGTCGGTGATGCCATCCAACCATCTCATCCTCTGTCGTCCCCTTCTCCTCCTGCCCCCAATCCCTCCCAGCATCAGGGTCTTTTCCAGTGAGTCAACTCTTTGCATGAGGTGGCCAAAGTATTGGAGTTTCAGCTTTAGCATCAGTCCTTCCAGTGAACACCCAGGACTGATCTCCTTTATTTATTTATTTTTTGTTGTTGTTCCCCATCCTGAACCCTTCTCCCTCCTCCCTCCCCATACCATCCCTCTGGGTCATCCCAGTGCACCAGCCCCAAGCATCCAGTATCATGCATCGAACCTGGACTGGCAACTTGTTTCATATATGATATTATACATATTTCAATGCCATTCTCCCAAATCATCCCACCCTCTCCCTCTCCCACAGAGTCCAAAAGACTGTGCTATACATCAGTGTCTGTTTTGCTGTCTCGTATACAGGGTTATCGTTACCATCTTTCTAAATTCCATATGTATGTGTTAGTATACTGTATTGGTGTTTTTCTTTCTGGCTTACTTCACTCTGTATAATAGGCTCCAGTTTCATCCACCTCATTAGAACTGATTCAGATGTATTCTTTTTAATGGCTGAGTAATACTCCATTGTGTATATGTACCACAGCTTTCTTATCCATTCGTCTGCTGATGGACATCTAGGTTGCTTCCATGTCCTGGCTATTATAAAGAGTGCTGCAATGAACATTGGAGTACACGTGTCTCTTTCAGTTCTGGTTTTCTCAGTGTGTATGCCCAGCAGTGGGATTGCTGGGTCATAAGGCAGTTCTATTTGCAGTTTTTTAAGGAATCTCCACACTGTTCTCCATAGTGGCTGTACTAGTTTGCATTCCCACCAACAGTGTAAGAGGGTTCCCTTTTCTCCACACCCTCTCCTGATCTCCTTTAGAATGGACTGGTTGGATCTCCTTGCAGTCCAAGGGACTGTCAAGAGTCTTCTCCAACACCGCAGTTCAAAAGCATCAATTCTTTGGCGCTCAGCTTTCTTCACAGTCCAACTCTCACATCCATACATGACCACAGGAAAAACCATAGCCTTGACTAGACAGATCTTTGTTGGCCAAGTAATGTCTCTGCTTTTGAATATGCTATCTAGGTTGGTCATAACTTTCCTTCCAAGGAGTAAGCGTCTTTTAATTTCATGGCTGCAATCACCATCTGCAGTGATTTTGGAGCCCCCCCAAAATAATCTCTGACACTGTTTCCACTGTTTCCCCATCTATTTCCCATGAAGTGATGGGACCAGATGCCATGATCTTCGTTTTCTGAATATTGAGCTTTAAGCCAACTTTTTCACTCTCCTCTTTCACTTTCATCAAGAGGCTTTTGAGTTCCTCTTCACTTTCTGCCATAAGGGTGGTGTCATCTGCATATCTAAGGTTATTGATATTTCTCCCAGCAATCTTGATTCCGGCTTGTGTTTCTTCTAGCCCACTGTTTCTCATGATGTACTCTGCATATAAGTTAAATAAGCAGGGTGACAATATGCAGCCTTGACGTACTCCTTTTCCTATTTGGAACCAGTCTGTTGTTCCATGTCCAGTTCTAACTGTTGCTTCCTGACCTGCATATAGATTTCTCAAGAGGCAGGCAAGGTGGTCTGGTATTGCCATCTCTTTCAGAATTTTCCAGTTTACTGTGATCCACACAGTCAAAGGCTTTGGCATAGCAATAAAGCAGAATGTTTTTCTGGAACTCTCTTGCTTTTTTGATGATCCATCGGATTTTGGCAATTTGATCTCTGGTTCCTCTGCCTTTTCTAAACCCAGCTTGAACATCTGGAAGTTCATGGTTCATGTATTGCTGAAGCCTGGCTTGGAGAATTTTGAGCATTACTTTACTAGCTTGTGAGATGAGTGCAATTGTGCAGTGGTTTGAGCATTCTTTAGCATTGCCTTTCTTTGGGATTGGAATGAAAACTAATTATTAGAGAAATGCAAATCAGACAACACAAGAAACATTCCCAGAAGTCAACTGTGTTCATCTCTAGGCTGAATAATGTGGATCAGCAACACGAAAAGATTTAATAAATACAGGCGTATTCTAGGACCTCCTGTCTTACTGATTCCTTAATTAGATTCCTGATGAAGAGAGCAAGCGTATTTCTATAACTTCTCCCTTCCCTATTACTATAAGTCTCATTTCTGAGACTATGATAAGACGCAGGGAGAGGAAGAGGCAAGTTGAAAGTTGTTAAATAGTAATCCCTTTTGAACACTGACATTTAGAAACATAAATCAAGAATCTGTATTTTAACCTGATTTGTCTACTAGTGTTCTAACCTCGTGGTTTTAGAACATTTATTCTTTTATTCATTCAAAGAACATTAATGCTTACCTTGTGTCAGGTTTTAGGATCCGAAGATAACTAGCATTCCCTGTATTCAAGGAGTGCAGTGAAGTACTGGGATAATTATATAGGAACAGTAATGATGATAATAACACCTAAATTGAAACATGCATGCCATGTACCAAGCACTGTGCTGAGCCCTTTATTTAGATTATATGATTCAATCCATAGAGTCATCCTCTTGAGTAACTAGCACTGTTAAGGATTTTAAGGTACCAAGAAGTTAAAATGATTTATCTAAACACACAGATAATACATGATGGAGCTAGATTTTTAACCCAGTTAGACTGATTCTTGTCCCCTCACTTTTAACCTGTATGCCAAATTACAAGTTATATGGTACTCAGAAGAGTCACAGAAGGTTGCATAAAAGAAAAAACTTTTAAGTTGAAACTTGAACAAGAAGTGGAGTTCACCTGATAGGCTAGGAGATAAAATGTCATTCAGAGCTGAGAGTGAATTATGTGTGAGAGCAGGGCTGCAGAAAGCAGCATGGAGTTTGGCTAACTCTGAATGCTTAGATGCTCTTGGAGTCAGAGGATGAGAAAGGAAGAGTAGCCGCAGATAAGTTGAGAGAGTTACACCAAAATTATAGACACCTGAAATAGTATGCTTGAATATGACTTTTTTCCTTGAGGTGCCATTCAGTGATTAGAAAATAGGGAGTTATAGTATTTGCAGTTAGAATAATTACTCAGCAATGATGTAGACACGGAGAGGAAGAAAAAGGAACGAGTAAGACTGCCGGCAGAAAAACAACTAGCAATATAGTTATGGTATTCTAGACAAGAGATTATGTTGGCCTGACTTCATTGAGTAAGCATGTATTGAGTGCCTTGAATATGAGTGTATATGAGTGTATTGAGTGGCAGAATATGATATCTGCCATTACATTTCTGCCTGCAATCTGTTGGGAAAGACAGACAGTAAACAAACACACAAACATATAATAAAGAAGATGGAATACAAGTGACAGTTTCAAGAGAGATTTAAGAGGTAGTATTAACCACACCTATTAATCAGTTGAATTTAGAGAGAAAGATGCCTAGAGTAAGTCCAAGGTTTCTTTGAAATAAATCAGAGCTGTTACTAAGGATCCACCTCTCTCGCTCTACTTTCTGGAACTGTTTTCTCCATGAATCATGATACATTGATATGTTTTCATCAGAGTAAAATGTAAAGGCTCAGTATTGCTTTTCTTTATAATAGAAGATGTTCCCTACACTCACATACACACCATGTTGATCATTTTCTTTCTTTCTTTTAAAGGGGGGTAGGCGTATTGTGTTTACTGAACACCAGCCTGTGCCAGACACAGAGCTAGATGATTTACATACATCATTTCTCTTAATCCTTCTAAAAGCCTTGTTGATCATTTTAAATGAATAGGAGCCAACAGAACCTAATTTCTCAGAGTGTTTATTATAATACTTTGGTGTGAACAAGTATTTCTGTGCTAATTAAATTAGATTTGGACATTGATAGAATATAAAAATTGCATATGTTGAACTTCAGAATTTATAAGAAAGAAAAAGTAGAGTTCATTTCGTAAAGGTCGGAGGAAAGAACGGGAGTAGTGTTAGTTTAATTAAGTAGTGTAATTGCTAAAATTATACTAACACCTTTTCAGTAAAGACGGTGTTACATAATCAGGCATTGCCTTGAGTAAGATAGTATATGAGATTGAGTCCAGAAGACCCATGTAAAAGGTCATCTAATATAGTCATGCTTAGTGAGAGGTACACAAGCAGATTTCACTTGAACTCAGTGGAATTATTTGCAGAATTGCATGGGGATGTTTTCTCTTCTTGTGTATTTTGAGGGAAATTCTTGTCAGAAGTATATAGGCTTCTCTGATTAAAAAACCACTAGCATTTTCACTCATGAGGAAACTGAGGTTGTTAGAGGTATAGAGACTTGCCCAAGATACTGAAAAAGTCCTCTTTAAAAGGCTGTTTGCCCAACAGTTGTTTAACCTAAAATTAATATAAGGCTACAGTGTCTATGCCCTTGCAACCAGAAGTATTCAGAGTTTTAAGAAGCCTGGGCTTGTTTTTTCATTGAGAATTGTCATATGGTGATTTTAAAATAACAGCAGATGCCATCATTCAGAATACATTCTTCCACCCTAGTATTGCAGAACAGTATTTTTAAAGAAATTCTAGGAAGGGTGTTAACTCATTCAGGGTTTTACAGGAAGGAAAGCTCTTTCCTACCTTTTTTTAAGCTAACTTTCACTGACAAGATCAAGCCAGAAAAAGCTTAGCTGGCTGTTGGCCCAGACAAAGTTATAATCGTTGAAGTATACTCAACCTCCGTTGCCCGGGGAAAGCTGCAGCTTAGGGGAGAAGGGATGAGGACGGAGCACAGATGCTTGCTGAGTGTTGTTCCAGAGACTCATATGACGTGTGTGCTCTATATCCTTTGCTGTGTTATTCTTTCAATTATTAGAAAGGAAATTTTAAAATAGCCTAGAATGACTAGTGTTCCCAGAAAGGTGAAAAGGATACTTCAACTTTAAAAAACTAACCAAGCCATTCACCGCTGTATCCCTAGCAACTAAAAAGGAGCCTGGCACATAGTAAAGGTATAATCTTTTTTTTTTTTTTGGTGAAAGAATTCTTTAAGTTATTGTGTCACTTATGTTATATTTTAGAACAAGAATTTTTTTTTCCTTCATCCATTGATACTGAGTATCATATTGTAGTGGCAAGATAGTAAAAAAGAAAAGGTGTGACTCAACATTCAGAGACCTCCTGATTTTTGTTTAATTTCTATCATTTATTGCATGATCTTGGGCCTCGTTTTTTTTCTTAATGGGGGGGTATAACAATATCTAATGCACAAAATTTAGAATAATATTAAATGAAATTTGCTATGTGAAAATCGCTTTATGGATTCTTAGTTAAGTCGCTCAGTCATGGGGTCCAACTCTTTGCGACCCCATGGACAGTAGCCTACCAGATTCTTAAGGGCTATATAAATATTAATATTGATTTTAGATAACATTTTTAATAATTTGAAAAAAAATGTGTTTGCTGGTATCATCCTAATGTCCTGAATCCATAATTTGTTTGTTTTAGGTAGGGAAGAAATGATCCCAGTGATTGAGATACAGGTTTTAATTCTATGATAAAATACATTTCAAGATAATCATGTGTCATTTCTACCTAATGAACTAATGTTAAGTGTGGGGAATAGTCTGAAAATAATTAAAGCATTCATTTATAAACAAGGGCACTATATTTATTATGTATTTGTTACTTGACTTTTTGTTTCCTAATTTGTACATGACTTAAAAATTAGTACATATTTATTAAATGCTCAGCATATTCTAGATATTGTGATATGTGCAAAAAAGTATACAGCACCTTTTTCCAAAGTGGAAATGTAATATTAACTTTTGAGATATTCTATTTTGAGAATTTGGAGTAGACTTTCTATATACTACCTGCAGTTCTCTCTTGGAGATTTCTCATACCCATTAGTATCAGCTCCAAAAATCCCTGCATGTAGAAACCTGTTTAATTT
Source organism: Bubalus kerabau (assembly GCF_029407905.1). Taxonomy (NCBI): domain Eukaryota; kingdom Metazoa; phylum Chordata; class Mammalia; order Artiodactyla; family Bovidae; genus Bubalus; species Bubalus kerabau. Next base: position 38,563,938 of record NC_073639.1, on the reverse strand, counting down.
TGTTTCTACCCAGTGTTGCCCTAACTTATTTTAACAAGAAGATCTTTTTTTTCTCCTTTTTATCTGCTAACATTTTTCTGAGCAGTTTATGAAGCACCTGTATAAGATACATAGTATTGATTCCATGAGTTTTAATATTCTATTTGCAACTCTAAATATAAATATCAGGTGACTTTTTTAAAAAGTGGGAGATATACTTGTCTGGAATTGGAATGGTCGTGATGCCTGTCATCCGTATACATGGCCAAATCATAGAAATTGAGCTATAAAGCTTGTTAAGAAAATGTTCTTTCTCTTATTGAATGGTTATATTACTTTTCAAAAACTGCTTAGTCCGAGAACAGTCTGTTCGAAAAGAAATGATCTGAAAACATCTCTGAGCCCCTTAAGTTCATTGATATTTAATATTGAAGATCTCAGTATTATATACCAATATATGTTGATATATAATTATGACTATAATACTAAGAAGTTTAATCATCTTTATTTAGCTATAATTTGCATATAGTAAACTGCATCAACTTAAAGAGTATAATTCAACTAATCTACGTGTGTGTGTGTGTGTGTACCTGTGAAACCACTTCTGCAATCATGATGTAATAATAGAACATTTCTGTCAGCCTGAAAGGTTCCTTTTGCTCCTTGGAAATCCATCTTTCCCTTTACCCCAGGCTCCAGCCAGCCACTTGTTTGCTTTTTATATAGATTAGATTGAAAATTTTTACATATTTTATATAAATGGAATTTATAGTATATAGTTTTCAATGTCTGCTTTCTTTAACTCAGAACAATGGTTTTGAGACTCATGCATATTACTGAGTGTAGCAGTAATTTTTCTTTTTTATTGCTGAGTGGTATTCTATTATATGTAAATACATATTTGTTCATTCATGAATTGGTAAACATTTGGATTATTTACAGCTTAGGGTTGTTGTAAATTAAGCTGCTGTGAACATCTGTGTACAACTCTGCATGACTATCTGGTTTTGTTCCTCTTGGATAAACACCTAGCAGTAGAGTAGCTGTATTGTTCTGGTGGGGAACTTTCTAAACTGCCAGTTTTCCAAAGTAGTTGTGCTATTTTATGTTTCCATTAAGAGCCTATAGTTTCTAATTTTTCTGTATCCTTATTCAATCTTTGGTATTGTCAGTTTCTTTAGTTTTAGTCATTTTTATAAGAAAGTAATGATATCTCATTGTGGCTTAAATTTGCAGTGATCTGATGAACCATGATTCTGTGCAGCTTTTTATTCAACATTTGCTTGCTTGCCAGTGCTATAGCTTCTTATATCTGAATCTGTTTAGATTTCTTGCCTACTTTCTATTGGGTTGTTTATTTTCTTATCATTGAATTTTAAGGTTTATTTTTATAATTGAATATGTTATTCTTTAGATATGCCTATTGTAAATATTTTATCCCAGTCTGTGGCTTGTCTTTTATTTTCTTAAAGGTATCTTTAGAAGAGAAGGGTTTATTTTTATAAAGACCAGTTTATCAATTTTTTAATACTTCTAGTAGTTTTATCTCTTACATTGAGATTCATGATTCATCTCAAGTTAATTTTTGAGTTTGGAGTGAGTTAAGAGGTCAATGTTCATTTTAAAAAATATGGGTATCTAGTCATTGAGCATCATGTCTTAAATTGCTTTCCTCCCTGAATGCATTAAAAATAAAAATCAATATGGAATCCATATCCCGCTCTATTGATCTGCTATGTCTGTCTTATAGACCTCATCACACTATCTTGTTTCTTTATTAGCATTATAAGTTTTCAAGTCAGATAAATCCTTCAACTTTGTTCTTTTTTTAAGTTTTAGCTTTTAATATTCTCAGTTATTTGCATTTCTATATAAATTTTATAATCGGTTTGTCAGGTTTTTTAAAGTCTGTGTAATTTTTATTGGAATTGCACTGAGTCTGTAGATAAATTTGGAAAAAAAGAATATCTTAATAGTTTTGAGTCTCTGTTTAAATTGGTCTTCTTTAATTTCTCTCAACAGTGCTCTGTAATTTTCAGGGAAGCATTCTCTTGTTACTTTTAGTCCTCCTTTATGTTTTTATATGTTTCCATTAGGTGGATTTTTTTAACTGTATTTTCTAGTTTGCTGCCTAATACATCTTTTCTAGTTTTAAACTTGTATCCTCTAATCTTGCTATTAGTTGTTTTGTAGATTGCTTAGACGTTCTAGGAATCAGCAAACTAAAATGGACTGGAATGGGTGAATTTAACTCAGATGACCGTTATATCTACTATTGCGGGCAGGAATCCCTCAGAAGAAATGGAGTAGCCATCATGGTCAACAAAAGAATCTGAAATGCAGTACTTGGTTGCAATCTCAAAAACGACAGAATGATCTCTGTTCATTTCCAAGGCAAACCATTCAATATCACAGTAATCCAAGTCTATGCCCCAACCAGTAATGCTGAAGAAGCTGAAGTTGAACGGTTCTATGAAGACCTACGAGACGTTTTAGAACAAACACCCAAAAAAGATGTCCTTTTCATTCTAGGGGACTGGAATGCAAAAGTAGGAAGTCAAGAAACACCTGGAGTAACAGGCAAATTTGGCCTTGGAATATGGAATGAAGCAGGGCAAAGACTAATAGAGTTTTGCCAAGAAAATGCACTGGTCATAACAAACACCCTCTTCCAACAACACAAGAGAAGACTCTACACATGGACATCACCAGATGGTCAACACTGAAATCAGATTGATTATATTCTTTGCAGCCAAAGATGGAGAAGCTCTATACTGTCAGCAAAAACAAGACCGGGAGCTGCTGTGGCTCAGATCATAAACTCCTTATTGCCAAATTCAGAATGAAATTGAAGAAAGTAGGGAAAACCACTAGACCATACAGGTATGACCTAAATCAAATCCCTTATGATTATACAGTGGAAGTGAGAAATAGATTTAAGGGCCTAGATCTGATAGATAGAGTGCCTGATGAACTATGGAATGAGGTTCGTGACATTGTACAGGAGACAGGGATCAAGACCATCCCCGTGGAAAAGAAATGCAAAAAAGCAAAATGGCTGTGTGGGGAGGCCTTACAAATAGCTGTGAAAAGAAGAGAAGCGAAAAGCAAAGGAAAAAAGGAAAGATATAAGCATCTGAATGCAGAGTTCCGAAGAATAGCAAGAAGAGATAAGAAAGCCTTCTTCAGCGATCAGTGCAAAGAAATAGAGGAAAACAACAGAATGGGAAAGACTAGAGATCTCTTCAAGAAAATTAGAGACACTAAGGGAACATTTCATGCAAAGATGGGCTCGATAAAGGACAGAAATGGTATGGACCTAACAGAAGCAGAAGATACTAAGAAGAGATGGCAAGAATACACAGAAGAACTGTACAAAAAAGATCTTCACGACCCAGATAATCACGATGGTGTGATCACTGACCTAGAGCCAGACATCTTGGAATGTGAAGTCAAGTGGGCCTTAGAAAGCATCACTATGAACAAAGCTAGTGGAGGTGATGGCATTCCAGTCGAGCTATTTCAAATCCTGAAAGATGATGCTGTGAAAGTGCTGCACTCAATATGCCAGCAAATTTGGAAAACTCAGCAGTGGCCACAGGACTGGAAAAAATCAGTTTTCATTCCAATCCCAAAGAAAGGCAATGCCAAAGAATGTTCAAACTACCGCACAATTGCACTCATCTCACACGCTAGTAAAGTAATGCTCAAAATTCTGCAAGCCAGGCTTCAGCAATATGTGAACCGTGAACTTCCTGATGTTCAAGCTGGTTTTAGAAAAGCAGAGGAACCAGAGATCAAATTGCCAACATCTGCTGGATCACGGAAAAAGCAAGAGAGTTCCAGAAAAACATCTACTTCTGCTTTATTGACTATGCCAAAGCCTTTGACTATGTGGATCACAATAAACTGTAGAAAATTCTGAAAGAGATGGGAATACCAGACCACCTGATCTGCCTTTTGAGAAATCTGTATGCAGGTCAGGAAGCAACAGTTAGAACTGGACATGGAACAACAGACTGGTTCCAAATAGGAAAAGGAATACATCAAGGCTGTATATTGTCACCCTGCTTATTTAACTTCTATGCAGAGTACATCATGAGAAACACTGGACTGGAAGAAGCACAAGCTGGAATCAAGATTGCCAGGAGAAATATCAGTAACCTCAGATAGGCAGATGACACCACCCTTATGGCAGAAAGTGAAGAGGACCTCAAAAGCCTCTTGATGAAAGTGAAAGTGGAGAGTGAAAAAGTTGGCTTAAAGCTCAACATTCAGAAAACGAAGATCATGGCATCCGGTCCCATCACTTCATGGGAAATAGATGGGGAAACAGTGGAAACAGTGTCAGAGATTATTTTTGGGGGGCTCCAAAATCACTGCAGCTGGTGATTGCAGCCATGAAATTAAAAGATGCTTACTCCTTGGAAGGAAAGTTATGACCAACCTAGATAGCCTATTCAAAAGCAGAGACATTACTTTGCCAACAAAGGTCCATCTAGTCAAAGCAATGGTTTTTCCTGTGGTCATGTATGGATGTGAGAGTTGGACTGTGAAGAAGGCTGAGCGCCAAAGAATTGATGCTTTTGAACTGCGGTGTTGGAGAAGACTCTTGACAGTCCCTTGGACTGCAAGGAGATCCAACCAGTCCTTTCTGAAGGAGATCAGCCCTGGGATTTCTTTGGAAGGAATGATGCTAAAGCTGAAACTCCAGTACTTTGGCCACCTCATGCGAAGAGTTGACTCATTGCAAAAGACTGTGATGCTTGGAGGGCTTGGGGGCAGGAGGAGAAGGGGACAACAGAGGATGAGATGGCTGGATGGCATCACTGACTCGATGGATGTGAGTCTCAGTGAACTCCGGGAGTTGGTGATGGACAGCGAGGCCTGGCGTGCTGTGATTCATGGGATCGCAGAGTCAGATACGACTGAGCGACTGAACTGAACTAGGAGTTTACATAAACTATTATATATCCTCGGTAAAGGAGGATCGTTTTTTACTTTTTACTCTTCTAAGTTCTATACCTCCTTCCCCCATACTCTATCCAATCTGGTTTTGCCTTATTGCAAAGGCTAGTACTTCTGTTTATAATATTAGGTGGAAGTGGTGAGTTTTTACCTTGTTCTTGATCTTAGGTAGAAAACATGCAATATTTTGACATTAAATATGATGTGACCTGTAGGTTTTTATGGTACCATATATTATATTGAAGAAGTTCCCTTATATTCCTAGTTTGCTGAGAACTTTCTTATCATGAATAGATCTTAAATTTTGTCTTTAGTTTTTCTGCACATACTGAAGTGATTATATGGTTTTTCTCCTTTGTTCTGTTACTATGGTGAATTATACTCAATGGATTTTGAGTCTTAAACTAACCTTGCATTCTTGGGATGATTCTTACTTGGTTAATATGATTTATCCATTTTATATATTGTTAGATTCTATTTGTCAATGTTTTTAAAGAATTTTTAGGTCTGTGTTTATGTCATCAGTCTGTAATTTTCAATTTTTGTGATGTCTTTCTCGAATTTTGGAGTTAGTATCATACTGGCTTTTAAAACAAGTTGAGAAGTGTTCCCTTCTCTGTATCCTAAAGTGATTGTGGTCTTCTTTCTTATAATTTTGGTGTTATTTCTTCTCTGGTTCAGAAATAAAATTCAGAAGGGAAGCCATCTGGTTTTGGATTTTTCTTAATGGGAAGGTCAGTTATAATGAATTCAACTTGAGTTCAATTCCATTAAAAAAAATAAATGTAGAGCTATTCTGATTTTATGTTTCATTTTCTGTCCATTTTCATCTTGAATTTCTCAATAAATTTGTTTATTTTTATTGTCAAAGTTGTTAATAATAATCGATTATCCTTTTATTATCTTTAGTGATAAACCTTTTTTTTTTCATTTCTAATTTGTTCTCTCTTTTATCCTTGTTCAGTCTAGCTAGAATTTAATCAATTTTAAAAATCTTTGTGGAAAACCACTTTTAACCTTTGATTTTTCTCTCTTGCTTGTTTCCCATTTCATTGATATCTGCTCTCATATTTCCTTCCTTGTACTTACTCTTTAAACTTAGGTCATTGATTTTAGACTTCTTTATTCTTATAAGCATTTAGAGTTATACATTTGCCTCTAAGCACTGGAAATGGCAGTCCACTCCAGCACTCTTGCCTGGAAAATCCCATGGATGGAGGAGCCTGATAGGCTATAGTCCGTGCGGTTGCAAAGAGTCAGACATGACTGAGCGACTTCACTTCACTTCACTTCACTGCTTGAAGTATATTTCACACATCTTCATTTGTTAAATTTTCATTATCATTCAACTTGAAACATTTTCTAATTTCCTTTGTGATTTCTTCTTTGATTAATGTCTTATTTAGAAATATGCTGTTTAATTTCTAATGTGTTTGGGATTTTCCTCTGTCTTATTTTTATTCATGACTAACTTATCTTCTTGTATTCAGAGCTCTACTCTGTTTGAATTTGTTGAGTTTTGTTTTACTGCTTATCATATGGGCTGTCTTGGTGAATATACTCAGTGTACTTGAAAAAAATTTGTGTTCTGCAGTTATTGGACATGATGGCCTATATATAAATTTCAGTTAGGTCTGAGTAATTGATGGTCTTGTTAGATCCTCTCTATCTTACTGATTTGTTTTCTAGTTCTATTAATTACTAAAAGAAGAGAGTTAAAATCTCCTATTTATGTTGTGAATTTATATTTATTATCTTTTTAGTCCTGTCAATTTTTGCTGTATATATGTTGAGGCTTCATTATTAGGAACATACATATTAAGAAATGCGAAGGTTCTGAGACTTTACCCTATTTGAAAGCTAACAAGTTAGCCTGCCATAATTCCATAGAGTCTGGCAAAAGACATGAGACTCGTGAGTCAGAGACAAAGGATAATTTATTACTCACAGGATATCATCATTTTTTATGCCAGTTCCCTAAGAACTAAGTCCCACAGAGCAACTATATGAAGTTTCAATATTAGTGTTTTCTGTAGTGTTTTATGTGTGGTCCCAGCTGCATGTTTAAGATTTTTTGTTGTTGTTGTTATTGGTTTTGTAATTAAAAGAGATTCATGTCTGAGTTCTTGTCTTCCATACTTTCTGTATTCCTATCACATCTTTTTTCTAGATACTTCATATTCATAAATACACATTAAAAATACACTGTTTTATATTGTGAGTGAGTATCTCTTATATATTCAAGGAGTACTATTTCTCATTATGCCAGTAACAAGAGTAATTTTTGGCATATCTAAGGAGTCTACATGTTTGTGGTATTTCATTTCCAGTCCACTTTCTTTCTTTCTGAAGATTCAGTTTTTCGTCTCATGTCATTTACCTTCAACCTTAAGAACTTCCTTCAGCGTTTTCTATAGTGTAGATCTTCTGGTTTTCTTCCAGTGGAAAGGTCTACTGGTAGATATTCCTTGGTTTTCTGTTACTGAAAGTGACTTTATTTTTCCTTTGTTATTGAAGGGTACTTTCACTGGGAATAGAATTCTTGGATGACATTTTCATTCTTTCAGCATTTTAAAGATGTTGTTCTACTGGTTTCCACATCGTTTTGATTGAGAGTCATTGGTGATTCAAATCATTGTTCCCTGTGTTCACTCTGGCATCTTTAATTTTCAGCAGTTTGACAGTAATATGTTTGTGTATGGTTTTCTTTGTAGTTACTTTGTTTGAAATTCATTGAGGTTCTTGATCGTGTCAATTCATATTTGTTTACCAACTGGGAGGAATTTTCAGCTTTTTCTTCAAATAATTTTTTCTACCCCGTCTTCTCTTGGATTTTTATTATGTAAATGTTAGACGTTTTTTGTCCCATAAGAATGATCTTTTCATGTAAATCTTGTCATTTCACCTTCCTGCTTAAAGCCTTCCAGTGGCTTCTCATTGCAAATAGAATACAATCCACACCCTTCACCATGTTGCTTAAGGCCTTAGAATCTGCCTTTGACTGTCCCTCTAACCACGTTTCCTACATCTTTTCGCTTTATTCAAGATTTCTACCACAGGGGGGTTTTTTATTTCTCTGGAACATACTGGTTATCTGTGCCTTTACACTTGATGTTTCCTTTACCTTGAGTTCTCTTTCCCCAGATTTCTGTATGGGTGACTTCCAGGAGTATCAGCAAAATTTATTTCTTCAAAGAGGCTTTCTCTGACTGCACCCACTAAAAGCTACTGCATCCTGTCAACAGACACACTTTAGACCCTTATTTCTTTTAATAGTTTTATTATAATTCACATGCCATAAAATTCATTCACTTAAAATATACAATTCAAAGGTTATTAGTATATTCACAGACATGAATAACTATCACTATAATTGGTTTTACACATACCTATCTTATTCATGCTATTTCCTAGAATCAAGGACAAAGTCTGATATATAGTACATGCTCAATATTTTTTTTCTGAATAGATGACTTCATTGTTTCTAAGATAATTCAGGCATTAGCCTTCAATAAAATATTAGGGAAGTTTTTTGACTGCCATCAGCTCTTAGAAGTATTCTTTTATCTGAGCTGTTATTTTGAGACCTCTGAAATAGCTTAACCCATATTTTAAGAATTACTGCAGGAAGTTATCCAAACACAAATCTTTTGATATGATGAATGCAAGTCGTATACACATTTCCTTAAAAGAGAAGAGTCGTCTTTTACTGACCTGACAGTTAGTTGCAAGGGAGCAAAAAGCCTTTCAGAAGTACTGCTTTTCTGTTTTCAAAAGTACTCTGACATTGTTATTTGTTTGAGTCTTTGATGTAGATATAGAATCACTGGTACTTGTTTTAGTTACTAATTATGGTAATAGTGAGTTATTCATAAGATTCTGGGCATCCTCTTTCCTTGTGTACCTTTGATGAGGAGTGTCAGTTCTGAGCTTGGTTAATCTGTGTTGCCCCCTCTTCTTTATATAGGCTTTGATGCGGCCTGGAAGAATTGACAGAATCATCTATGTGCCTTTACCAGATGCAGCAACAAGAAGGGAAATACTTAACCTGCAGTTTCACTCTATGCCAATCAATAACGAGGTTGATCTGAATGAACTCGTCCTCCAAACAGATACGTATTCAGGAGCAGAGGTAAGACAATTACCCTCAAAATACCTTGGTGAAAGGAAAGCAGTGGTTTGGGGTCATTAGCAAAGAACATTGCTTGATGCCAGCTGTTTTAAATAACTCCATATTAAGAAATCTTAAAACAGGAAATACACTACAGGACAGATAGTCACTAAAATTAAATTACGTTTTATCTAGCCTACGCATTTCGTTTGCTTTTACCTGGCTTATTTATATCTCAAAATGTGGTCTTCAGAGAGTTTGCATAATATAGTGGAGTGATCACTGGACTAGAAGTAGAAGATTCTTTGGGGGCTTCTTGATACAGCAACTTCCAACCAGTTACACACTTTTCTGAACTTTGATTCCTTTACCTAGCAAATGGAAATAGTGTACAACTTTCGCTACTGTGTTCTCATAAAGATCATAAAAATGAGATTAAGATATCATGAACATACTCCGAAATACAAAAGACTTGATTTTCTTATCTTTTAAGCTTTTGGAAAATTATCTCAATCTACAAAGATTCTGTGATAAAAACCATAAAAGGGACAGCCAGCCTGCTCTTAACTGTGATAAAAACCATAAAAGGGACAGCCAGCTTGCTCTTAATAGTAAAAATACAGTTTAAACAAGAACAGCAACACCTCTGTGAAAATATGAAAATTTTAAGTATGGCATATTAAGTAAGAGATATTTTTCTCTCCTTAGCAGCTCTTTACTTAGGCTGTTTTTGTTTACAGAATAAAATTCCACTAAAATACTTGTGCAACTTTTCTACATGTGTTCAACACAGAAATCTCTTCTGAATACCACTGATACAGGTTTGTACTAGAAAATTAATACTCTCATAAATATGAAGTTGCAGATTCTTTTCATTCTAAATTATCCAACAGACTGGGACTCCACTTTCTGTTTTACTTGCAGTTATTTTTATCTGTCTTCTATAAAAACCAAAGAGACTAATACATAATAAACCATATGATAATCAAAGTCTTGTAGATAAATTTGCATGTGGAATTGGATTTAGTTTATCATGCAGTCATAGCTAATAGCAACAACCAAAAAAAAATCCCAGATCTACTAATTATTTCTGCAACTGTGAACTATGTATATTTGATTTTCCCCCTTTAAATGTTTAATTTCCACTGGGGTGGAAAATTCTTGTAGAAAGCTTGAGAAGCAGTTAAAGTGCCTTTACGTTTAAAGTCCTGTCTAAAACAATAATTGTTATGAGCATCTCTTTGGCATGACCATCCATTAAGTTAAAATGAACATATAGTTCCTGCTAGCTGACTACTGTAGCATTTCTAAAATTTCGTTTTTGATGTAAGAGCAACGGCTGGCATCCTGTATATGGTACGTCAGTTTACAGGAAACAGCCAGGAGAAGAAACCGTAAATCTTTCACTTGAGTGAAGTGGAAGAGCAGTTAGCAAAGTATTAATATGCCTTTCTCACTTTGAAGTAATTCATGATAGTAACACAGAAGTGCAAAACAAAAATCAAAGCCAGTGAGGTTCTGTCTGGCTGAGAAGTAAAAACTCATTTGGTGCCAGGAATTACTGTACCAGCTTGCTAATTCTTATGTAGTATATGCCTTATTCAGCCTAAAATATAAGCACATTCATTTCTGATTAACTTTTGTATCAGATCTTCTAAAAATAGTCGTAGAGAAAGTAGCAGACATTTCTGTCCCTCGCTTTACATTTTTGTGTCCCATAATGCTTGGATGAGGGAAGGGTATTCCACTGTGGTCCTAATTATAATTAGTGTATGACCACAATTTTATAGACACTTATTCCAGATATATATCTTTGTAGTTCTGCATTTTCAATTTGGACAAGACAGATTAGTTACACAGTTTTTGTTTTGAGAGGAGGGTTTGGTCTCAATATTTAGGTAATTCACACAGGTGCCCTATTGTTTGAAAAGAAATACTGACTTTTTTAAAGTCTTAAAATTGATCAATAGGAAATTTTAGATAGATTAAACTTAGCTTCACATAAAATATAAGATCTCATCTTTTTTTCTTCTCTGTATCAGAATGAAAATGGCAAGACAATGTTTGAAAGCTAGAATTAGTTTTGATGGGTTTTTAAATAGTAAAAACAAAGTCAAAGTTTTCACTTCCATCATGTGACTCCTACAGACTCACTGCTTTATCACTGATGTCACTAATTTATTTCTTCCCCCAGCAAGGCCATATCCTTCAGCACAAAGCCTACTACATAGAATATACTTAACAAAGACTTAATAAACTGAAAAAATTATATTTAGGAAAAACAAGACTTTCCCTCCTCATTTGTCATATAGGAAACTTCTTATAGCAATGCGTCCTGCTATGGGCACAACCTCTTTTTCAGGGTTGAAGTGTCTCTGTGGCCGCTTTTGGTATAAAAATGAAACTGCCGACTCAGTTAATTATTGTCTTCTCAGTAAAGTAGTATATTCAGTATTCAGTATATTCAGTATTATATAAAATTAATTTTATTTGGCTGTACAATATCAGCTATTTAACAAAAATTTGTCTGGGTGAGCCAGAAATGAGGAAATTACTGGCTCTCTGTTTTTTTGGAAACAGACAATGTTTACTTTAACTGTGGTGAGTATTTTATTTATCTTTTTAATTAAAAAGTTGTAGAGGATAATTTGGATGGAGATGATATCGGCACTTATTAAGCAACTGGGATAAGAGGGGTTACTTTTTCAAAAGAAATTTTTGTCACCTGGTGCTTTTGTTTCATGAAAGCTTACAGACACCCAGAGATTGAAATAGCTCCTTATACTGAGTTACTTCATTTTTCCTCCTTGGAAAGGGTCTACAGGGAATTAGCATATATTTTTTAATCCTAAGGAGAGTCCCAAGGGGAAGTTTGTCTCCCGCTGAAAGGAGAAGGTGGTCCCTAGGGAGCATCTTCTGCAGAGAGGCTGAAGCAGGCAGCATCCATCAGCCGCCCCTGCAGCCCGCTATTCCCCCGTGGCCAGAGCCTCATTGTCTTTGATTTCTTGGCTGTAGCTTCCACTTAATGGAAAAACATGTTGCCATTTAAAAGCAGATGGGAATTCAGCTCAGGAGGAAATAAGAAGTCTTTTTTGGTTATGGCTATTGTTTTCTTTTGCTTTGATTTTTGTTTTTTAAGTTATTTGTAGCAGATTCCACTTCATGTATTTCTGCTATGTCAAATTATCCTAGTTCCTTTTGGAAAACTTTTACCACTGGCAGGAAATCAGCAATCATAAATATATGTATATGAAGCCATAACTGGGCCCATTACTCATGTGCCATGTGCTTGAAGACAGAGGTGATGAATAAGATACATAATTTCCTCAGTATAAGAATTTGCTGAAACAGGCTGACAATTAATATCAGTAAAATTTATATTAACTATTTGTATTTGGATGTTATTCTCGTTTTCATGATTATCTCGTTAAATTGACAAAACATCTAAGAGCCAGGTATCAGCTATACATTTATGAGTAATATAGGCAATCATAGCATTTATTTCACATATCAAGATTTGAGAATTCAGCTTTCAAGAGAGGCAATTAAGTAGGAGAAAAAACAATTTTAATAATACAGTTGAATTGTAGCTCATTTCTTCAGAGTTGCTTCAGACAAGTTATTTAATATTTAACTTCTTTGAATCTTAGTTTCCTCATCTGTGAAATGCCTGCATGACAAACTGTTTTGAGGGTTGAGTGAGATAATAAATGTAAAAGCAACAAGGCCTGACACATAATGAGTGCTTCATAAATGTTATTTCCCTTCATTTTATCCTCCTCATATCAGTTCAGTGTTTATATTTACCACTGCAGTATTGAATGATGCTGCCATAAGACAGTTTTGCATGGTCTCAATAACCAGATAATTTATCTGAAAGCTGTTAATAAATAATAATTGAGTTTGCCTCTTACACTTTTCTCCAACTGTAGAAATCTACTTAATATAGTGACCCTTTTTAGAGTCATCTTATGAATCTAGCTCTAGCAATTTGTTAGAGTTAAATTCATTTCACATTAATTTTTCAAAAAGCTTTAACTTCATGTAAATTTAGTCTTATCTTTGTTTTACTAAAGCGATGTGTCTTGCCCTGAATTCTGTTTTGTAGTCTAAGTCTGGGCCCTTCTGAGTCTAATAAAAGCTCAAAATCTTCATGTCAGCTTGACATTAAAAAAATCACCTTTCAGTGTGCCTCATTAATTCAAAAAGGGTTCTATGCACTGTGCTTGAGCTATTATAGGTAATAAAGTTGTTGTTCAGTCGCTCAGTCGTGTCCAACTCTTTGTGACCCCATGGACTGCAGCACACAAGGCTTCCCTGTCCATCACCAACTCCTGGAGCCTCCTCGAATTCGTGTCTATCATGTCGATGATGGCATCCAACCATCTTGACTTCTGTTGTTCCCTTCCCCTCCTGCCTACTTTATTGTCTTGCTGACTATTATTCTTTTAATATACTTTCTCTTTTCTCCTACCCAGTGAAAACAGAAGGAGCAATTATAATCATGTAGGATATCTGTACTTTTCCTCCATGAATCCTTTTGTGACTATTTTCCCTAATCTAAAAATCAAGATCAATGTACTGGAACCTGGCATAGATTGACTCTTTATATGACCAGCCTAGCAACACATCTGAGACAGGACTCAAGATCCTCAGGCAGGACAGGACACGTTTTGGCTCCCTGTGCAGTGCTGGTAGAGAGTGATTAGCAGCAGTGTTCACATCTCTAAGTGCAGCAAGCACCACGGGACTTAGCAACCTCCTGTAGATACACCCACAATCTGCCTGTCCTGCCTAATCAGAAACTGCCCTGTGAAATCGTGCTGTTGTGACCATTTGGTCTACTGCTCTTATTTGAGATCTTTGTTCTCTCCACTCTTTATTGTGCGTTTACCCTAAAATTCTATATCTATACCCCAGAGTTTCAAAGTACTCTTTGCTCACACAGCCTATTGAAATCACTGCTTTGTCATAAAACCATTGTGACAAACCCACCCAAAAATGGCTTCTCCTTTTGAACGCGTTTACTCTGATTTTTGTTTCATTTGTTTGGCTCTTAGGATATTTTCCCTTCTGGTTATTTTAATAAGGGCAGCCACCTCATGTCCTGCCAGACAAATATAAGATTGTCTATGGCAGAAACTAGGTTCTGTACTTCTTGGACTCCCAGCACAGCAACCATGTGTCCACTGCATCAGTGAACTCTATGGCGGATGGATGATTTGTGTGTTGATTCTGAGTAATCCTAATGAACAAAAATACCAATTTTAACATTCACTAAAGTGACACTTGTAGTTTTAAACTTTTTTTGATACTGATTTATCTGAAGTCCCATAACAAACAAATGTGACAGACCCAGAACCAGAAATCAGATTCTTAAACTTGTCCTGAAAGGCTCTTCCTACCTCTGAGTCAACAGAAGTATCTTTGAAAAAGTTCCATAGTCCCTTTGACATCTCTGATCTTTGATAAAGGTTTGCCTACTCTTGTGGACAGTGGGTATGAAACATCTTGACACTTTTTTTATATGTACTTTTCTTACAGTTATTGTCTTTAGCTACCCGGATGTCATCTTCACAAAAATTATAAGCTACTTAAAGTTAGGAACTATGTTTTTCTTTATTTACTTACAGTATTTCCCCAGGTATTGTGAATAAGATCTTCAGTTTAGAGAGAAAGACATATAAACAACTAAGTGCTATGTAATGTGTTTGTATGTGTGCTGAGTTGTGTCTAACTCTTTATAACTCCATGGACTGTAACCCACCAGATTCCTCTGTCCACGGGATTTTCCAGGCAAGAATACTAGAGTGGGTTGCTGTTTCTTTCTCCAATACAATGTGTTTATGTGATATGATATAGTCATGTGCAGAATACTGTGGGAAAAAGAAGAAGTTGTAACTCTGCACTAAGTAGGATTGAAGGAGGGGATAGCTGATCTGAGTCTTAATAGATGAAAAGCAGTCCCCAAGTATAGGAGGACTGGAAAGGGGAGTGTCCCTAGCATACAGAAAGGTAGAAATGTATAAAAGTACATAGTGTGTTCTACATTCTGTTAAAGGTTGAAATATGAATAGAAAAAGAGTCTGAGAGTAGAAATGGCAGGTAATAAACCAGGGGAAATGAGTCAGACAAGTGTAAAGGACCTTGGACATCACATCAGGTAGCCAAAGTATTGGTGTTTCAGCATCAGTTCTGCCAATGAATATTCAGGGTTGATTTCCTTTAAGATTGACTGCTTTGATCTCCTTGTTGTCCAAGGGACTCTCAAAAGTCTTCTCCAGCACCTCAACTCAAAAGCATCGATTCTTAGATTCTCTGCCCTCTTTATGGTCCAGCTCTCACATCCATACATGACTACTAGAAAAACCATAGCTTTGACTATATGGACCTTTGTAGGCAAAGTAATGTCTCTGCTTTTTAATACACTATATAGGTTTGTCATTGCTTTTCTTCCAAGGAGCAAGCATCTTTTAGTTTCATGGCAGCAGTCACCATCCACAGTGATTTTGGAGCCCAAGAAAAGAAAGTCTGTCACTGTGGACAGTGGACAGTCTGTCACAATGGAAACATTGTTTCCCCATCTACTTGCCATAAAGTGATGGGACTGGATGCCATGATCTTAATTTTTTAATGAGTTTTAAGCTGGCTTTTTCACTCTTCTCTTTCACCCTCATCAAGAGGCTCTTTAATTCCTCTTCACTTTCTGCCATAAGGGTGGTTTCATCTGCATATCTAAGGTTGTTGGTATTTCTCCTGGCAATCTTGATTCCAGCTTGTAACTCATCCAGCCTGGCATTTTGCATGATGTGCTCTGCGTATAAGTTAAATAAACAGAGTGACAATAAACAGCCTTGTCATATTCCTTTCTCAATTTTGGACCAATCAGTAGCTACCGTGTTTAAATGAATCACGATAAAATCTTCCAATGCAAAAACCAGATATACTGAAAGCATGTATTAATTAGGCTATGACTTTTAAGCCAGTCCTCTACCCCCTCTCTCTTACTGTTTGGTAAAAACCAAGACCTAGACTTCAGTCCTTTCTTGACCACTTACTACAGTATTAATTTGGCCAAATCAACTGATAACTATCATCTCTAGAACTAATTTCTCGTATTTTAATAAAAGAGTAGAGATATGGTCTTCATGATCCTTCCTACTGCTAATAATGTGTACCTATACCTGTCATAGATTAGAGTAGTCCTATAAGGAATTCCTTAGAGATTGTACCTCCAGGGACGTATAACAGTTATGTTTTCCTTACAATGCTGCTAGAAACCTGGAATCTTGGGATTGTGGTCACTGTCTCTAAATACTTGCTTCTATGGCCTAGAGACCCTAACCATGGCACAAGAAGAATAGGAACCTTGAAAGACTCTGACAGTTCCTAGAATTTGGATTTTAATAAAAATTCACCTGGGAACCCTGGAAGTCCAGTGGTGAAGACTCCATGCTTTCACTGCCAAGGGCCCTGGTTCAATCTGTGGTCTGGGAATGAAGATTACACAAGGTGTGTCGTGTGCCCACCCCCCCACCCTGCCAAAAAAATCTCCTTAGCAAACTTGAACAATTTTCCACTGAATGGAAATGAAAGTTTTAATTGCTCAGAGATTCCCATGCCCAGTGATTTTTTTTCCTTGATACCTTTGGTTTTCCTGCTTTCTTAAGAACAGCTTGTCAAGTTCAGTATCTATGATTCTGGAGGCATTAGATAAAAACTCTTATAAAATGAAAATATACATCAGCCTGCTTTTTGCCTAAACTCTTTATTAGGAAAGTAAGTAAAAGCTACAAAGTTATAATGTTCATTTTAACTTACAGTTTTAAAAATGTACAGTGTATGGAAATGTAACATTCTCTATATTTCCAAACGTGAACTTCTGCTTAAATTGGCAATAAATTCAGCTTACCTGAAGGCTATTTTAGATAGGGTGTTTATACCAAAGCAAACCATCCTCCAGAACACCTTGTGCTGCCATACCTGTATTACTGACTCCTTGCCAGTTGTTTAAAACTGCTGTCAGATTACAAGAAGCATTAGTCAGAAAGGAAATGAATGTTGACTGAGAGGCTGGCTGGCAACAGACTTAATAGAGCATGTTATTACTGAAAGTATAAAGTACTGAAGCCCATTTATAAAAAGAAGTGGTGTTATCAAAGCAACAAGTTCATCAAGACCTACCTGATAATCTAGTCCTCAAGCCTGGTATCCAGGCGAAGTATCTATGAAGAATTACTCCAGCCAATAGTAATGGCATTTTAACAGTCTACATTGTTTTTCCTCTTCCAGATTTTCAGTCTCTCTATTGATCCATGCTGGTCCCCCCAGAATTTTTGTATAAACATTGAATCTGTGCTTCTTCATCTTCTAAAGAGTGATAAATTTGGGGGTTTTACCAACTTGGAAGGAGCTCAAGATTTTTTTTTAAAAATGTGTAGAGCATGCTTTACTTCTGTGGTATGGATCCTGGTAGAGTTGGATATTTTTGATTATTTGAGGTGAAGTAGGCTCAGTCCAGTAGGTCATGTATGTAGGTCATGTATGGATGTGAGAGTTGGACTGTGAAGAAGGCTGAGCACCGAATAATTGATGCTTTTGAACTGTGGTGTTGGAGAAGACTCTTGAGAGTCCCCTGGACTGCAAGGAGATCCAACCAGTCCATTCTGAAGGAGATCAGCCCTGGGATTTCTTTGGAAGGAATGATGTTAAAGCTGAAACTCCAGTACTTTGGCCACCTCATGCGAAGAGTTGACTCATTGGAAAAGACTCTAATGCTGGGAGGGATTGGGGGCAGGAGGAGAAGGGGATGACAGAGGATGAGATGGCTGGATGGCATCACTGACTTGCTGGACGTGAGTCTGAGTGAACTCTGGGAGTTGGTGATGGACAGGGAGGCCTGGCATGCTGCGATTCATGGGGTCGCAAAGAGTCGGACATGACTGAGGGACTGATCTGATCTGAGGCTCAATCCAGTTCAGTTCAGTTGCTCAGTTGTGTACAACTCTTTGCAACCCCATGAATCTCAGCATGCCAGGCCTCCCTATCCATCACCAACTCCCGGAGTTCACTCAAACTCACGTGCAGCGAGTCAGTGATGCCATCCAGCCATCTCATCCTCTGTCATCCCCTTCTCCTCCTGCCCCCAATCCCTCCCAGCGTCAGTCTTTTCCAGTGTGTCAACTCTTCGCATCAGGTGGCCAAAGTATTGGAGTTTCAGCTTTAGAAGTAGGCTAATTTCTAATAATAATTTAATTGATCTACATATGAAAATCACTGCAGATGGTGATTGCAGCCATGAAATTAAAAGATGCTTACTCCTTGGAAGGAAAGTTATGAGCCTTACTCCTTGGAAGGAATGTTATGAGCAACCTAGATAGCATATTCAAAAGCAGAGACATTACTTTGCCAACAAAGGTCCATCCAGTCAAGGCTATGGTTTTTCCAGTGGTCATGTATGGATGTGAGAGTTGGACTGTGAAGAAGGCTGAGTGCCGAAGAATTGATGCTTTTGAAGTGTGGTGTTGGAGAAGACTCTTGAGAGTCCCTTGGACTTCAAGGAGATCCAACCAGTCCATTCTAAAGGAGATCGGTCCTGGGTGTTCTTTGGAAGGAATGATGCTAAAGCTGAAACTCCAGTACTTTGGCCACCTCATGCGAAGAGTTGACTCATTGGAAAAGACTCTGATGCTGGGAGGGATTGGGGGCAGGAGGAAAAGGGGACGACAGATGATGAGATGGCTGGATGGCATCACCGACTTGATGGACATGAGTTTGAGTGAACTCAGGGAGTTGGTGATGGACAGGGAGGCCTGGTGTGCCACGATTCATGGGGTCACAAAGAGTTGGACATGACTGAGCGACTGAACTGAACTGAACTGATATATGAAAAGTATGCCACCAATGTAAGTGAAGACTTTTTCTTCTTTTAAGAACAATTTGGGGACTTCCCTGGTGGTCCAGTGGCTAAGACTCCACACTCCCAATGCAGGGGGCCCGGGTTTAATTCCTGGTCAGGGAAGTAGATCCCACATGCCAGAACTGAGTGTTCACTTTCCTCAACTGAAAGAACTCACTTGATGCAATGAAGACCTGGTGTAGCCAAATAAAAAAAAAAATTGTTTACAGAAAAAAATAATTTGTACCATGTGAAACTGCATTATAGTTAACAGATAGATTAATGAGAGAGATCTGTTGTCCAGAATAGATGAAATGATTTATACAGTAAATACATAAGTGTATTTATCCTCATACATTTAGCAGGTGCTCAATAAATCATTTTTGTTGTATATTTGTATAAATCAGCAAAATCAATTTTATTGCTCTCTAATATAAAGAACTTACAATTTGTTTAATATTTCCATATTTTACTGCCTTAGATTTTATGAATACTCATGAGTATTTTATGTATATGCCATGTTTTTAGTTATAATGGTATGTTCTTTAAATTCAAACTGTAATTCATAGTTACGTGCAGAATTTATTTTGGCTGATTTAGATTTAAACATCTGAAATCCCTATTTTTATTTGTTCCTTTTTTAAACACGTATACTTTTTTTTTTTTTTACTTTCAAGTACGTAAAAGTATTTGTAAGTATTTCCTTACAAACTGTCTACATAATATCCCTATTTCAGTATATTAAAGTAATACTTGGTTCCTTGGGTACAATGTAATTTTTTAATATGTTTTTATTAATTGAAAAGAAAACAGTGGTACATCTAGCATTTCTACTAGAATAATTGTTTAGGAAATACACATACCGAATTACTATGCCCTTTCAATTTTAGCTTAGAGTTGAACCTGAGTGTTTAGGTAAGGCTCAGAAATGTAACGCGAAGGACAAAAATACTTCCTGTTTGTCATCTGGTGTTAGATGGTGACACAGAGATGTTCTTATTCTTCATCCTCAAATGACAGTGATTCTGAGTTCTCAAAGGTGTCATTCTATTAAAATATTACCAAAACTGTAAAATAGTTCAGAGTTACAATTCAGTCATTGAATTGTTTTTAAATATAACCTCTCCTGTGTTTTAGAAATTTAAAAACTGAATCTAACCTTGCCTTAGGCTTGAAAGAAAAGTACAAAGAATTAAGATTTGCATCTCTCTTTTGTTTTGTCTGTTTTTAACCTCCAAATACTATTTCTGGTGGTCTTTAATAACAGCTAGCTCTCTTTTTGCTTAAAATCTGGAAAATGGGTTTTGCTTTTATATTTGTGGGAAAGTTTCCCTGTTCATTTAGAAGGAAAAATTAAGATACAATACACATACCAATTTCATCATTGTAGAAGTTCCAAATCATAAATTAGCCATTTTCTCTTTTTTTCAGAATTACCCAAAAAGATGGAAAATCACTTAAATTGCTTTTGGCATTTGGAAAAGACCTTCTTTCCGTGATAGCAAAAGTAGTCCTTTAGCATATTTTTATTCACTTCAAAAGAACCCTTAAGGAATGGTTTTATATTTAAATGCAAGAATTATATTTGTTTGCCTAGCATTAACTTCTTCCCAGAATTCTTAAAAATACAAAAGGTCAAACACTGAACAATAGTAGTCCCCAGCATTTCTTTTTTCATTTCTTCTCTGTATCATAAATCTGGGTCAGAACTGGAGATTTGGGGGAGATGAATCCAGAAGTGTCAATTAGAAGTGAACTTTCTTATTATATAATTGAATTGGTCATATGAGTGAGTGAGTGAGTGAAGTCGCTCAGTCGTGTCTGACTCTTTGTGACCCCGTGGACTGTAACCTACCAGGCTACCCCGTCCACGGGATTCTCCAGGCAAGCATACTGGAGTGGGTTGCCATTTCCGTCTCCAGGGGATCTTCCCAACCCTGGGATCAAACCCAGGTCTCTCACATTGGAGGCAGATGCTTTAACCTCTGAGCCACCATAATGAGAGTAAAGTATGTATACATGCACAAGTTCACGGACACTGGGCTACCATTTCATCCATGGCTTCTTTCAAACTTAATAAAAGACATTTATGCTATAAAATTAATATTGTGCTCCTGCTATAAACAGCACACCAAAATTTGTTGCCATGTCTAGTTTCCTGATTTTTGAACCTGTAGGGATAGTTTCATGAGTAAATTATATCCTTGGTGCTTTTAAATTACATATTTAAAAATATATTTATTTATAAAATTTTAGAACATTTATTTTGTAAAGCAAGTTACATTGATATTTTCATTCACTTTGCACTTGTATCTAAAACTAGAAATTAGTCACTGAGTTTTAGGAATATAATAAAATAACTCAAATGTATAAGACTTCGTCCATATTATACAACATAATAAATTATGTAAAAATTGAAACACATCAAAGTCCTGCTGTAACATGATCTAGCTTATTATAAAATCCAGTTTAATGTGGGGATGACTTGGATCCTACCCCAAGTGGTTTATTTTCAATTACTACCCTAAAACCTCATCATAATAATTTTTATAATAATATCTTATAGCATAAAGTAGTATATAGCTGTGTTCTGTATTGTTTTGAACTTTTGTTTTTGCTACTCCAGTAGTGATATAGCCTGAGGACCTCCTGAATTCTTTTTTGATAACCAATACTTTAGATGATTAAGATGTGATTCACTTTGAAAGTCATATAATAGGCAAAATATAAAATATTAAAGAGAGTATTTCTCCCATTTTATGTGCTTCAGAGAGAGAACTACAGGCTGATAAAAGAGAGGCAGAGATCTTAGTGCCTAATAAGTTTGAAGTTTTCTTTTCTGTTTTTCATGATCATAATTGCTTATAATTTTTTAAAGAGTGGCTATGAACCAAAATCTGTCCCTGAAAAATTCATATGTTGAAGCTCTAACCCCCAATGTGATAATATTTGGAGATAAAGTATATAAGGAAAGGAGGGAACTAGGATTAAATAAAGTGATGGTTTGGGTCTAATAAAGCCTCCTGGTGTACAGAGGAAAGGTCATACATGACCTAGGTTACTATGATACTTTTGGATGTCTGCAAGATAGGAAGGGAGCCTTCACCAAAAATTAACCCTGATGACACTCAATCTTAGATTTCCAGCTGTGAGAAAATAAATTTCTAGCGCTTCGGCCATCAACTCTGTGGTATTTTCTATGGCAGCCCAAGCAGACTAACACAGAGTCCATTACACCTCACATTATTAAAGAACAGGTCATGTTATATTTTTTATTTCTTTTTTTCTGACTAATAAAGATTATTTCTGTTAGTTAATAGTCATTAATTTCATCCTGAATTATCTTTGAGAATTGGGTTGGTATAGGCAGTTCCTAGTTTAAACAAAATTTACTCTGAGTTGCCTCTTAAGGATTTCTTTCTCAAAGCAATGCTTCCATTGGTGAAGTTTCCAAGCTAGTTCCCTGAAATGTAGTACATCACGGTATAAGTAACCTAACAGGAGTGGGTATAAATTTTAGTTCCTGGAAAAAGAAGGACATGAACTATTAGAGCCAACCAAAGGAATGAGGGAGATTTTTTTTCCCCCTTGGCACAAAGCCAGTCCTATGCAAGATTAGATTAGAGAAGGTTTGTCTTCACTTTTTCTCTTTGTATAACTTTTCAGCCTTCATCTTCCAAGTTCCTTGCCCCACCCCTAACATCCTCCAGACCTACTTTTCTGAGTTCTTTTTTTGACAATCTCAATCATCAGTTGTCTGGTTGAAAAGCAATCTGATTAAATCAATTCACTACATAATGTTAAATAATCAAGAACATTCACAGAAGTATCTGCATTTTTAAAAAAATTTACTCTCTCAAATGAATCTCTTAATTGGTGCATTTTGGGGTTATATTTTTTAAAATAAATAGAAAAGAGCTTAAAAGTATTCTAGTATGTTCCCTATAGCTTTTCTTGTTCTTTAACACTTTCAGTTCAGTTCAGATGCTGAGTCATGTCCAACTCTGCGACCCCATGAACTGCAGCACTCCAGGCCTCCCTGCCCATCACCAACTCCCAGAGCTTACTCAAACTCATGTCCATTGAGTCAGTGATGCCATCCAACCATCTCATCCTCTGTCGTCCTTTTCTCCTCCTGCGTTCAATCTTTCCCAGCATCAGGGTCTTTTCCAATGAGCTAGTTCTGTGTATCAGGTGGCCAAAGTATTGGAGTTTCAGCTTCAGCATCAGTCGTTCCAGTGAATATTCAGGACTGATTTCCTTCAGGATGGACTGGTTGTATCTCCTTGCAGTCCAAGGGACTCTCAAGAGTCTTCTCCAACACCACAGTTTAAAAGCAATCAATTCTTCAGTGCTCAGCTTTCTTTACAGTCCAATTCTCACATCCATACATGACTACTGGAAAAACCATAGCCTTGACTAGACGGACCTTTGTTGGCAAAGTAATGTCTCTGCTCTTTAATATGCTATCTAGGTTGGTCATAACTTTCCTTCCAAGGAGTAAGCGTCTTTTAATTTCATGGCTGCAATCTCCATCTGCAGTGATTTTGGAGCCCCCCAAAATAAAGTCTGACACTGTTTCCACTGTTTCCCCATCTATTTCCTACGAAGTGATGGGACCAGATGCCATGATCTTAGTTTCCTGAAAGTTGAGCTTTGAGCCAACTTTTCACTCTCCTCTTTCACTTTCATTAAGAGGCTCTTTAGTTCTTCACTTTCTGCCATAAGGGTGGTGTCATCTGCATATCTGAGGTTATTGATATTTCTCCTGGCAATCTTGATTCCAGCTTGTGCTTCATCTAGCCCAGGGTTTCTCATGATGTACTCTACATAGAAGTTAAATAAGCAGGGTGACAATATACAGCCTTGAAGTACTCCTTTCCCAATTTGGAACCAGTCTGTTGTTCCATGTCCAGTTAATAGTCATGTTGGTTCTGACTAACTGTTGCTTCCTGACCTGCATACAGATTTCTCAGAAGTCAGGTCAGGTGGTCTGGTATTCCCATCTCTTTCAGAATTTTCCGCAGTTTGTTGTGACCCACACAGTCAAAGGCTTTGGCGTAGTCAATAAAGCAGAAGTAGATGTTTTTCTGGAACTCTCTTGCTTTTTTGATGATCCATTGGATGTTGGCAATTTGATCTCTGGTTCCTCTGCCTTTTTTAAAACCAGCTTGAATATCTGGAAGTTCACAGTTCACATACGTTGTAGCCTGGCTTGGAGAATTTTGAGCATTACTTTACTAATGTATGAGTTGAGTGCAATTGTGTGGTAGTTTGAGCATTCTTTGGCATTGCCTTTCTTTGGGATTGGAATGAAAACTGATTTTTTCCAGTCCCATGGCCACTGCTGAGTTTTTCAAATTTGCTGGCATATTGAGTGCAGCACTTTCACACTATCATCTTTCAGGATTTGAAATAACTCAACTGGAATTCCATCACCTCCACTAGCTTTGTTCATAGTGATGCTTCCTAAGGCCCACTTGACTTCACATTCCAGGATGTCTGGCTCTAGGTGAATGATCATAGCATTGTGATTATCTGGCTCATGAAGATCTTTTTTGTATAGTTCTTGTGTGTATTCTTGCCACCTCTTCTTAATATCTTCTGCTTCTATTAGATCCATACCATTTCTATCCTTTATTGAGCCCTTCTTTGTGTGAAATATTCCCTTGGAAATGTCCCCTTGGAAAAAGATCTCTAGTCTTTCCCATTCTATTGTTTTCCTCTATTTCTTTGCACTGGTCACTGAGGAAGGCTTTCTTACCTCTCCTTGCTATTCTTTGGAACTCTGCATTCAGATGCTTATATCTTTCCTTTTCTCCTTTGCTTTTCACTTCTCTTCTTTTTATAGCTATTTGTAAGGCCTCCTCAGACAGCCATTTTTCTTTTTTGCATTTCTTTTTCTTGGAGATGGTCTTGATCCCTTTCTCCTGTACAGTGTCACGAACCTCTGTCCATAGTTCATCAGGCACTCTGTCTATCAGATCTAGTCCCTTAAATCTATTTCTCACTTCTACTGTATAATCATAATGGATTTTATTTAGGTCATACCTGAATGGTCTAGTGGTTTTCCCTACTTTCTTGAATTTAAATCTAAATTTGGCAATGAGAAGTTCATGATCTGAGCCACAGCCAGCTCCTGGTCTTGTTTTTGCTGACCGTATAGAGCTTCTCCATCTTTTGCTGCAAAGAATATAATCAATATGATTTTGGTATTGACCATCTGGTGAAGTCCATGTGTAGAGTCTTCTCTTGTTGTTGGAAGAAGGTGTTTGCTCTGACCAGTGAGTGTGTTCTCTTGGCAGAAGTCTATTAGCCTTTGCCCTGCTTCATTCTGTACTCCAAGGCCAAATTTGCCTGTTACTCCAGGTATTTCTTGACTTACTGCTTTTGCAGTAAGGACATCTTTTTTGGGTGTTAGTTCTAGAAGGTCTTGTAGGTCTTCTTACAACCATCCAACTTCAGCTTCTTCAGCATTATTGGTCGGGGCATAGACTTGGATTACCGTGATATTCAATGGTTTGCCATGGAAATGAACAGAGATCATTCTGTCATTTTTGAGATTGCATCCAAGTTTTACTAAGCCTTATTAGCATGAGGGACTTTGGGGTAGAAACTAAAAGATAGGTAATAGTAATAGAAAATTCAATAGTAAGTGATTTTATAGTTGGAAAATATTTATATTTTAGAGACTAGTTTGAAGCTGACTCTAAAAGCACCAGGGTTCCTCTGGGTGGTCCCAAGGCTGGGGCATAGGAGCAAACAGGAAGAAAAATCCTAGGGCCTCTCATCTGGACTGCATTGAGGGGAGCAGCTCCACTTAATCTGTAGAATTTTGTTTGATAAGAGGGATTAGTTTCTAAAAGAATTTTGGTTTAAGGTCCAAATTTAAGAGGAAATTCATTGTTAAAAATATAAAAAACTGGGAATTTCCTCCACTAGCTCAAAAAGACAACTGAGTTAAAGAATAAAAGTCATAACCAATTTCTGCCCCTTATAAGAAGCTTTTCTTCATTAGACATTTTTATATAAAATTTTGGGAGATGTTTTAGAAGGCACCCAGTAAAGAATTTCCAAAGAAAACTATTTATAAATATTTGGTCACTAATTCTTAAACATGACCCCTAAAACTAGGACATACATGCTTAAGACCATATTTTTCTAGTATTTGTATATAAAATCTGAAAAGTACCATTTTCTATTAACAAAGGACCATAATTCTTTTTTTTTTTCAGGGATGCATTTCTATAACTTGAAAGTTACATTTAGGACTCATATTTCTAAACATCTGTCTCAGTAGAGAAATTAAGACTATTTCTTCTACATTGCTAAAATATTCTTTTAATAACTAGAATTATCTCTTATGTGACATTTTTAATTATATATTTTTTATTAATAAATTGTATTTTCTGAGCAGTTTTAGGCTTACAGAAAAATAAGTGGAAAACATAGAGTATCCATTCACTTTCTCACCTCCTTCTCCCATTTCCCCTATTATCATCTTTCATTATTATTATACATTTATTAAAATTATTGAGCCATTATTAATATATTACTATTAACTCAAGTCTGTAATTTATATTTCACTCTTGGTGATGTACTTTCTATGGATTTTGACAAATATATAATGGCACTTGCATATGACATTTGACAAATATACAATGATATAGAATGGTTTCACTGCACTAAAAACTCCATGTGCTCCACTTATTCACCCTTCCTCCCTAACTCCAAACCTTTGATGTTTTTACTGTCTTCTTAGTTTTGCCTTTTCCAGAAAGCAGTATAGATGGAATCTTCTTTAACATAGCAATTTGCATGTAAAGTTCCTCATGTCTTTCTGTAGCTTGGTAGCTCATTTCTTTTTATTGTAGAATAATATTCCATTGTCTTCATGTACCACAGTTTATCTGTTTACCTACTGAAGGACATCTTGCATGCTTACAAGATTGATTAAAGCTTTTTATAGATGTTTATGTGAAAGTTTTATTAATGGACTTAAGATTTCATCTCTTTGTGGTAAATACTCAGGAGGGTGATTGCTGGATCATAAAGTAAGAATACATTCAGTTTTATAAGAAACTGACAAGCTATCTCCACTGTGGCTGTACCATTTTGCAGTCCCAACAAGTTTCTTGTTGCTCCAT
The DNA here is from genome assembly GCF_029407905.1 of Bubalus kerabau. Lineage (NCBI taxonomy): Eukaryota > Metazoa > Chordata > Mammalia > Artiodactyla > Bovidae > Bubalus > Bubalus kerabau. Next base: position 38,536,835 of record NC_073639.1, on the reverse strand, counting down.
ATCCTCATCAGCTTTTGATGTTGTCAGTGTCTTAGATTTTAGCCATTCAGATGCATGCATAGTGATAGCTCATTGTTAATTTGCAGTTCCCTAATGATCTATGATATTTAGCATCATTTCCTTATTTTCCATCTATATAACTTCTTTGGTGAGTTATCTGTTCAGATATTTTGCCCACTTTTAATTGGATTATTTTCTCTTTTTTGGATTTTGAAAGTTCTCTATGTATTTTGGATATCCTTCCTTTATCAGATTTGTGTTGTCTAAAGAGTTTTTCTTTAATAGGGTATTAAATGTATTCTTTCTGTAAGAAAAAGATACCTATTTGGAATCATGTTATGTTTTGTAAATGTTTATAGGTAAAAACAGCCATATTTGCTCAAAACTTTACTTTTTGTCCTCATAATTGTGATGATTTATAACTTATAATGATAAGGGGGAATTATTCCCTCCAAGAACTGTTAGCCATGAAGAAAAACATTCTATTTTGAACATTATGCTGCTGTATTTGAATTAGATATTTCTACCTGTATGAATAGAAAAACATTCTCCTCAGAATTGGGATTCACTACTCAACAGGAGCATTTTTAACTTGGGCACATGCAGTATTTTATATGTAGATGACACACCACACAATGGCCATACTATATGGCAGTGCTCTAACAAAGGATAACTGTGCTGGGAGGTGATGGATGAGGGGAGGGACCTTTTAAATGACAAAGTACATTATAGAAAGTTTTTACTCTTTTAAAGTTTTGTCTGATTCAAGAACCTTGTCACATCACACACTGGCAGTAAGGTGACAGAATTTATATATTCAGCAATCTCTCTTTAATGGCACAATTTTAATAATATCTGAACAAGATACTGTAGTAAAATAATACAGAACAATCTAGTATAATGTTTCTTTTTATGCTGACTTAGCTTTACCTGTCTTTTGTGGATTTTTCTGTTGCCACAGTGCATGTATGTATATATGTTCATCTACACACCAAGCTCATACACAGATCATAGAAATGAGAACTTCAAACTTTGCTGAAACTAATTTTTTTTCATATCATGCAGTTTTCCATAATTAACAAAACTACCTTATGGGAATCATACAGCAAACTGGAGCCTTTTATTATACTGTTTAAAAAGCCCATAGAATAGGTGTACCCTACATATTACCACAGCTTTAGAGAATGACATCTTGGCAGGAGAAGCCAATACACAGTTATATTTGGGTGGCATTAACAGGCTATCATTTGGAGTTTAGTAGAGCTAAGAAGCATTCACCTTTGCTTTTTACTCCTGCTCTCCTGCTTTCCTCTTTTCTCCCCCTTGCTTTATTGAGATGTAATTGACAGATGTGTGTTAGTTGCTCAGTTGTGTCCCACTGTATGCAACCCCACAGACTGTAGCCTACCAGGCTCCTCTGTCCATGGAATTCTCCAGGCAAGAATACTGGAGTGGGTTGCCATTACTCTCTCCAAATTGACAATTGTAGGATGTTTAAAGTATCCAACATGGTGGTTTGATAAACATTATGAATGGATTCCCTCCATCAAGTGAATACAACCATCACCTCATATATTATGTGTATGTATGTGTGAAAGAGAAAAGTTAACTTCTACTCTTAGCAAATTTCAGCTACACATCACAGTATGATCAACTTTGGTTACCATATTACACGTTAAATTTTCAACCTTTTATTCATCTTATTACTGAAAGTTTGTACCCTTTTACAACAGCTCCTGACTTCCCCAACCCCCCAGCCTCTGGCAACCACTTTTCTCTTCTGTGAGTTTGATTTACCATTTATTTATATATTTTTGTTGTTGTTCTTGTTCAGTCACTAAGTCATGTCCGACTCTTAAGCAACCCCATGGACTGCAGCACGCCAGACTCCTCTGTCTTCTTCTGTCTCCTGGAGTTTGCTCAGATTCATGCCAGTTGAATCAGTGGTGCTATCTAAGCATCTCATCCTCTGCTGTCCTCCTCTCCTTTTGCCTTCAGTCTTTCTCAACATCAGGGTCTGTTCCATTGAATCAACTCTTCACATCAAGTGGCCAAAGTATTGGAACTTCAGCATCAGTCCTTCCGGTCACTATTTAAGATTGATTTCCTCTAGGACTGACTGGTTTGATCTCTTTGATGTCCGAGAGACTCCCAAGAGTCTTCTCCACCGAAGTTCCAAAGCATCAATGTTTCGACACTCAGCCTTCTTTATGGTCCAACTCTCACATCTACATGTGACTATTGGAAAAACCATAGCTTTGACTAGACAGACCTTTGTCGGCAAAGTGATGTCTCTGCTTTTTAATATGCTGTCTAGGTTTGTCATAGCTTTCCTTCCAAGGAGCAAGCATCTTTTAATTTAATGGCTGCAATCACCATCTGCAGTCATTTTGAAGCCCAAGAAAATAAGATCTCTCACTGCTTCCACGTTTTCCCCTTCTTGTCATAAAGTGATAGGAGCAGATACCATGATCTTAGTTTTTTGAATGTTGAGTTTCAAGCCAGCTTTGTCACTCTTATCTTTCACCCTCATCAAGAGGCTCTTTAGTTCCTCTTCACTTTCTGCCATTATAAGTTTTTAGACTCCACATTATAAGTGATACCATGAAATATTTTGTCTTTCTCTATCTTACTTCAGTTGTCATAATACTCTCCATGTTTGTGTCACAAATGATAGGATTTTCTTCTTTCTAAAGACTGAATAATATTCCATTTTATGTGTATTTATAAATATTTACATAGTTATATATATACATACATCACATTTCTTATCCAGTCATCCAGAGACAGACACTTAGGTTGTTTCCATATCTTGGCTGTTGTGATTAATGCTCCACTGAACCTAGGAGTATAGGGGTCCCTTCAAGGTAATGCTTTCATTTATTTTGAATGTGTACCCAGAATTGGGATTGCTGGATCATATAATACTTTTGTTTATAACTTTTTTTCAAGTAGCCTCTGTACTGTTTTCCATAGTGGCTTTATTAGTTTACATTCCCACCAACAATGTACAAGAATTCCCTTTTTTCCATATCCTTAATAGCATTTATCACCTCTTCTGTTTTTGATAATAGCCATCCTAACAGGTGTGAAGCAATAAATAACTATGGTTTTGATTTGTGTTTCCCTGATAATTAGTCATGTAGAGCACCTTTTTATGTTGGCCATTTGTATGTATGCCATTTGGAAGAAAATAACTGTCTGGCCTTTTTCCCATATTTTAACTGAGTTATTTGGTTTTTTGATGTTGAGTTGTATCAATACCTTCTATATTTCTATATGTAAGATATTGACCCCTTTTCAGATACATAATTTGCAAATATTTTCTCCCATTTAGTAGGTTGCCTTTTCACATGTTGATGGTTTCCTTGCTGTGTAGTACCTTTTTAGTTTGATGTAATCTTACTTGTTTATTTTTGCTTTTGTTGCTTTTGCTTTTAGTGCCAAATCCAAAGCATCATTGCCAAAACCATTGTCAAAAGAGCTTACCTCCTGTATTTTCTTCTAAGAGTTTTATAGTTTCAGGTTACATTTAATCCATTTCAGGTTGTTTTTTTATGTGGTGTAAGATATGAGTCCAGTTTCATTCTTTTGCATCAGATCAGATCAGATTCCCAGCACCATTTGTTGAAGAAGCTATCATTTCCTGATTGTATCTTTTTCACTGCTTTAAGAAAATTAATTGACCATATATGCATGGGTTTATTTCTGGGCTCTCTATTCTGTCCCATTGATCTATATGTCTATTTTTATGACAGAATACTGTTTTGATTACTTTAGCTTTGTAATGTAATTCAAAATCAGGATGTATGATGCCTCCAGCTTTGTTCTTCTTTCTCAAGACTGTTTTGACTATTCAGAGACTTTTGTGGTTCCATACAAATATTAGGTTGTTTGTTTTATTTCTGTGAAAGATTTCACTGGAATTTTGGTGGGAATTGCACTGAATCTGTAGATTACTTTGGATGTATGGACATTTTAACAATACTAATTCTTCCAGTTTATATTCTTTAAAAAGATATAAACACAGTATATCTTTAATTTATTTGTGTCTTCCTCAGTTTCTTTCATCAATGCCTTGTTGTTTTCAGTGTACAGATCTTTTACCTCCTTGGTTAAATTTATTCCTAAGTATTTCATTCTTTTTGATGCCCTTATAATTGGGATGTTTTATTAATTTCTCTTTCTGATCATTCAAAGCCAGAGCACCAGATGTGTATACAAACTCCTTCCAGGGAGATACTGGCAACTTAGTTTCATTGTTTGAACTGGCCAAAAAGAAGGTGGGAGAAGTGTTTGCAGGCCTCTGCCAAGAATTGCAGCCAGCTCCTATATGTATGCTACAAGTACAAGCTGGACCCTTGGGCAGCAGTTTGTAAAGTAGGCATTTAGACCCCTTTCAGAGAAGGCAATGGCACCCCCTCCAGCACTCTTGCCTGGAAAATCCCACGGACGGAGGAGCCTGGTAGGCTGCAGTCCATGGGGTCACTAAGAGTCGGACACGACTGAGCAACTTCACTTTGACTTTTCACTTTCATGCATTGGAGAAGGAAATGGCAACCCACTCCAGTGTTCTTTCCTGGAGAATCCCAGGGACAGGGGAGCCTGGTGGGCTTCCGACTATGGGGTCGCATAGAGTCGGACACGACTGGAGCGACTTAGCAGCAGCAGCAGCAGAGAAGGACTGGGAGAGATAGGTGTTGTTAATGTATCCCTGTACTGAGTCCTGGGGAGTGGGAGGAAGGGATAACTACAGTGATTACTTATGCACCAATGAAGCATTGCTTCTTTGTTTGCTGTAATCTTCTTGGTCTTATGGACACCAGCCAAGCCAGGTGGAAGTCTTAAAAGTTGAGGCCTTAGATGTTCAGTCCAAACCCTTGCTCCTCAGGGAGAAGCTGAGAGTTTGGAGTTCTCTTCAGGTTTTATGGCTCTGGGCCAGGAGTGGGGTTTATGATGAGTGCATCTCAGCCTTTCCTACCCATTTCTATGTGGGTATTTTCTCATTCATTCTATGTATACAAGTCTCTCAGCTTATTTCTGGATTTCTTTCATAAGTAATTGCTCCTTGTGCATTCAATGTGTACGTGGGAAGAGGGAAGTTCAGAAAACTTCTTTGTTGTCATCTTGCTCAACTTCCCTCTTGCTTTCCTTTTTATAGTATAAAATCACAGTTATTTTACTGGTATCGAGCACTGTAAGGGATGAGCAAAGGCCAGACCAGAAATGGATATGTTTCTTTGCCAGGGTTCTGTTGCTTATGTTAAAAAACTAACATGCCAAAAAGAAGTTATAATAGAACAGGATGTAACTTATGGTCTAGATTCATCTTTCTGTGTTTTTTTTTTAATGAGTAATTTGGAAGCTTTGTTTGAGGACTGGTGAGCTTAAGCAAAACTCTGAGAAATAATGTTTTTTTTTTAACCTGGGGAGACAGGCTTGTTTTTCTTAGGACTGTTCAGTTTCTTATTTCCCTGAAGAGACCCATGGACTTCATTTGCTGACCTTATTAACAACAGTCTTCTAGCATATTAAAGATTGAAATTTCACCTGCTACCAGTTTAATTTCCTGTGTAATACCTTGTCTTTAAAGCACTGTGCTTCGCTTTTCCTGCTCTCTATCAGCTGCAGAGCTGCTGTTGTCTCCCTTGTATTAAAGGCTACATTCTCTCTACCCATAAAATGGGGAAGGACTTCCCAGGTGGCACTAGTGGAAAAGAACCTGCCTGCCAATGCAGGAGACATAAGAGACTCTGGTTCCATCCCTGGGTTGGGGAGATCCCCCAGAGGAGGGCATGGCAACCCACTCCAATATTCTTGCCTGTCAGTCCATGGGCTACAGTCCATAGGATTCCAGAGTCAGACACAATTGAAGTGACTTAGCGCACATTTCTTATTGGGTGGGAAAACAAATATATTTAGGAACATTTTATAGAATACCTGAAGCTTCAAAGAACTATTCATCTTAGTTCAAGTCTTTTGTGCCCACCCACTCAGCTTAGATATAACTTCTTGCAGAAAGTCATTTCTAACACTTGTAGCTCAGATTAGATACCTTCACTCTGTATCCCACAGGCTTCCTTGGTGGTTCACGGTGAAGAATCCGCCTGCCAATGCAGGAGACCACAGGTTCAGTCCTGGGTCGGGAAGATCTTTTGGAGAAGGAAATGGCATCACACTCCAGTATTCATGCCTGGGAAATCCTACGGACAGAGGAGGCTGGCAAGTTACAGTCCATGGGATTGCAAAGAGTCAGACATGACTTAATGACTAAACAACAACAAATGTGTCTCATAACACCTTGCACATTTTCTGTTCTTATCTAGATTTTTTGTTTTTTTGTTTGTTTAAGCTTTGTGGAGAGCGAATCAGTAAAACTAGCTATACTTGGTTTTAAGAATCTTGACTTACGAGTTCGGATCCACATAGGCCAGTAATTTTGGTAACTTTAAGCTAAAACAGGTTCCTCAACCTAGCGTTTGGTGCTGATGGGAGAAGCCGTCGAAAATATCTTAACATATGCAGCATAATAAAGCTCTAGCAGATTTTACTTTCTTATCTTTCTTGTAATAGTTTCTAATAGTTTCTCATTCCTTCAGTATGGCTATGATAAATACTTTGGATCACTTTGGAAGCTCAATCAGTAAAAACGTTTTTAAGCTTCTCTGTGTAAGCTGACAAGGAAAAGTCATTCTTTTCAGATTGTCACTATTTGTCTGACTTGCTTTTCAATTGAGAATAATAAGGAAGGCTAGGAGGTGACGATTACGTCAGTTACTCTTAGAAATTATAAGAGCAAAATATTGTCTAAAAAAATTATCATGTTCTTTCCATTTCTTCATTCCAATCCAGAACTGTGTTTCTCCATGGAAGCTTTATTTTAGAATTCAGTGTTAATCTTTTCTATCATTTTTGAAACTAAAGAAGAGTAGTTTCTGAAAGATTTTAGTAGCCAAAACTTGTTCTCTCCCTCAAATAAAACTTTTTGTAGAAAGTTTTGTTCATTGTTTGGTCATGCAGTCATGTCTGACTCTTTGAGACCCCATGGACTGTGTAGCCCACCAGGTTCCTCTGTCCCTGGGATTCTCCAGGCAAGAATACTAGAGTGGGTTACCACCAATTCCTACCCCCTGGGGATCTTCCCGACCCATAGGTCAAACCCCCGTCTCCTGCACTGGCAGGCAGATTCTTTACTACTGAGCCAACCAGGGAAGCCCCACGTAGGAAGACCATTAAGATAAGAATGAATCTGCTTTGGTTGGCGCCTGTCCCACCTATATACCTTTCCCTCCTTTTCCTGCTGTGACCTCTGAGTCACCTTGGAGACTGCCGAGTGTTTTAAAAACTGTTTCACTAACTAAGAAAGCTACTGAACACGTGGCTTATTTCATTCTTGTTTCTCAGAATTATAACCCAAGTACTTATTATTTTCTTGAACTCAAGAAACAGAACATGCTTGTAAGGTTTTGTACCTCTGTGTATGTGAAATGCACACTGAAATTCCATCTTGACAAGTTTGCACCTATCTGATTATAATAGTCTTCTTTTTAATGAAATGTCTTTGCTACAGTTTCAAATAAAAGTTGGAACTTCCAGTTTTTACATTCCTGACATTTTTAAGTTTGAAATTAGTAACTCATATTTCTTTTCCCGTGTATACATGAGCTGAGGCAAACATTGAGCATCCAAATATCACTGTGTTAGGGGAGGAGAGCCTGCGGTTCAAGTACTCCTTGTACGACATCTCTTGTCCCTCTTAATACTGTCCTTTCTTTTTCCCATGTCACCCCTATAAAAGAAACTGTTGACAGATTTATAGTTTTAAATAGCTTCTCAGATACGATCTTCTCTGGTAAATCTAAAAGATGAAGTTAAAGAATAAAAACAGATAACTGAATACTATGAGAATTTGAGTTTTTGCATAGTGCAGTCATTATGTCTTTCACATTGGAATGGAACCTGCCTGTTTACCTTAAAAATGTAAAACATGAAATAGTAGAGCCTGGCAATAGCCTCAGTTTGAAAAGTGATTTATCGTTGGTGAATATTAAAAATGCCAACTTGTCTTTATTACGTGTATACTTTCTAGGGGAAGGGTATTCCCTAATGAAACTTTTTATGAAATAAGTTAATGGTTAATATTTATTTGTAAAGCTCAGAAATATAATGAAGAAATAGCTATAAATCTTGTGTGCTTTGTACATCAAAAAATTTAGGTTCATGTTACTTTCCCATTCACCTGTTCATTTGGGGTTCTTCAATAAAATAATGCAGAAAACATAGTTTGAACTTAAAAGAGGAAAATAATGTTTTAAAAACTCCACCTTTTATATCCCTACCTGTAATTTTGAGAATTAAAACCCTGGGCAACAGTGTGTCTTGGCAGGCAAATTATTTTAACCTGAAGCTTGATCAAAGTACAATTAGAAGAGCACTCTGAATTATAGCTAGAGATATTATTATCTTCTTATGCTCAACCTAAAAAGCGGATGCACAGATTACTTTTTCAACTCAGGATGTTTTCATCTTTAAGACCATGAAAAGTAGTGTACATGGGAAAATCAATGTAACAGTCCATCATTTTTATCCCTCATTCATTCTCCAAGGATAGTTTCTGTGACACCTGTGAAGAAGCTTATCATGGAGCTATGTGCACATAGGTAATAGGATATACCCAGATTTAGCATGATTGATGAAATCCTTGTAGTGTACTGCAGCACAGTGCTGGAGAGTGACTAGCACTCCAGGGAAGTCCCTCACTAAGGAGTTCCTTCCAAAGCCAAAGTATTACTTAAACATACCTTTAAGGAAAATGGTGCCTTCCCAGCTTGGCAAGAAAATAATACTTGGAATAGTGTGAGCATGTTCTTCAGTTCTTTATCTGCTTCTGGTTTTCTGCCTATAGAAAGAGTTAAAAAAAAATATCCATGCGTTTTTACTTTTCTTCTTTCGGTTTAGTTTAATGAGGATTCTTTTGTTATCAAGGGTTGACAGCACTGGTAAATTCCTGCCAGCAGGAACACAGCAGCGCACAGTTTCAGGGGGATCCCTGTGAGTATTACCCCTTGACTCAGGCAAGACTCCGTCACTGTGGCCTTATTCGGTGTCCTTGCTTGCCAGCTTCATTTTATATAGCTTTCCATGAAAGGTTCATGGCTTGAAGGATGTCCTAATCCCTGTGGGTTAAGTTTCCTCCTTTTCTCCTTTGGCTTACAGCTAGCTTACCCATTACTGAGAACAAAAATCTTTGGGTACTTGAGATTCATTGTTCATTTGGTGAAACTGTGGTACGTGTGTGTGTATGTGCATGTGTGTGTGTGTGTGTGTGTGTGTGTTAGTCGCTCAGTCGTGTCTGACTCTGCGATCACATGCACTGTAGCCCCCAGGGTCCTCTGTCTGTGGAATTCTCCAGACAAGAATACTGGAGCGAGTTGCCATTCCCTTCTCTAGGGGCTCTTCCCAATCCAGAGATCGAACCTAGGTCTCCCACATGGCAAGCAGATTCTTTACCGTCTGAGTCACCAGGGAAGTCTATGATGCACATACATTTAAGTGAATTTAAGGTTTTCATTTTCCATGTGCAACTTACCCTGAAAAGTCATCTGGTCCTACAGTTGAAATTCTGCCCTGGGCATTCTTAATATTTCAGTTTTTTTTTTTTTCATCATCCAAGATGGTATTAATTTGAGTTTGTTCATTGGAGCATGCATATGATTTACCTTTAGTAATTTTGAAAAGGTTTCACATGCTGAGAATCACAGTGTCATTAACAGTAATGCCCTGTAGTACACAGTGAGATTCTTGGAGGCGTTGGCAAGAATGATCTTTCCTATCAACCAGTCAGCAAAGGCAGTGCAAAATTTCATCACTCAGTCTTGATGCTCAGATAATACCAGTAGTCGGGGTGACATTGTTGAGCTTCTTTCTGCTAGAAAATATCTTGCTTTTTGTTTTCAAAGATGGCTGTTGACAGATAATTCATTCTCTATGTGTATGGATATAATGAAAATACTTCTGTGAATTTAGTAGACCAAAATCCGTCTTTAGGATTTTGCTACATATTTGTAAAACTTATTAAATAGTTGTACATAACTGTGTCTCCAACCTGTGAACTTCCTTTCTTCATTCCTTTATGCTGTTGCTGTTTAACAATGTATTCCCCCTCAGTCTCCAATATTGGATGCTAAATGCCTATAAAAATTCGTTTGGAGTTGCTTTGTTTATAGTTGTCTCATATCAGAATTCCATTTATCAGCTTCAGTTTTTTACTGGAAGACATTCCAAGGAACGGCTGGAATTTTAGGAGTTAGAAACAAATTACAAATGAAAGTGAACATTTCCACAAGTAGAAACACAAGGATGTGTGAGATAGAAGCCTCCTAAACCACTCACAATGACTTCCACTTGAATTAGGTTATAAATAATTTGCATTGGGAAAAAAAATGGTAGATAAATCCATAGCCACATCTTCACTATACACTCAGTAATCAGGTAATAATGATATTAGTAAATGTTTGCAACAGTTTTGTTGAACAATTACTATGATATTGCTAGACAACTAGCAATAATGTCATGTAATAACTAATTTAATACAATAAGCCTAAATAATTTGTTGTTTAATTTTTAATATAATAATCCTATGAGACAGAAAGTTATCTGATTTAATACAATAACCCTATGAGAAAAAAAAATGGTACACTCATTTTACAGAGGAAGAAACTGTAGCTTAAAATAGTGTTTTTAAGATCTCACAGATAAAACTGGTACATCCAAGATTTGAATCCTACTAATACCCCAAAGCCTGTGCCCTTAAATCTTCATTTCCTTGAATATCCATTGTTTCTTTAGGATGGTTTTGAATGCTTTCAGTAAATGTGTGTGTGTGTGGCTGGGAATTTGTATCTATTAAGCTTCTGCTCTAGCTTTTTCTTACTTTCTGACCAGCTTGATAATCTAGTCTCATCTTCAGTATCACAAGGAATTAATCTATATAGTATGTTAGTTGTAACTCAGTGTCATCTTGAAGGGTTTTTTTGAATTATTTTAATAGTTGCCCTTATGCAGTGATCTGAAAACACCACTTACATTTACCAGAAATAATGCCTTTCTAATGCCTGTGTTAAAGCTTCAGAATCTTAGAATGAATTGATTGATCAAAGAAGACTATTAGTGTCTGGCCTATAGTTTGTTCTTAATAAATGTTTGATGAGTGAAAGACCTCATGCATACAGTGTTACTTTTGTGAAAGTTTACCACACTGACCACTCTACCATCTTCTCTGGAAAGAAGTAGTATATGTCCTTTTTGGAATATCTGAAACTGTTTTATCTTAACTGTATTAAGAACAAGCATTTGTGTGAGTCCCAGGCATTTGCCAAGATAATCACTGGAGATAAAGAGACTTCTCCCACTGCCTTTTACCTTGGGTTTGAGTTTTGATATTTGATGATAACAAGTTGGGATCAGTGCTGGTCTGGGCAAGGTTCAAATTAATTATATAAAAGAGTACATCATTTTTTAAACCCTATCATATCCTGTTACCCAGTTCTCTAGTTCAAGTGCTCTAGGCATTGATTTAATCTGGAAATGATAATTGGACTCCCCACTAGAATAGTCCATGTGTTTTGAGAGGCTGTCTGGTAATGAGAGGATGTCATTCTTATATGAAAGAACTTGAGGCAAGAATCCAGGATGAAGAACTTTGGTTGATCTCACCAGAGTCCTGGCAACACTGTGATCTGAATCATTTTGGTCAAAGTCAAGTTTCCTGAGGGTCCTAATTTTCAGTAAGAGGAAGAATCCCAGAGTAATTTTCTAGATGGGTCTAAATGAAAGCACAACTCATTGGTTGCGTAATTGAACATGTTTGCTCTTACTTCTTGAGTTGTGCAGGTATATTAACTTTCATATCCAAGTCTGTCGGAAACAGTTTTTATTTTAATTGAATTATGTTTATGTTAATTTTCTCTGCAGTACTTTTTCCTCATACAGACCCTTGGATAGTTGTCTTTCTTTTTTTTTTTTTTTTACCCCCTTCAATTTCCACCATTGTCAACTCACTTGTGTTCCAGTAAATGGAAACAACCACAAACAGCCACACTTTGTGAAATACCCCATTTCTACCCTTGAGTCTACTCATTTACTTTTCTGATAAATGACTTTTGGGGCCTGCAGAACCAAGGGATGAAACCTCTGGAGGTAATGTTGATGCATTTATAAGCAGTGTTTGCATAAGGTTCTGGTAGCCTCTTCTGTCCATGTTTGGTTTGGTCTTTTAAACTGCCTTACCTACCACTGTTCTTTTGGTTTTGTTTTGTTCATCATTTTAGTCCGTTTACGACCAGAAAAATGACTTGGGAGGGAAAGGAAAGTTTTATGGCAATCCTTATATTCTTAGCTAACTGACCTAATTGGCTTATCATTTAATTTTTGTTTATGAAAGTATAAAAACATAAAGCATGTGATAAATGCCAAGTTAAGGTACTGATACTTTTCCTTAAGTTTGTACATTCCAGAAATTTGTTATGTTTCCACATTAGGGGAAGTTGTGTGCTAAAGTTTTAAGGGGAAATTTTATGTCTTAATCTATATGTTTCTTATTAAATGGCATTTTGTGGATGTTGAAATAAACCCCTGGATTTAGGACCATGGTAAACAAACCTGAAATTATTAATTTTTCCCTTACTGTGAGTTTATATTACTTCTGATTGAAATGAGTTTTTTTTAAGCTTTAGCTAGAAGGAATAAATAACATATAAAAATATACACAAATTGGAAGTATAGCAGAGAGACGAAAAACTCAGTGTCTTGAATGAGGCAATCCTGGATTTGAATCCCATCTCTGATATTTACTAGCTCTGTGACCTGGGTAGTTTTCTCATATATATAGTCATTGTAGTAATAGTAAAAGAAGAATAACTACCAGAGATGTGGAAGCAACCAAAATATCCTTCAGTAAGTGAGTGAATAAATAAACTAGCGCATCCACACAGTGGAATCTTTCTTATTCAGCACTGAAAAGAAATGCACTATCAAGCCATAAAAAGACCTGGAGGAACCTTAAGTGTATATCACTAAGGAGCCAATCCAAAAAGGTGACATACTATGTAATTCCAACTATATGACATTCTGGAAAAAGCAAAAAAGCTATGGAGATAATAAAAAAAGATCATTGGTTGCCAGGGGTTAGACGGGATGAATAAGTAGAGCACATAGGATTTTTAGGACAGTGAGACTACTCTGTCTGGTACTATAATGGTAGATACATGTCATTATACATGTGTCCAAACCCATGGGCTGTACCATGCCAAGAGTGAACCCTGATGTGAACTCTGAACTTTGGGTGATAATATTGAGTAGGTGCAGGTTCATTGATTGTAACAGATATACCCCTGGGTGAGGGATGTTGATTATAGGGGAGGCTATGTATATGTAGGGGCAAAGGGTATCTGTACTTTCCACTCAGTTTTACCATGAATCTAAAAACGCCTCTAAATAATAAAGTATACTAAAAATCATAATAAGGATACAGCATGGGAGGAAATGAAGAAGGAGAGAAGAAATAAAAAGACTACTCACTGAGCCTGCTCTCAAGGCCATTGCCTGTTTTACACCCTTGGCCTTCCCACTCTCTCTGGCTCTCCCTCGCCTCCAGCCTCAATCATTTCCATGTGGATGGTTAAGGCAGCTTGTTTCCCCACAATGAATTCCTAGAAACAGTGCCATAAAGCAGACCACCACAAAACAGGTCACTGCTGAGAGAGTTCTGTTTCCTTAAACAGACAATATTATAATAGAGGATTGCATTCCTGACCAGAACTTGCTGTCAAATAAAAAACTGTGTTCTAAATTCTCTAAAACAAGTATGATTATCCACTCCACATTGATTGCAATCCTGGGTACCATGAGTGACCAGTCCATAAAAATACAACTCTGGAGATAATCCAGTTTTACAACCAATTGGGGGTAATATATTCATTTTTCTAAACCTTCCCTGAATCATTGTTCATCCTCGGGACACAATCTGTCCCAACCAGCTGCGTCTTGCAGCTACCCCTGTGGTACCCACAGTGCCACAGGGCACCGTGACCACACTGTAAAGGGTTAGTGTGGCTGAGGAGCAGTTCCCCAAATAAGAAGGCCTCATCTGTTCAAGATTACTATGGAGAAGTACTGGGAATATCCACCCAAAAAGAAAAAAGGAATGCTGTTTCCTATATCAACGTAGTGAGACACCTACTGGGATGTTTTGTAAGAGTTTTTCTCCTTGAATGCAGAAAGAAAAAGTCAATGTTTGTTGCATAATAGAACATTTAATGTATAAAAATTATTTTGCTTCACAAAAACTGTGAATGTACATGCTTTACACTTTTATATTTCCTTTGTTTCTGGAAGTCTAGGTCAGATGCTCCATAAAGTTTTTATCACCATGTGATCTGTAAAGCATATGTTCCACCAGAAAACTCTTCCAGTACCCAGCTCTCTGGTTTCCATAGAGGTGATGATGGAAATTTATGTGCAATTCCTGACTAGTGTTATGCTACAAAGGATGTTTATAAAATATTAACTTCTGATAAAGGGGATAATATTTTAAAACACCCTTGATCCCTGAATAATGTTGCATATTAATGGTTATATAGCATTTGGCTTCAAAGTTTCCTACTACGTAAACTTTGGTTTCTTATGTAAGTATCCCCCTAGAAACAGATAGAGGTGCTTGTCTTTTTCACAGGGTTAGAGTCTGCTGTATTGTCCAAGTAAATGCTTTTGCCCATTACTACTGTTTTTTTGTTCAGCTACTGGCCCCCCCAAAAAAGCAGTTTTTATTACCTAGAATCCCCCAAATTTGAGTCAATCGTAGTTTCATAAGAATGCTCTATCTGAATTGGGGTGGGGGTTGGGGCAGCACACTGAGTCTGCAGGTCAGATATGTCCCACAATCTGTTTTTGTAAGGCTCATAAGCTAAGAATAGTTTTATGTTTTGAAGTGATTGAAGAAAAATCAAAAGAAGAAAAATACATGTAATTTCAGTGTCCATAAAGCTGTGTTGGCACACAGCCACAACTCATTCATTTACATATGCCTATGGCTGCTTGCGAACAACAAAAGCGATTTGAATAGTTACAGGAGGGACTGTGTTCTCCACAAAGCCTAAAATATTTGCTCTCTGGCCCTTTGCAGAATAAATTTGCCAGTCCCTAATCTGAATAATTTTTCACCATCTGTCACTCTACCTACACACGTATATTCTTAGTCATTCTTTCTCTCTCTCCCCTCCCTTTCCCTTTCTTCCTCTCTCTCCTTTCCTTCCGCTTCAAACATATATCATTTTGAATCTGGCAATTACAATTACAAAGAAATCAGATTGTGAGCCTATCATAAATGCTAAGCAGAAACACATTTTAATTTCCTTTGACTTGTCAACTCTCTTCCCCTCTCTACTTTCCCTTTCCTCTACTGTCTGTATATAGAATTTCTAAGGCCATGCCAGTTTCCAAACACATTTTGTTTTTAAGGTAGGGGTTAGAGCTTGATACATTTTTTAACTTCCATGGAAAGTTCCCTGCTAGTATGTGGTCCCATTTTTAACCTATTTGTAGACACCCCCGATTATCTAAAATCACTTTCACATGGGGCTGAGGTTAAGCTTTATTTCTTTTGGCATGTCCCTGCCATAGCAGACACTTCCTCTTTGCCTTGAAAGGACAAAACGATGTTCAGCTGTCTGGGCTCAGGCCCAGTATTTGATTTATACATTATTTAATTTCCTCCTGAAAATTGGAAGCAGGACTTTCAGGAATGGAAGTCAGTATTTTTCATTTGTTTAAGAACACTTTTAGGTCTAATATAATCATCGGTAGTAGATGTCAGCATGATTAGGGGGTGACTTAAGGTAAAGCAAATAAAACATGAATACAAAGGAAGATTATTTGACAATGGAAAAGATCTGAAGTTTTGGAATAATCATATGTTATGTGTTAGTAGGTGTTTTGTTTGCTAGTGTGGTGTGCTAGTCTGTGCTTACACTTGAGGGTATCTGTCTTTACCCACTGGCAGAAAAACCTCTAACCATTATGCTATAGCTGAAATTGGGGGATTAGAAGTTTGAGAAGAATTTAATGTAACCATTCCTGTAATTTTACAGAGGATTTTTTATTTCTGTCCGAGCTGCTACTGCATTTATCTCCACAATTAAGTTCATACACATGCCAGGATATGAGTGCCAAAATGGTTTGAAATTCGTACTGCAGTGAACTCAGGAAATTAAAAATTAACTCTGGAAATACCATTTCTTGTTTTACATCCACTTTTGGATAGTATATTCCTTTTTAAACCTCCCTTAGATCGTTGTTACTCTTAGGTTACAGCCTGTCTCCATTTTACCACCGAAATTCTCAAAAGACTGGAACACTTACTGCCTCCAGTTCCTCGCTCCCAAGTCACTTTAGAAACCCTGGCAGCCTGGCCTCTCTCTCCCTCCACACTACTGAGCTGACCTCACCAACAATTTCCTCATCTCCAATCCAGGACCCAAGCTCCAAGCCCTCAGCTTCCCTGGCCTTTCTGCCCCATCTGCCAGAAGTCATACCCTCTTCCTGAAATGCTCTTCTGGTTTTCATGTGAACTCTCGTAGGCTCCTCTGCTTCTTCCTTTTAAGACTCTCTCCTTGTATCACACTTAGCTGAAGTGTTCCCCAGGTTTTGTTCCTTCAATCACTTCTTTCTCTACGCTCTCAGCTGTTTCTTCTCATTCTTCCTCTATGCCCCAGACATTTGACGAGAACCCGGAGACTACAAGGAGCACAGTCTGAAACCACCCAAGTCTTGTGAAACTACTTTTGAACCTCTGAATGCAGCCTACCCTGTGCTGCCTCTGTGCCGTGCTCGGGAGTGTTCCTTCACATGGAGTGCCTCGCTGCCGGCACCACCGTCGGCACCACCGTCAGCACCACCACCACATCTCCCATTCATTTAAAGCTCATTACTAAGGGCCTTCTCTTGATTAGTGAGCTCCTGGTAGATGTTTTCTCCTCCTCATCGGAGCTACGGTGAGGGCCAGATAGCCTGATAATGATAAATAGTTTGAAGGTACTGGATTTAAACCTGGATTCAGCACTTACCTGATTATATGATATTGAGCAAATATACCTAAATGCTTTAAATGTCAGTTTCTTCATTTTTAAATTGTTGGGGAGGGGGACTGTCGGATAGATTAGGCGTGTGAAGATCTAGAGCCTTTGGGAGTCGGTCAGTGGTGGCACTGGTGGCGTGGTAGTAGTTGTCGTGATAACTATTACCATCAGCAGCAGCATTGTTCTTCCATGCCAGTATTTTATATTTCTCATATATCACTCACTTCACTTTCTAAAAAGCATTTGTACAATTGTCTTATTCCCCCCTTCTGAATTCTAGGCTCCTACAGGTTGACTTTATATTCCCTCCCCAAGAGCATTGAGCAATGTTTTGTGCATTGGTTTTCCTAAATGAATTGAGTTGACTAGAATAGCCCTTCTTTTTCCCTAAATAAATACTGGCTTCACAGTGTTCTTGGCATTCAGAGCTGCCGTGTTTGTGGCTATATCTTCATATTTCTGTCAAATACTAGCATGAAAAGTCTTTGCCTATTGTTATCTTTTGTCACACTGAATCTTGAAACTAGCCTCTAAAATTATTGCATTTTAATTTCTCAGAGACTTAAGTACCTATACATTTAGAGCTAATCTGAATTAATTCGTATTTAAAAAAAAAACTAAACTGCTTTGTATTTGATACATAAATGATATCAGTAGTAAAATACTTAAGATAAATTAATGTTTATACTTAAAGTTTTTACATTAAATTGTTTCTTTTGATTTCATACTTTCTGATTTATAAAAGCAAAGCCACCTGCAGTTTTTTTGGCTTATATAACTAGCAGTTTTTCTTTTTTACAGAATGTTTTGCCTTATAAAACCCTTACTTTCCATCTCTGAACATATTCCTAGAAAGCAGATTTTCTGTTTCTCAGAAATGGCACTTCTTCACAAATCACACACTATCCTGGTTACAATATCCTGTAACTGCTTTGTTTGTTGTTCAGAGGACCAGGAATGTAGAGCAGGTTCTGCTGATGATTTTTGAAGGAGATAGCAGAAGAAGACTTGTTGCACTGTTGCTCATCTGAACATCAGTAACTCTGAGGTTACAGTGTCTGACACTAGTGAGTTTGACTCATAGACCAGGTAGGCACTGAGGCCTTAAGAAAACAGCACAGATCACATGGAGGATTTTTTTAAAGTACCAGCACCCAAAAGTCACTGAGATCCCCCCTGATCAGGCTTTCATCAGTCAGAGAGCTTTTTTGGACTTGCAGTTTTGCAGAGCTCTGTATTGGGTGGTGTTCTCAGAGCTTCGAACCAGCTGTGCAGCACCTGAGTGTAGTATGCCCCTGGGTGAGCCCTGGGTTAGGGTAGTGATGGGGTCAGGGACAGACTGAATTTACATTTCAAGTACTTTCAGGAATTATTTGCAAGCACTCAGGAATATAAAATGGTATCACAGCTGAGAGCTTTATTTAACATTCCATTTAGCTCTAATCTCTACTTAATCTCCACTGTTTTTATTTAGTTACTAGGTATTTAGCACAGCCCTGTTATGTGGAAGGCTGGCCAAAAGCACACTTCAAATTAATGGTAGTCAAAGCTTGCTCTACTGAATCTAGATTGGAGCATGAGCAAGAGGTTCATTGGTTCTAAGTTGTTTTATAGGGCTTTTTTGTTTTTGTTTTAACAATCTGCCTCAGCAGTATATACAGTATAAAGTTATAAATACAGCACCCGTGCTAAGGAATAAATTCCACATTTGGTCAAAAATCAAATTGTTAGGATAAAAGTCCTAACTTTAGTTAACATTAAGTCAAATATCAGACGTGTCCTCATTCATTCAACATGTATTTATTGAGCACCTACTATTAAGTAAATTACCAGTCACTGGTGCACAATAGCAAACATACTAAATGAAAGTCTATCAATTTGTGCGTCCATTTTTGTGAGGAGAAAGAGCACATCAACAAAATAAGTTAAAATGTAATATATTAGATGACAATAACAGAGGAGGAGCAAAATAAAGCAGAGAAGGAAAAAAGGCCTAGAGAGTAGGCCATAGGTTTAAATACAGGTGGCCAGGGAGAGCTTACCAAAAAGGTGGTACTGGATCAAAGCCTGAGGTAAGTAAATTGTTCAGTTTGTTATCCAAAAGAAGAGCATTCCAGAAGGGGAACAACAAGAGCAAATGATCTGAACAAGAGTAAGCCTTTCTTGTTTAAGAGCAGTCAGGAAGTCAGTATAGCTGGAGTGAAGAGAGTGGGGTGTGTTCCAGTGTCTAGCTGAAGAAAGTGGGAGTGGTGATTGATAGCAAATGATAGATCAAGTTAATTGAGGACTGAGGACTGACCATTGGATTATTGACAGAGCAGTTCAGTGGAAGGTCAAAAGTCTCATTTGGATGAGTTTAAGGGAGAATAGAAGAAGAGGAAGTGGAGAAAGGCAAATAAAGACAGCTATTCCAAGGAGTTTCACTGGTGGTAGATTAAAGCGGATGTGGAGGGACTTCCTGGTGGTCCAGTGACTAAGACTGTGTGATCCCAATGCGGGTGGCAGGGGCGGGGGAGGCGTGGTTCGATCCCTGGTCCAGGAACTAGATCCCACATGCTGCAACTAAGATCCAGCACAGCAAGCTAAATACATACATGACACATACTTCATAAAAAAAATTAAGCAAATGGGAGGTGATTATGCTTTTAAAATGAGTAATTATATTGTTATGCTGATGGGGGAAATTGATTATGCTTGGGGAAGCAATTACAGCAGCAAATCTTGACTTAGGAAAAAGAGAATGGAATCCAGTGATTAAATAGGAGGTCTACTCTTAGGAACCCAGGTAGTACAACCGTTGAAACAGAAAGGCCAGTTAAGCATGCGAGTACAAGTAAAGGGAATTCTGTAGACTTGATGATGGTAGCATACTGAAAGTTCTTCTCTACCATGTAAGCAAACTTTCTTCCCAGTATTTGAATAAGATCTACAGTATTCCTGTCACATGGTCATGAGTTTGAGCAAGCTCCAGGAGTTGGTGATGGACAGGGAAGCCTGGCATGCTGCAGTTCACAGAGTCTCAAAGAGTTGGACACAACTGAGCGACTGAACTGAACTAATAATTGTTTACTCACTATCTTTAGAGCTATCTACATCTGGGCAGCTTGTGAATTATTCATGTGTTTCTTTTATTGAGCAGAAACCTCTCTCCTGCAGCCTTGGTCCTAGATCTGCTTTCTAGAGCCTCACAAGATGAACAGTTCTAACCCTTTTGGTAAGCACCTTCTAGGTACTGAAGAGTTGAAATGATTTCTCACTGCAGCCTCACTCATTCCTTCTGGTATCACAGTTGTCCCATTAGGGTTTCTACTGGGCTGTGGTTTGGGCCCCTCTCACATCTGATCACTTTCTCTACTAAGAGGAGCCAGGCTTATTTCATCAATTTTGTTTGTTAATCAGGACTCATTCACCATGTCATTTGGGATCTTTTTTCTCCTAGGCTTGTTTTTTCCCCCAAATATTCAGTGGTTCTAACAAATATTCACACTTGATTAGCATACCAACAAAGATCTTGTCTAATGTGTTTATCCATAGACTGCATCCAAGGACAAAGCACGGGTATTCAAGAATCCCCTTCAACCTGACTTTACCCATTGGTTAGCCCTTTCTGGGTAGAATTGTCACGTGATGCCAAGTAAATTAACATCTGATTCAGGAGAGGTGGTCAGATTAAGTGGTATGAGGCCAAGAAAAAGGGCTGTATTATTAGTGGATTCAAGCCTGGTTGTCAAGATGAAGGGCATATCCTTGAAAATGAGTTAGTGAAGCAAGCAGTTCTCCGATCAAGGTGACACATCTGATGGTGGACACTTTGGGTTGTAGGGGCTTGGAAGGATGCCTTATAGCTGAAGATAAACATTTCAAAGGCATTGGCATAGAAATGATGTTTGAAGACACAGAGTAGATTCATTATTTGAGAGGGGATAAGTAAAGGCTAGAAACTAGGGGCCTAGAATAATATATCTGTACTAGGAATGTCTATGGCATATTAAGCATATGATCTTCCAAGAATTCAGAGCTAGTCCCAGGACATTACCGTGTACATGAAAAATTGATTTGGAGAACCACACTGGTTTGAATCACAAAAATAAATAAGAGAATCCTGATTGTCCTATTATCACTTCCTAAGCCCAAGATTGCCCCACTGCCAGCCCCATTGAGCTCTGCTGCCGCCTCTGCCACCACCACATTAGTGTAGCAGCAGTGTTGATCTCCAGAAGGCAGAGACTGCAAGTGAGACAGTTCCAGTCACCAGGCTTCAGACAAAAGCCAGATCAGTTCTGTAGCATGAAGCCACTTAGAGATGTGAAGAATGCGAGCCATAACTAGAGCTGGCTGAGTCTGAAGGCCTTTAAAAGGCGAAGCAAGGTGAAAAATGGGAAGAACAGAGGCAAATACAGGAGCCAGAAAGTATGTCTTCAAGACTCACTGTTTCTAAAATTTTGAACAAGTAGTGGTTAAGAAAGCAATATTCTTTAATCATACTCATGCTTCAGTGAATAGGAGCTTCTTACCAGGTGGATGACTCTTCTTTACTTTGTCCCATTTGATTGTTTGTAGACTACAATTGACATATAAATAAGGGAGGAAAGGACTGGCAACAACTCAAATGTCCATTACCTGGGGCCTGGTTGAGTAAATATGCAGCTATAAAAGAAAAGAGAAATGGCTCTCGGTATAGCTGTGAAGTGATTTCTTGGACAAGTTGATGAATGGAAAAGTTAAGGGAGAGAAAGGATTGAAGAGTATACTAACATTTATCTAAGATGATGTCAAGAAAGGGATGGGAAAGCTTCCCTTTTATAAATATATCCCAATCAATAAATGAAGAAGGAATACCAGAAAGATGATAATACTGTTTTGCAGCCCTAGTGAAGTAAAGGACTTAGGCAGTCATGAGTGACTAAACCATAAAAAGAGAAACAGCCAGGCATTATATGAATCTCAATATCGTTCAAGTATTTGTCCCCAAAAATCAAACCTGAATATTTTCAAGCTTCTAGATCTTACTGTGAGTTTATAGGAAATAAGGAGACAGAGGAACATTCTAAATCACACCACAGAAATGCTCAGGAAAGTAAAGAATGTGGGAAACTATATCAGACATATGATCCAGTTTCTCCAACATGAATTGTAAGGAAAAAGAGGGAGAGAAATGAGATGTATTTAAAAAAAAAAAAAAAGAAATGAGATGTATTAATGAAATGCAATGCATAGGTCTTCTTTTGATTCCAGTTCAAAAAAATTAGCTGGAATACATTTATGAATAATGGGCAGAATTTTAACACTGACTAAATATTGATTTATTAAGGAATTATTGCTACTTGTAATGTGGAATAATGATGTCATTACACTTTTTAAAAAATCTTTTAGAGATATATGCTGAAATTTTAATGGACTAAATATTATGATTCTGAGACTTGCTTCAAAAAATTTAGTGCAGTGTTGGGAGTAAGGATTAAAGTTTAGATAAAATAGGGTTGGCTGTGAGCTTATCATTGGTAAACGTGGGCAACAGGTGAATGAGAGTTCATTATATATTATTCTCTGGGCTTCCCAGGTGTTGCTATTGGTAAAGAACTGCCTGCCAATGCAGGAGACACAGGTTCCGTCTCTGGGTCGGGAAGATCCCCTGCAGAAGGAAATGGCAACCCACTCCAGTATTCTTGCCTGGAAATCCCATGGACAGTGAAGCCTGGTCAGCCATAGGGTTGCAAAGAGTCAGACGTGACTGAAGCGACTTAGCACATACACACACACACACACTCTACTATTGTATATGTTTGAGTTTTCCCTAGTTTAAAAAAAAAAGCTAAGTGAGAAGGAAAAAAATATATTATTCTCTCTTTAAATATTCACTAAGGACTCAATTTCATCTATCTTCCCCTTTCTCCACTATTCTCAAGAGAAAGAGCTGGTCAAGTTTACAAAGTGGAGTTGAGCTGGTGTGAAAGACACTTAAAATCATTTTCAGACACTTAGAATAGGTACAAGTTTTTCAAACTTGGAATACTGTCCATTTCATTCTTCCCCTCCTTAAGTCTTGTCAATACACATTTCTAGTTTAACTGAATTTAGGAACTGTCTTCAAATAAAATTTCCATAAACTTCCAAACTGAACAGCTCCAGACTCAAGTTTTGTAATCTATTAGCTATATGACCTCTTCCACCATAAAGGAAGTGGAACTTTTGTTTGCTCTCTTTTCTGATTTTCATTGAGACTTCTCTTGTTCCTTAGAAAGAGAACGGATTTAACACAAAGATAACATCTATTTTTGACCATGACCTAGTTAGAATCATCACTCAAAAGAATAGCTTTAATTTTTACTGTAGATTTCATAATCATTGCCAAAGAAGTTGGTCCTTGAGGTTTTTCAACTTTATCATATTTTGTATAAATACTGCACACTGATTGCTCCACTGGAGCTCCATCAGTATCATATTTT